>NC_138202.1:34987515-35587515 GCF_964194415.1 Vipera berus
TAGTAAAGCATTATATAGCAATGAGCGATAGAATACAAGATGTAAAATTCTAGAACCCTAAGAAGGTTAAAGGTGAAAGTGACAAGTTAAAAAGCTGTTAAGAGGGAATTGTATTACACATGTTAAGAACATGCCCTCCTTTTGGACTTAGTAGGAAATTTGAATGTTAAATATGCTGTGGGATGTCATCTATTTCATCTTTGTCTTTTTTCTGTCTTGAGATGCAGTTGATGTAAGTAGTTTTAGTACTACATTTTTAAAAGTGATAGTAATATTGTATACATCTATGACAATAATGGTATGACTAACAAGCGTTCCTTAGTCCAAGAATGGTGCTTTGAACATAGAAGTTGGTTTTGCCTGAAGATTATGTAAGTGCAGTGTGAAGAACAATGCTTGTTTTCTAATTGCAGTTTTCAGTGTGCAAATAGGTTTTCATATTTCACAGAATTAAACTTACCTTAGTAAACCACTAAATAAGTAATTGCATCTGATTTGGTTGAAATACTTTAATGATCTTTACTTCACAATCTTTTCTTCAAACTATTTACATTGGATCAGATTTGATTTTCTGTCGATATACATGGACAGCTATTTTTGAGAAGAGCATGAAAGGCACATCAGCAAGCCCTAATGGAATTATTATTACATTTATACAATGTATTCCTTCAGATCTTAATGGGGATTTTATCTTTGCCTTTTTTAAACAAATGAATAAAGATGTGCTGTATAAAGATATGTATTTCGATCTGAATTGGAGAAGGATGCCTTGGAGGTAGCATTGAAGCTCTTGCTAGGCTGTTTTAAGATGTTATCTGATATTATAGCAAGGTTGTTCTGAAGCACTGTTGCTTGCTTTTGATCCAAGTGATGCACGCTTCTACAATTGTGTATTGCAATGAGTAACTTAGTCATACTAATAAGAGTTTTATAAAGGAATGTAAAGTATTTTGTGATATTTTACTTTCATTTGATATTGTTTAATAGACTAGGAATCAGCTTGTTGCTTTATTATCACATATAACTAATAAAAACTAAATAACAGGAAGAAATAGACAACATAAGAATCTATTTTAAGTCCTTAATAATAGCCATGGATTTCACATCAACTGTTTGTCTCAATAAAGATTTTCTAATAGCCCTTATGAAATCAAAACAAGGGGACCCTGCCAAATCTCTCAGAATAGAGTATTCCAATCTTCAGTTACTATCAAGAAGATCCAGTCTTCTGTGTACATCCCTTTCAGTTCTAATCTTAAAGCTTGGGCATGTTCATACAGATGAAGGGAGTGTATAAAGGGACATTGGTCTTGGCCCACTTCCATCTTTAAAATGAATAAATGAGTTTTGTAATGGATAAATAACTGATTCAGCTGAAACACAATGTACTCTGATTATTGAAAGCACTGTCAAGGTTTCTGATGCTTGCATTTTGTTCATTTGTTCCAGAACTATCTTTAAAAGCAATCCCAAGTAAAGAACTTTACAGTAGCCTATTCTGTGCATGAATAGAACAAGAATAATAGAGACTAGGTCTGATTTTTGTAGTAAGGCTGCAATGCATAGAGTGATAAAGCTGCTTTTAGCAGCTATAACTGCTCGCATATCAAATAAAATGCTAGATCTAGCAGATTCTTACGCTATTAATTTGATCACTGATATAAGTGAAATCCCTTTCAAAACAATCTGCAGCCAAATTAACAAACATAATTTTGTCTAAAGGAAAGGAGGGCTTGGGAGGCAAATACTTTAGGACAGACATGTTAAACTTGCGACATCACGTGATGTCGCGCAGCGTATTGGGACTGTTTTGCCATTGCCGGCAATGGGGTGGGTGCAGCTTCCATGACATGTTCGGCCCGCAGGCCAACGGTTTGACACCCCTACTTTAGGATGACATTTTCCAAGGATGTACATAATAGTGTTGGGCTGTCCAAAGCTGTTTCATTTCTCAAGGGCCATCGGAAAATGAAAATTAACACATGAACCCATATACTTCAATATTTTATAAAGTAAATCTGTATATTTATTTTCACTAAGGTATTGAAACGTCTCCATCATATATCTATCATATTTCTGAAAAGGCAAACATACACATGTAAAATTAAACAGTAATAGAATTGTCAGTGACAGTTTAGTTGTCTCTAAGTAAACTTTGATAGTAGCCAACTGCATGGCAAAATAGTTGTGATAGAAAGTTGGAATTAGTTTTAAGATAGTTTTGTAGATTATATATGGCTATGTCTTGTATAACATAGTCAAGAATATTTATTTGCTTTGAATGATACTAAGATTAATTTCATCCAAGGAATAGGATTGGGATATTTAATGGTAATCCAAGAATGTACTGATAGTCTTTTTTGATTATGTGCCATTAAATTGTTGTCAACATTTAGCAGATGTATCATTTGTTGGGGTTTATAGCATTGTCAGCAAATATGAAAAAAAATGATATGACCTGAATATTGCATTCCAACAGTTTTTTTAGAAAATGAGTTGATTTATGACCAAAATGGGAACTGGATTTTTTGTTGCTAGACAAGGGAATGAATTTAAGTGCATGGTGCTTGATTTTACAATCTTTTTTTGCCACAATTAAGTCAAATAATGCAGTTGTTAGGTGAATCCAGTTTCCTCTATTGACTTTCCCTGTTGGAAACTGACTGGGAAAATTGTAAATGAAACACTGCAACCATTGTAAATACATGTCAGTTGTCAAGTGCTTTGAATTTTGATCACATGACCAAGGGCAGGTAGGCAACCTTGGCTCTTTTATGACTCGTGGACTTCAACTCCCAGAATTCCTGAGCAGAATTCCTGAGCCAGGAATGTGTCCTAAGCCAGCTCAGGAATTCTGGGAGTCGACATCCACGAGTCATAAAAGAGCCAAGGTTGCCTACCCCTGACCAAGGGGATGCTGTGATGTGAAGTGTGAGGATCGATCATACATCACTTTTTTGCAGTGCTGTTATAACTTTTGATCACTGAAAGAATAGTTTTATGTCAAGGACTACCTGTATCTTAACAGTCAGCAGCAGGGTAATATACCAATGGTAAATCTTTTTATAGCAGCTTTCTCTAAATGTAATATTCATAGCAGATATAATATTTATCTTCTGTTGGTATTTCCATTATTGTTCCCTTTAAATTCTGCCTCCATTTAATCATAAAAGTCTATAACTTGCTTGGTTTCCAAATCTATTTCAATAACTTATAAATAAGCCCCAAAATGTTCTGAGTTTTATATAAGTTTCTCAATTTCAGTTAAGACTTAAATATTCAGGCCTCCCTGTTTTTATAATTCCTTTTGAACTATACTGTTTAAAAGGTCATCCCAGCCATTCTAAAGAAAGAATCTTGAAAGCAGGCCTTTCTTTTTCCTGGTTTCCCACTGCTTTCGCTTTCTTCTTATTATGCACTTCTCTTAATATCTAACAAATCTGTATCCTTTTTGCCATTTCCCTTAATTGTCTTTTATATCTTTACCTCTGTTTTCCAATGTCTCCTCAAAGACATTATCCCTCAAATGCTAAGAATTAAACAAAAAGACCAGAACTCAGCCTCTCCAGCAACAAACTTCAGATATATATAAAAAAAATCTTATTCCTAGTATAAAATCCAGACAAATAATTAAGCAGAAAACAATACTCTGAACAAGCACCTATTGAGGAGAAAATTAACTTCCGCCAATAGTGGCAGGAGAAGCCATAATATATAAACAGGGAGCAAACCCCAATTTCATTAGTACTGATGATGCTGCCTAATTGAGTAATGAAATCTGCAAGCAAACAGTCAAGCTCAGAGAGTACCAAGGATTCACTGCCTTACAGCATTAGCAGATTAATATTTGTTTGTTAGAGTTGTACCCTATCATTTCTTTAGGAGCTCAGGACATACATAGTGCTGCCTCCCCTAATTTTTCCCCATTCCCCATACACTGTGAGGTAGGTGGAACTGAGAGTAATTTACTAGTCCCAAATTACCCAGTAAGCTTCCATGGCAGACAGTGCATTTTAATCTGGTCTCCCTAGTTTTACTTCAACACCTTAGCCACTATATTTGTCTTCTCTGTTGATCCCTAATGCCTCAAAATATATTCTAGAACATAACAGATTTTGGCAGAGCTATATGGGGGGAGTCCATTCTACTGAGCAATGTTATAATTTTTACATCTGTACTCCTACTGTTGGATGTAGCATTTTTTTCATGTTCTTGACCACAAGGGTACAAAACACTTCATTTTCATGACCTACAGGGTCCCTTCCTCCTCCTCCTCCTCCTCCTCCTCCTCCTCCTCCTCATTATCATCATCATCATCATCATCCTCCTCCTCCTCCTCATCATCATCATTAAATCAACAACTATTTTCACTTCCATAGATTCTGGCTTTTGAAATCAATTCCATAGAATATTAAAGTTTGAAAAATAAAAAAAAGGAACTACTTATAGAGGAGTAGCATTTCTGGCTGCTCAGCTGACTACAGTGTTTTAGTTTCATATTAACCTAATGTTATGTCAATTTGAGAACAATGAAGATAATTTCTTTGTATCTTTCTAATTGTGTAGAAACTGGTTAATCAGTTCCATTTTCCATTTACCGTATTTTCCGGCGTATAAGACGACTGGGCGTATAAGACGACCCCCTACATTTCCTGTTAAATTATAGGGCTTGGGCTATACTCGCCGTATAAGACTACCCCTCTTCCAACGCACACCAAATAAAAATTAAAAAACATCAGATTTGATTTTAATATGGTAATTTTAATTCAAATGCTTATGACATGCAGGTACTTAGTAGGAAAACTGTCACTTATAAACATAAGGCTGTTTGTCATCAAACATGTAAACATAAAACAGTGCAAGTGGATTAAACTTTAATAATAATAATAATAATAATAATAATAATAATAATAATAATAATAATAATAATAATAAGAAGTTGGAAGGGACCTTGGAGGTCATCTAGTCCAACCCCCTGCTAAGGCAGGAAACCCTATACCATTTTAGACAAATGGCTGTCCAGTCTCTTCTTAAAAACTTCCAGTGTTGGAGCATTCACCACTTCTGGAGGCAGGTTGTTCCACTGGTTAATTGTTCTAACTGTCAGGAAGTTTCTCCTTAGTTCTAGGTTGCTTCTCTCCTTGACTAGTTTCCATCCATTGCTTCTTGTCCTGCTTTCAGGTGCTTTGGAGAATAGCTTGGCTCCCTCTTCTTTGTGGCAGCCCCTGAGATATTGGATCACTGCTATCATGTCACCCCTCACCCTTCTCTTCGTTAAACTACACATACCCAATTCCAGCAACCATTTCCTATTTTCCTAATTCACTTTTTCACTTTTCCTAATTCACTCTAAAGCTTTCCCTGCGCAGAGCCTTAAGTAACACCAGCTGCCTGCAATTAGTGCAGGTTCTCATCCCACCAGGCTCAAGGTTGAGTCAGCCTTCCATCCTTCCGAGGTAGGTAAAATGAGGACTCAGATTGTTGGGAGCAATAAGCTGACTTTGTAATAATGCTGCTTGTGGGGTGGGTGGGGTGAAAGCTCTAATAAGCAGGCATATACATAGAATGAAGGCTATTGCTAAGCACATTGATTTGTGCTTTAAATTGTAAGCCGCCCTGAGTCTTCGGAGAAGGGCGGGATATAAATGGGATTTAAAAAAAAAAGACCAAATGGGAGATCCGCTCCAGGTTTTCCAGCCAGCTCGCCCAGTTCCTGAGTCAAATGTGTCCTTAGAGCTAAGCTGCTGCTCTGGCTATGCATTCCCCACCTGCCTTTCAAGTTGCTCTTGCATTCCCCACCTGCCTACAGCTGCTCTTCAACTTTAGAAGGAAAGAAGCCCAGACCCCAGCCTGTAAAAAATCACAGACTGCAGCTTCTACTCCAATTGGTCCCGCTTTCCCTGCGCAGACTAAATGGAAGATCCGCTCCAGGTTTTCCAGCCAGCCCTGTCCCTAAAGTTTCAGCACCCGGCGTATAAGACTATAAGACGACCCCTGACTTTTGAGAAGAATTTCATGGGTTAAAAAGTCGTCTTATATGCTGGAAACTACGGTAGCAAGTTTACTTTGCAAGACACCAGTATTAATTCTAGAAATAAATTTTAATGACCCTCAAATATATATTAAAATAAAGACACTGAACAAAAATTAACTACAATGTTATGCTCAACCTATGAAGTTTAAACTGGGTGACAGCTGGTTGAAATTAATTGTCTAGAAATATGAATATAAATAAAATAACATCTTGGGGAACAAGGTGGTAAAGAGACAGATAGGCACTGATTTTTAGCACTCATGATTTTGTATACTGATCTTGCTCTTGATATTTGAGGGAAAATATATAAAAATTCCCCTTCATGGATTACTGCCTTGTCGTGGCGAAGGGGCTTGCGTAATTCAATGAAGCTATGAGCTATGCCGTGCAGGGCCACCCAAGACGGAAAGGTCATAGCAGAGAGTTCTGACAAAACGTGATCCACTGGAGAAGGAAATGGCAAACCACTCCAGTATCTTTGCCATGAAAACCCTATGGACAGAACCAAAAGGCAAAACGATATGACGCTGGAAGATGAGCCCCTCAGGTCGGAAGGTGTCCAATATGCTACTGGGGAAGAGCAGAGGGCTAGTACTAGTAGCGCCAGAAAGAATGAAGCGACTGGGCCAAAGCCGAAAGGACGCTCAGCTGTGGATATGTCTGGTGGTGAAAGGAAAGTCCGATGCTGTAAAGATTTTTTCTCCATAGGAACCTGGAATGTAAGATCCATGAATCAAGGAAAGCTGGACGTGGTCAAACAAGAGATGACAAGACTAAACGTCGACATCTTAGGTATCAGCGAACTAAAATGGACAGGAATGGGTGAATTTAATTCAGATAACCATCAGGTATACTACTGCGGGCAAGAATCCCTCAGAAGAAATGGAGTAGCCTTCATAGTCAATAAAAAAATAGGAAAAGCAATACTGGGGTACAATCCCCAAAATGACAGAATGATCTCAGTTCAAACCCAAGGCAAACCATTCAATATCACAGTAGTCCAAGTCTATGCCCCAACCACTGGTGCTGAAGAGGATGAAATTGACCGGTTCTATGAAGCCCTACAGCACCTTATAGAAGTAACACCAAAAAATGATGTCCTTATCATCATGGGGGATTGGAATGCTAAAGTAGGAAGCCAAAAGATAACTGGAATAACAGGCAAGTTTGGCCTTGGAGTACAAAATGAAGCAGGGCACAGGCTGATAGAATTTTGTCAAGAGAATACGATGGTCATAGCAAACACTCTTTTCCAACAACCCAAGAGACGGCTTTACACATGGACATCACCAGACGGTCAACACAGAAATCAGATTGACTATATGCTCTGCAGCCAAAGATGGAGAAGCTCTATACAGTCAGTAAAAACAAGACCAGGAGCTGACTGTGGCTCAGACCATGAGCTTCTTGTTGCAAAGTTTAGGCTTAAATTAAAGAAAGTAGGGAAAAGCGCTAGGCCAGTCAGGTATGAATTAAATCATATCCCTGTTGAATATACAGTAGAGGTAACAAATAGATTTAAGGAATTAGATCTGATAGACAGAGTGCCTGAAGAACTATGGACAGAGGTTCGCAACATTGTACAACAGGTAGCAACCAAAACCAACCCAAAGAAAAAGAAATGCAAGAAAGCAAAATGGCTGTCTGAGGAAGCTTTGCAAATAGCTGAGGAAAGGAGGGAAGCGAAAGGCAAGGGAGAAAAAGAAAGATATGCCCAATTAAATGCAGAATTCCAAAGAATAGCTAGAAGAGATAAGAATGCCTTCTTAAATGAACAATGCAAAGAAATAGAAGAAAACAATAGAATAGGGAGGACCAGAGATCTTTTCAAGAAAATTGGAGAGATGAAAGGAACGTTTCATGCAAAAATGGGCATGATAAAGGACCAAAATGGCAGGGACCTAACAGAGGCAGAAGAGATTAAGAAGAGGTGGCAAAATTACACAAGAACTATACAAGAATGAGCTTAACGTCCCTGATAATCACAATGAGGTGGTCACTGACCTTGAGCCAGACATCCTAGAATGTGAAGTGAAGTGGGCCTTAGAAAAGCTGAGCAACAACAAAGCTAGTGGAGGTGACAGTATTCCAGCTGAGCTATTCAAAATCTTAAAAGACGATGCAGTAAAAGTGCTACAGTCAATTTGCCAGCAAATTTGGAAAACTCAACAGTGGCCACAGGATTGGAAAAGATCAGTTTACATTCCAATTCCAAAGAAAGGCAGTGCCAAAGAATGTTCAAACTATCGCACCATTGCACTCATTTCTCATGCTAGTAAAGTTATGCTTAAAATCCTACAAGCTAGACTCCAGCAGTATGTGGATCGAGAACTACCAGAAGTACAGGCAGGATTTCAAAGAGGCAGAGGAACTAGAGATCAAATTGCTAACATACGCTGGATCATGGAGAAAGCTAGAGAGTTCCAGAAAAACATCTACTTCTGCTTCATTGACTATGCTAAAGCCTTTGATTGTGTGGATCATAACAAACTCTGGCAAGTCCTTAAAGAGATGGGCATACCAGACCATCTTATTTGTCTCTTGAGAAATCTATATGCAGGCCAAGAAGCAACAGTGAGAACTGGACACGGAACCACTGATTGGTTCAAAATTGGGAAAGGAGTCCGTCAAGGCTGTATACTGTCGCCTTGCCTATTTAACTTATATGCAGAGCACATTATGAGAAAGGCAGGGCTAGATGAATCAAAAGTTGGAATTAAGATTGCCGGAAGAAACATCAACAACCTAAGATATGCAGATGATACCACTCTAATGGCAGAAAGTGAAGAAGAACTAAAGAGCCTCTTGTTGCGGGTGAAGAAGGAGAGTGCAAAACTTGGGTTGAAACTAAACATTAAGAAAACCAAGATCATGGCATCTGGCCCTCTCAATTCCTGGCAAATAGATGGGGAAGAAATGGAGGTAGTGACAGATTTTATTTTCCTGGGCTCCAAGATCACTGCAGATGGGGACTGTAGCCAAGAAATTAAAAGACGCTTGCTCCTTGGGAGGAAAGCCATGGCAAATCTAGACAGCACACTAAAAAGCAGAGACATCACCCTGTCAACAAAAGTGCGTATAGTCAAGGCTATGGTCTTCCCAGTTGCAATGTATGGCAGTGAAAGCTGGACCATAAGAAAGGCTGAGCGCCAAAGAATTGAAGCCTTTGAACTATGGTGCTGGAGAAGACTCCTGCGAGTTCCTTGGACTGCAAGGCGATCAAACCGGTCAGTCCTAGAGGAGATCAACCCTGACTGCTCTTTAGAAGGCCAGATCCTGAAGCTAAAACTCAAATACTTTGGCCACCTAATGAGAAGGAAGGACTCACTGGAGAAGAGCCTAATGCTGGGAAAGATTGAGGGCAATAGAAGAAGGGGATGACAGAGAATGAGGTGGCTGGATGGAGTCACTGAAGCAGTAGGTGTCAGCTTAAATGGACTCCAGAAGATGGTGGAGGACAGGGAGGCCTGGAGGAACATTGTCCATAGGGTCGCGATGGGTCGGACACGACTTCGCAACTAACAACAACAACAACAACAAAATATAAAAATTACCCTGTTTTCACTTAAAAGTTTCATTAGAGCAAAAAAGATACTGGACACAATAATTGTAGAAAGGGGAATCTTTGTTGTATACATTCCTATTAAAACATGTGCTGCCCAAAAATAATTTCCTTTGAACAAATATGAGTCTCCCATTGCTTATAATGGTGAGGACAGCGTTAATGAAACAAACTTGGAAATATAAAACTGTTTCATGTCCTCTTGTTACCAAGAAATTTACACAATGTGTTCATGAATTTAGCACTTTGACTTGAAAGTATTTTATACTAGGAGTCAGATTTTCTCCATGTGAACTTTGTGTTTTATCACTAAGCTATGTCCAAAGACAGATACTAGTGGTAAAATAAAGTTGTTTTTTTCTAGTCTGATAACTGTTGTCTCTAAGAATATAAACGATGCGTCAAGTTTCATTTTTGCCATATTTTTAAAAATATCCCTAACAATCATTTCAGCAACAAAACTCAGAAGGTATACATTGTATTACAAATGGTTAATTAGTAATTCTACTAAAATATTAAGATTATTCAATTGTAATGCATTATTTATTGCTGAATCCCTAAAACTTTGTTAACTAGAAATACATTTGTCATGAGCTCACTGAAAGAGATAATATGAATTGTCTATAAGCCAACATTTTTTTTATTAATTCATCAGTATTCTACCAGGGTTCCTTGAAACAATAAATGAATTTTGCATATAACCCCCCCCCCAATGAAACCATTGGACTTCCCCTTGGTACTAGCCATAGTGCCAAGTATCAGTTTAACATGAAATTAATTCCTTATCCATTCCTTCTCTGTTTTAACATATAAATCTGGAATCTTATCAGGAATCGGCTCCATTGCCAGTTTGGCTGATCCTATTGCCACAGTCCAATTAAATGTTGGCAGTGATTAAACTCCTTATGGGCAAGCCTGATAACCCTCTTCATAATTCACTGCTCTTGCGACATTCATCATGGAAAGGCAATAGTGATAGCACGTAGACTTATATACTGCCCGATCAAGCTTTACAGCACTCTTGAGCATTTTAAAATGTAAGCATTATTTGCATATTGTTCCCAACAATCTGGGTCCTCATTTTACCAACCTTGGAAGGATCGAAAGCTGAGTCAACCTTGAGCCCTATCAGGATCAAACTCCGGGCTGTGGGCGGAGTTTGCCTGCAATATTATATTCTAACCACTGTGCCATCAGGGCTCTTGCTGAGTTGAGGAAAAAGTGGAAGTTTCAGTGATTTGCTGAACATTACCTCACCTCACCATTTCCTGTGTTGCCACTGCCTCTCTTACACTTTATTCCCATTATATACTATATACCCATGGTGGCGAACCTATGGCACGGGTGCCACAGGCGGCACGCAGAGCTCTCTCTGTGGGCACGTGTGCCGTCGCCCCAGTCCTAGGCCTTCCGCTGGGTTTTATAAAACCTTTTTGCTTTAGGCCTCCGCTGCCATGTGCAAAAAAAAAAGGTTCAATCAATCAATTTCAACTTCTTGTGGGAAAAAAAAGTTCTTGCAAAGTTGGAATTGATTGATTGATTGAACTTTTTAGTCCCACCCAGTCTGCCGTTACCACTGCAGCCATGCCCACCCAATTGGCCATGCCCACCCAATGGGTCACACCCACCCAAAGGGCCACGCCCATCTAGCACCCAATGATAAATAAGTGGGTTTTCGGTTGCAGTTTGGACACTCGGTCTTTAAAAGGTTCGCCATCACTGCTATATACTGTATATCTTCCGTCCCATTGCATATGCATTCCCAAAACAGGAAAAAGCCATAATGTTAGTGTGTTCTGTTTTATACTGTTAAATATGTGAGGAGCCTCAATTGTTAATGTGATGTTGCTATAATGCTTTGATGTGGTGTTTTTATTATATGTTTTATAAGCTGCCCAGAGTTATCTGGTTAACATGAGTGGCCATATAAATATGCTAATAATTAAATAAGCAGATGAAATTTTTGGGGGAGTGGGGGCTTAATCATTCCCTAATAGAGGAAGTATAGAAGCTTATAGATTTTATAGATCTTTTTGACATCGGTAGTGGAGAATTAGGTGATATCTACCCTAAGTTCCAACTGTTTATTACTTCATTCTGAAATATCTGGATGTGCTAAAAATTGCTGTAGTGCTTGAGAAAAAAAGTAAGATGTTTTTAAAAAATGCTTCATAGTGCATCAGGATGCTGCTCATTGCCTTTTCTTTTGCTATATGATTCTGAAATAAAACTTGCAACTCTATTGCTGCAGCTTTTTCCTCTTTTCATTGGATGGGTTTAGGTTTTCATTAGATGGATTTTTCACTAGATGTCCTGTAATAATTATCTGTAGGTCTTTTTATGTGACAATTGATGAGATGTTTAAACAGGGTTTTTTGTGATAGATAGATAGATAGATAGATAGATAGATAGATAGATAGATAGATAGATAATGGTTTTAAGCAGTAAACAGCACCATCAAGACATATAATAAAGAATAGGTACAGTTATTATAATTGAATGTAGAATGCTTTTACACAGAAGTTTTATCTGAGTCAATTTTTTTCTGTGAAATCTCATTTTGTTTTCTGATTATCTTTTTTTTTAGATTCAACAGGGGACTCATGATTTGTTTTAGTTTATCAAAGACTATGGACATTAGTTTAAAAGCACTGATTTTTAAACTACAGTGATGGAAGAAGGGAAAAAGACAAAGAATACACCTGTTAAAAAGTCTGAACAAAAACTTTTCAAATGAAAGATTTGACAGGGAGCAAAGCTTACTTCTATGATTCAAGAATGTCATATTCCAAAATTGGCTCTCGCTCAATATAACTTTTTTTCCAAATTTTCAGCAGTTAGAATATGGAAGAGGTGGGACATACTGGAGGCTCATTTTTTCTATTATGATAGATGGGTGGATCCCAAAGGAGTGAGCAGTGTTTATTTGTTTAGATATTCTGGTCCCAAACATTTTGTACATTTATTTTCAGTAAAGTAACTTGTATCATTGGGTTTGCTTGTATGGGACTTGTACAATATCTTTCTAAATATTAATCCAGAATGTGGATTTAATCAAGGGAATAGTAAGACAAAAAAGGCATTCCAAAGAATGGCTACTTCTCAGATAGAAGTTGGAGCCTGCAAAACAAACCATCTGGGAAACTTTTTTTTTCTAGCATCCCTTACAAATGTAAAGTTTCACTATTGAATTTTTTCCCCATTACTGCAATTATAACAACAGGGAGTGTGATTCATGCATTTTCATGGATTTTGCCCAAGGCAAAGGTTTGACTCTCATTGGCCTTTCAATCAAAACTAGATCACTAAGGAAGTAAGATAGGGTGAGGACAAAATTGAGTATGACTGGTTATGTATTGCAACTCATTACAAGGAAATGGAACAAACAGAAGGGTATACCACACCTTTGTGTTCACTAATTGCTACCCTTTGCTCTCTAGGTGGCAATATGTTCTGTACACATATTTACATTATATCCAGCAACAATAATAACTTCACAGTGTATCCATTTTGAAGAAAAGGGAAGATTCTTTTCTTAAAAGCATTTTGAGTTTTGCTTTCATTTTGAAAGCACTGGATTTTAAAATTGAACTGTCTGCTTATAAAATGTATTTATTCCTGCTCTTCTCTCTCTCTCCCTCCCTCCCTCACCTTAATTTTATTATTAAATATGATAGAAACATGAATAGGCATTTCATTCTGTTTTATCTCTAACGGGTAAAAGGAATGACAGATTCCTTCACACTTCAAAATGTATATTTCTTTTTAAATAGTGCAATGAGAAAAATGTCAGAAAAGTATCTCACTTGCTCTTCTACAGTCGTTATATTGTATAATGACTCTAATTGGGATTGGGAATTTCTGTGGTGAAGCAAAGTGGTCGTTGGGCAAAATATCATGTGACCATATAACTTATGATGGCAGTTCTGGTGGTCTTGCTTGTGGTACTTAGATGAGGACCTCATGCTTTTCCAACCCTATGCAAACTGCCAGCTCTGTCTTGCTGCCTTTTTCCTGCCCGGACCCATTGATCTCTCTTCAGCAGTTGAAGAGAGCTGCCCTGCTGAGCTCGCCTCTACAACTCTCCCTATTTGTCTATCTCCCCTCTCCTTCTCTGCCCATTTGGCCACCCTGCACTCCACTGCCATTGTTTAGTCCTGCTTCCCTATACCCACCCCCAGCTGACCTTTGCCGTCTTCTTTATCCTGTTGCCGTGCCTAGCCATTGTAGCTATTGGCCCTTTGAGATGCCTCCATGAGGGGTAGGCAGCGGTGGCAGAGCACAGGACAGCCAAAGGGGTGAATATATTGTGGGGGATAGGCAGGTAGGATCAGTTGGAAGTGCCTCGTGTGGTAAATATGGATAGGCTGCCAATTTTGATCACAAAAACTACCCTTTGTATCTACCATTCATTTGGTACCATTGTGACTTTGAACAGTTACTGAACGAATAATTGATAAGCAAGGACTACATGTGGTAGATTTTATATGCCATAAAAGCTGTTCACACAAGCAGCTAATACTCATTTGCATTCCATACCATCCATTTTCTAGGTTTGCTTTTGAGAGGATAAAGTTGGATGAGACGTCCCATAGAAGACAAAATTTTATAATTTTTTTAGGATTATTATGTAATGAATACATAAATGAATGTTTGTGTCTTGATAACATTCAAAGGTCCTTCAGGAGTATTTATAAAACATCAGGGCTATTTCCTTTGTGTACTTATCATTTTCAAACATTATGGTTGACCGAAGATAGGCATTCTAGTTGCTTGAATGTAACTATAATATACAGTATTCAGGCAGTTCTTTTTTCCCTGTTAAAAGGGAGCTCAGATGAAAAATAAGAATCTTTTTGTTCTTATTTGGTTCCTAAACACTTCCTCATAGTATACATTACCTTGCCCTCATTTCACCCTTTCCAGTTAGGCAGTAACATTGAAATAATCATGTATGATGTAGACTTAGTGAGAATTTGTACTGAATGCAGTCATTTCAAGTTATTTACAGTACCTATCTGAGATATTAAAGTTTCTGTCTGTATAATGTGTTTTTGAATGTGATCAGATGTATTATTTTTCTCTCTTTTCTCCCTTTTCCTTGTTCTCACTCTGGTTCAAGAGCCTGAGATTGGTTCATGTTTGCAAACCACTTCACCGACGTTTAAAATCAGATGGCATAAAAATAATTACATAAATTCATGTATAGACCATTTAGTTTAGCTCAGACTGTCACTGTAGAAATACTATGGCAGAATTGGTATTGTATGGAGAAATGAACAGAGTGATTTCTCCCCTTTATTAAGAAAGGACATTTAATTCTTGAAAGAACTAACGGAGGAGAGTGGGTAATAAAATTAAGGTAGAGGTTTTAATCTGTAGATTACTTGAGGTTCAGTTTTTTTTTCAAAATGAACCTGAAATTAGTTCTTATTTTAATTTTAATTCACATTAGTTTTGATTATAGAATGACAACACTGAGAAGTAGGGAAAAGTATACATGATCCTGTCTTTGTTTGTTTTGCCATTTAAACCATTGCCTAGCTAAATAATAGCACCTGGCTGATCTTGGCTATTGTCAAAGCTAAGCAGGATTGGACTAGGATAATTCTAAGATGGGAAATTACCAGGAAATACCAAATCTATAGGCTAATCTATGAAGTCACTTTAGAATTTAAAGGTAAACCAGTTCCATATGGTTGCCAAAAAAACCTTTAATGAAACTGACAGGCAATATACTGTCATTTATTAAATAAGCAATGGTGTAATTAGCAATAGAATTAGTTTTCACTGGTGTGTTTGATACAAACGCTTTTAAAATAGTGTGTTCCTTTAACATTTAATCTTGGGACAATATTCAGGTGGAATTTTTTCAAAGATCTTTGTGTAATTTAAAGTGTTTCTCCATAAGAGTGAGATTTACAGAAGTAGGAAAATGCCTTATTATGTGATGTTAAGTGTTCAGGAGAGATCTAGACGTAGCCCAACAACAGCGGGTACCAGTTTTCCATTGCATTGAATCTTCCATTCTCATATTTTCAGTATGCTGACCAATTTGGAGGTAACTAGTATTCCCTTAGTTAGGAAGAATTAGATATGTGCAGAAAATTTTGAATACAAACTACTCTTTTGTGATCAAGATGTCACAATTTTGAGAGCAAGAAACAAACTTTGGACTTTGGACTTCTCAAGCAAATACAGAATCTTTTAAAGTCAAAACAGAGCTGTTTCAAAATCCCATATTTTCTGGTATTTTCAATTCGTGCCTGATATAGATTTTTTTTAAAAAGACTTGCCACTATTTTTTATGGAATAGCATAGATCTGGACTGTACAACATATGGCCTGCAGGCTGCATGTAGCCTACTGAGTGACCTTGTGCAATCCCGTGGTGTGTTTTTTTAAAGTAATTAATTCACTTCCTCTACCATCCCAAGCCCTGCTAGGCACCTCTGATCATTAGGTTTTCAGTGCCTTTTGCAGCATCAGGATGGGAGCCGTATGGAAATATCTGGGGGAATACTATTGCCGAGGAAAGGTGCTGTGACAGAGAAACTTGATGCTCTGAGACGTGACATTGTTTAATTGACTGATACTTTGTGCTACAAATTGTTGATCTATTGTTTTATTTTTGAAAGTTGTAAAATATTTTAAACTTTAAAAATGAAATTGTTATCTCATCTTTTCCCCACAATCTTATGGGGAAATTTACTAAACTTATGTGAATCATCACTGAGTTCCAACCTTGTGTTAAGCTATTATACATCACTTACTAGGTTTTGGCTAAATTTGATATATTAACCAGCCACTAACTTTTGGAAAGCCTGGTTCATGCCATTGTGTTATGTGTGAACTATTAGCAACCTGTTGTAATACCTCAGGTGATTAAGTAAATCATGACTTTCATACTTCCCCTCCCCATTACTATGTGTCTGCTTTTTCCTCCCTTCTGCTTTCTGCTATTGTGCTTGAAATGACAATCTTTCAGTTTAGCCAAGTCAGTTCTTCTCTTACAAACAGATGTGTTCTCCTTCACCGTTAAATGTCTTATATGTACCTATGAGATGCAGGTGAAACTACTGCCACAGAATCTGTTCTTGGTGGAACACAAATATTCATCCTTTCTTCTTCTCCCCACTTTCCCTCAATTATTAGATGGAAAATAGAATCAGCCCCCAGTAAGATTTTGGCTTTCTTTTTTGTAAAATAAATGATGACATGATGTAATATGTTGTTCATCTGAGGTTGTGTTTACCTACTTTTAAGAATTGCTAAGGGCCAGATATTTTTTTTACTATGTCCTGATATGCAAAACCATAGAATTCATAGGGAGTGTACTTTCTTTTTTATATGACTGTATAAAGGCTATTCAACACAACATGCTGGAAGGATTTGTCATATTCAACAACTATTGGCTGTTGTTATGAAGGAATTGTTATTGCCACTACTTTATGTATTTCTTTTTCCTCTCACTTTTTTGTTTACTATTTCAGCTCTTCCCTGCTTCTAATTATGGGTATGGTTATATTCTTGTCTCAATATTCCAAAGTTTATTTAATAATAAATGTCTTTGTATTTAAGATGCTACAACTCTTTCGTATAAAATGGAACATTCAGACCAGTCTGTGATTATAGAACATAGAATCAATATGTAATAGCTAGGTTCACACTTATGCTAGTTTATCTGTTGAAAGTTGATTTCATAATTGGTTCAGTTATTAATGGATCAGAGTTGTCTGTTTCATTTCAATGACTTGTTTTAAGTAAATTGGCTGCTAATTTCAAAAGGGGATTAGAATAAATAGAATGCCAGGAGTATTGTGTGAGTTATTGATTTCTTGCTACCCTTAGTGTCATGACCAGCTCAGACTCTGAAGATGAAGAGGATTTACAGGAGGGTCAGTAGCCTGAGGGGATTCAGTTGGAAGAGTCAGGCAGGGAAAGCAGCATTGCTTAGAAACCAGGAGAAGCAGCTATCCCTGGCCTCAGAAGATGAAGAGGTGGAACTAGCACCTTCTCTCAAATTGAAAAGAGGTGGGCTGATCAAAGGCACTCAGGAAGACTATTGGCCAGAATGAACCCCTCCCCCCATGGAACAAATCCGGATCAGGCTACCTTTATGTAAGAGAAGCTGTGTGCCTGACAGGTCCATTGGCAGTAATTCCCCATTTACCTCACCATTCTATTCCTGAATTCCTTAAGCCTACCCTCTCGAGTAGTAACCCTGGACCCTTATACTGTATTTTTTTGACCCTCTAGTACAGACATGTCAAACTTGCGACGTCACGTGACGTTGCGCAACGTATCGGGATGGTTTCGCCATTGCTGGCAATGGGGTGGGCGTGGCTTCCGGATGACGCATCCGGCCTGTGGACGGGCAGTTTGACACCCCTGCACCTTGTTTACAATTTGAAGTCTTTCTTATTTCTAATTTAAGCTGGTTGAGTTTTTGTGGGCTGGGTAATTTGGGTGTGAGGAATTATATTGTTTGTTCAATCTTTTTTGCCATTGAAGTTCTGTTTGGAGACCTTTTTAGTAAAAATATAAAACTTACTAGTGTGTCTGATTTCCATGGCCAGGACAGGTCATTTAAGAATTGTTCTTACCTTACTTGGAAACTTCTTATAGCTGCTTGCATTTCTAGAATGTGAATATTGAAAATGTGATAAACTTGGAATAAGTTCACTTTTGGAGTTGTGGGGTAATGTTATACAAATACATATTAAAATGCACTAAACATGCCTTCAATTTTATTTTGTTGTGATTATTCATGTATTATGCTAAACTCAAATATGGTTTTGGATTTGTATATTTGTGACTCAAACCATTGTCATTTATAAATCATGTTTATTGCTTATTTAGTGGTTTAATTAATAGCTGTTGTAAGTTGCAGAACTGATAATTAAGATATAGAGGTATAAGCTTCTGTCTTCTATGATCAAACATCAACAGTAAAGGAACAAGCTGTTAAGAAATATGCTGTAGACTGGTATTCATGAAAACCTTGAAAAAGACATTCAGATGTTTATATGATGTGTTTATATCAAACTAGTATAAGCAATGGTATTCTCTGCAATATAGAAAGAGAAATTGGATTAGCAGAATGGAAAGACTATTGGTACTTTTGAGGAACACTCTGAAATATACTGTGGACAGTCTAAGGGGAGGGTTGGAGATGGAGCAAATGGATATTTGAACAAATGAACTCAAGAGTTCTCAGTCAAATCACAAATGATCACACTCAAATTATCCTAATCCAGACACATGATGTGAAATTCTAGCTCTCTAGAGAAGATTCTAATGCTTGAGAAAGATGGAAAGAAAGGGAAGAAGAATGGCAGTAAAGTGGTTAGACTCAATTACAGTAGTGTTGGATGTTCGTTCCATTGGAAGACCTGAAAGACCAGGCTAGGGACAGATTGCCATGGAGAAAATTGATGTATGTGATCATTCACTAAGTAGATGGCACATAATGAAATCTCTAGGACTTGGCTTGATAAGCGGTTAGTTTTATTTGAAGTGATGGAAGACAGTACATAATAATTATCTCTCCATGCACTCAGTGAACTACCAGTAAATTGTACTTCTAGATCTACTATGGGTATTTCTTCAAGATTACATAATGTTAGTAAATGAACATGGGATCAGTTGGTGTCCTTCAGAAAACCAAGTTTGTTCCTAATACTTCCATTTGAAGATCCTGTGAAGATATCTGGGAAAGGAAACTTATACACAAAGTTGTTTATTGAATGTGGCATTGGCAACATTGCGTCAACTGCTATAGGAGAATTCTCTCAGGAATATATTTAAGTGCCCAATTACATTAAAGCAAAAGTTTATTGACAAATTTTGGTACTGGAAGCCTGAGAGTTATGGAGCACAAAACCTCTTTATTGATATATGCAAATCATCTTTAACTGATTGATTGCAGTAATAAACATTTGATTAGATATAAACAACACCAAACTAGTTAATTTTGTGATCAATAAGGTTAGGATTATTCATTGCATTAATATATATGCACATTAAAATATTTAATAGGACATGAAGTATGAGATAATAAGACAGTGGTAATATAGAACTTTATACAATGATACTTTTAGATTCAAAGGCCAAATAATTCTTGATCTGAAGCATTACTTTTACCTTAGAGCAGGGGTGTCAAACTGCCAGCCCATGGGCCAATTCCATCATGCGGAGGCCATGCCCGCCCCAGCTCCGGCAATGCAAAAAAAGTTGCAATACGTCACAACATGTCACGTGACCCAGCGAGTTTGACACATGTGCCTTAGAGCTTTCTGAAAGCCTTGTCTTCCCAAGGTTAATTGTTAATTTCTTGCAGCTAGGCTTGAGGCTCTTTCTTAAGGTTAGCACTTTTGCTTATTTTATTAATACTTGTTACATTCTGTATCTCTGAGAATTTTTACTACCTACTTGCTTCCTAGCTTAGCTAGCATTTTTATTTGGACTGAAAAAATGCAGATGGGTTGGGAGCTTTTTTTCAGACGCCTATTTTTTTTAAATCCATTGATTAGTTGTGCCAGGAAAACTACAGATTCTTTGTCATTAGAAAAAAAAGAATTGTTTTCTTTTTGACCATATAGTATGTGATAGAGGTAGCAATTTTTGATGACTTATTATCAAATCTAAACTAAGATACCGATTGATACCAATCCAAAAGCTTACATCATTATACAATATACAAATTTTAACTTGAGATTTCCTCTTGTTTTCAAACAGCCAAACCATTTACACAGTTGGTGAAGGAAATGCAACTTCATCGAGATGACTTTGAAATCATAAAAGTCATTGGCAGAGGTGCATTTGGTGAGGTAAGATACCTTTAAAGCTCCCAGATGATTAAGGAAACATATTGTTGACTGATGAATAAAGTTTCTTCCAGTGGAGGAATTCCTTTTTTTTGAACCTACCTCTCTTCTACAATGGAAACTAGCTAAATAAAGATTATCTGTATGGTATGTTACGTCTCACAATATTATTTATAATGAATTATAATGTTATGAATTTATAACAACCAAGCCCAGTGTATAAGTTAAAAACAAATGCTACAAATAAAAACAAAAAGAAATCAGGAGATTAATATATACAACACATTAACAAAATTCTCACAAAGGCACATATTTCCTAACCAAGAGCTTGTGGAAACAGCCAGATCTTCCAAGACCTATTTAAAGAATGTCAAGATCAAGATAACTCAGACCTCTAGAGATTACTATTACACAATGCAGGCAGGCACTGTGACAAAAAAAAATCAGATATTTTTTAAAGACGGACTCTGGAATATGCCCACTCTGTCAGATCTTACTGAATGGGCAGAAAAAAATAGGAAAAAGATGGTCTCTCAGATAGCTAGGCCCTAGTCCATGAAGAACTTTAGAAGTATTAAATAGCACTCTGAATTGCAACAGTTTTCATTCAAAGATGTTACACAAACATTTCAAGATGTGTCAATAACTTCACCTGTTGATGTGCTCTAGATCAACTGTAGTTTTGGGGTGGTTTTCAAGGGTCAGGAACCCCTTGTCATAATCATTCATAACTTATTATCTTTGTGTGTGGATTATTGCAACATGCAACAATGAAGATACCTCCTGGCTATAGCTGGATCTACTCTTCAAGCAGGAGTTACGAGTCCAGTTTGCACACTAGTTTTCTCCTAGGGAGTACTACCCCATTTCAGAACAGAACAGAATAACAGAGTTGGAAGGGACCTTCGAGGTCTTCTAGTCCAACCCCCTGCTTAGGCAGGAAACCTATACCATTTCAGTTAAATGGTTGTCCAATCTCTTCTTAAAAACCTCAGTGTTGGAGCATTCACAACTTCTGGAGGCAAGTTGTTCCACTGATTAATTGTTCTAACTGTCAGGAAATTACTTCTTAACTTTAGGTTGTTTCTCTTCTTGATTAGTTTCCATCCATTGGATCTCATCCTGCCCTCGGGCGCTTTGGAGAATAGCTTGACTCCCTCTTCTTTGTGGCAATCCCTGAGATATTGGAACATTGCTATCATGTCATCCCTCATCCTTCTCTTCATTAAACTAGACATATCCAATTCCAACAACCATTCTTAATATGTTTTTGCCTTCATTCCCCTAATCATTTTTGTTGCTCTTCTCTGCACTCTTTCTAGAGTCTCAACATCTTTTTTACATCATGGTGGCCAAAACTGGATGCAGTATTCCAAGTGTGGCCTTACCCAAGGCATTGTAAAGTGGTATTAATACTTCACATGATCTTGATTCTATCCCTCTAGTAATGCAGCCCAGCACTGTGTTGGCTTTTTTGGCAGCTGCAGCACACTGCTGGCTCATATTTAAATGATTATCCACTAGGACTCCAAGATTCCTTTCACAGTTACTGTTATTGAGCTTGGTACCACCTGTGCATTTGGTTTTTCTTGCCTAAATGTAGAACCTTATTTTCTTCATTGAATTTCATTTAGTTAGATAGTGCCCAATGTTCAAGTCTCTCAAGATCCTTCTGTATCTTAAGCCTATCTTCTGGAGTGTTGGCTATTCCTGCTGGCTTGTTGTCATCTGCAAATTTGATGACTTCCCCATCTATCCCCTCATCCAAATCATGGAAGAATGCATGCTGCCAGACAAAAATACCCAGCCACTTAGTCTTATCAAGACTGAGTTTAAGTTTCTTTCTTCTCATCCAACCCCAGTAGCCTTCAGACATTAGTATAAGACAGAATCCTTTGGTCAGATTGGGCTTGAGATTTTCAATTTGATATCACCAGCATATTGATGATATATGAGCCTCTGTTGATGAATGACATCACCCAACACTTCATGTAAATGTTAAACAGGATGGGTGAAAACATCCAATCTAGTGCCATCCTGTACCCACTTTTCAATATCTTCAATACCAATAGAATTGACTACAGAGAAAGAACCACTGCAATACTGTGCCTCCACTCTTATTCCTGCAGTCCATCCAGAAGGTTACCATGGTCAATGGTATCAAAAGCCACTGAGAGATCTGAACAATCGCACCGCTGCTGTCCTGACTCTGTGAGATGTTACTGTCAAATGTGTTCAATGCCATCTGTATACTATGCCCCAGGGCAAAGTTAAAAGTCCAGGACAAAGTCCCTTAAAGTCCAATGAAAGTATAAATAGTTGTGCTTAAAAGATATTCTAGTCTCAGGACAAAGGTAACCTAATTATTTTCTCTGCTATTATTAGGACCAGTCACTATTTTTAAATCATCTATCAAGTTGCAGTGTTCTTACTAAAGATGTCAGTATGTTATTCAGTTAATTTTGATTGTCCCCCAAATATATTTACATAATAGAAGCCATATATATTCAATTTCATTTAGGATAATTTTTTTTCTTCAGTTAAAATAGTCATAGCTATTTTTCTGTGCCTTATTAGAGAATAGACTATTTGATTTCTTTCTGTGGCCTGGTATCACTTGCATGATTCTCCGAAGCTTTTAGGCAACGAGGATTTTTTCCCCATTACTTGCTATCTGTTGCTTTTAATTTGGATAGATGTGAGTTGATTACCACCCTCCCCCCATCAATAAAGGCTACAACAAAGAAGAACACTTCAGATAGTCCTCAACATATCACCATTTGTTTAGTGACCATCCAAAGTTACAACGACACTGAAAATGTCATAAAATGAAACAAAACTCACTTAACAACTGTCATGCTTAGCAATAGAAATTTTGGTCTCAGTTGTGGTCGTAGGTCAAAAACTACCTGTAGTAAAATTAACTTTGCTCTTCAAGCCAAAACCTAAGTAAGAGAGTTCATGGAAACTTTCTCCTATGTCAACTGTAATAAAAATGAGGGAACACCATTCACATGTCAGTCACTCCCTGTAGGGAACAAATTATGTCATTTTGGAAAGTAGCCAAGATTCTTAATGATGGATACAGGTAGTTTTCACTTACACCCCCAATTTGGCACAGAATCTGGATTGTTAAGCGAGATACCAATTCACTGCTTCACTCCCCTCCAGTTTTGCAGTGAGCTGTGATAAGTTTTGCCGTTTGTTTCTTTGGGTGTTGTCTCTGATGGATGTCTTTTTCTCCTCATGTACCTTGTTTTCTTGTTAGGTTTTTATCTGTAACATGCCAGAGTCAAGTGGCTTCAAAACTGAAATAAATAAATAATACTAGAATGTCTTGGAGTTATTTTTACTTTTTAAATTGTAGGTTGCAGTTGTAAAACTGAAGTGCACAGAGCGCATTTATGCAATGAAAATCCTAAATAAATGGGAAATGCTTAAAAGGGCAGAGGTAAGTCTGATATTTTCAATTCAGATTTCTTTATAAATGGCATTAAAAAAGGTAATGAAGTTTTGCCGGCATTAAACAGTTACTACTTAAGCACATAGGAATTTTATTTTTTCCCTGAAGATTTTTTTATATCAAATATCATATTTTTGTGGCATTTATTGCTATCTGCATTATATTTACCAATCTGTCTGCCCCAGTTTTTTTCATATAGCTTGATTATTACTTATATCAAAATCAATTTAATTACTAGATGGAAGCTTGGACTTTGGTTAATTGAAAGTCAGGATTTCAAGGAAGGCTCATGTTTTGTTTCCTTTTTATAAAGAATTAGATTTTGCACAAATAAATCAAGCATTGTTATTAAATAAATTTACATATTTTATTATAATAGATATTTAATGTAATATGCATTATATCATACATAAAGCAAGAATTCATTAGCCAATATTTTTTAAGTATAAAGATATATACAGCCTTATTTTCCTGTTCAAGCATGCTTGATTCTCAGAGACTGCCTTGATCAGTCCCTGAAGTTTTCTTGGCAAGTTTTTTTTCAGAAGTTGCTTCCCAGTGTTAGGGCTGAGAGAAAGTGAGTAACGCAAAGTCACCCAGCTTGTTTTGTGCCTAAGTATCCAGGTTTCTAGTCTGATACCGTAACAGGTTCACTAAAATGATGTATCAAAAATAATATAATAATAATAGTAATAGTAATAGTAATAATAATAATAATAATAATAATAATAATAATAATAATAATAATAATAATAATAATAATAATAATAATAATAATAATAATAATAATAATAATTATTTTATTTATATACCGCCCTTCTCCCGAAGGACTCAGGGCGGTGAACAGGGCAGACATATAAAAAATACAAAAATACAAAAGTTAAAAAGAATTAAACATATGCCCAAGCTAAAAACAGTAAATACATATATTAAAAATGACAATAAAAACCCAACCCATCCCCCATCAGGCCAAGCCAGCTTGTTCAAATAAATGTGTCTTCAGATCGCGACGGAAGGAGGCCAAATTCAATAGCCAAATTCAATAAGAATTAAAGAGTTTTTGGTAAAGATATACAAAACATTTCAAATCCAATTGATTTGAATTTAAAATGCCTTAATTTGAATTCAGAATTTCCCATCCAAATGTGAAACTCAAAATGGGCCCATTTCAACCATTTTGGAAATGGGTAAGTTTGAAAAGGCCTCAAAAGGCTTGAAACAGCCCGTTTCGTATTCAAAACAGTTGTATCTCAAAGTAGGGCATTTCAAACTCTTGACTTGCTCTTTTCATACCACATTTGTATAGATACAGGCTTATATACCTTAGGGATCCTAAATCTCTTTTAACTATTTTGAAGAGGATGCTGAATCAGTGCAGATTAGTTCCCACTATGCTTACGTAGGAAAGTCCTGCTGTTCAGCACTCTATATTGTGTAAAGCTTTTCAAATATCTTAAGAGAAGGCCCACTTACGATGAATTGCTGGATATATTCCCAAATTATAAAACATAGATAAATGTTTCTGACCCAGACTTTAAACAAATACTATAATCTTTTCCACCAAAATAATATTTGCTGAAAAGTTACAACCTTGTACATTATGTCATAAGGAGGTTGATTTTTGTAGTGCTAATTTATAGCCGATTTAGAAATTTCCATCATGCTACCTAGGATAGTTCAAATTATTACAATTAGTAGTTCATAATTATGTAATTATACTTATTCTGGGATATGCCACAATGAAAGAAGAACTAGTGGATGATAAAACTATTAGGCATGAAAGTAAGGAAAAAGTAAATTGACCATGTGTTTCTGCACTAACTGAACTTAGTGAAGCATATTTTTGAGTGATGCATAGAAATGTTCTGTGTTATGACCCTGAAATAATGATAACAGAAGCCAACTGACGGATTATTTAAGAATCTTCCACTTTTACATCATCATAGCTTCTATAAAAATGATTACAACAGTTTATAGATAATGCTGATTCAGCTTAACAAATTCATAATTATTTGATACGTTTGGCAAGATATTTTTCTTATTGAAATTAATATAATCTGGCCACTTAATCTTATAGAACAAAAATAGATTGTTATTCTCCAGGCCCTTAACAAACTTTATGGATTTATTCTTTGAATAGTGCAGAGGTGAGGTATTATTTTATGCTAAAATAAATAGTGTAAAATAAGAAAGAAATGCTGCTACAGTAAACAATGAATAATAGTTTCAGAGATGGAATAGAACGAATACCAGTGAACCTCCAAAGAGAGGCAGTTTAAAAGTTTAATGTAAGGTAGATGATTCCTCGGCCTGTCTGATACTATCTGATACTATCCTTAGTGTTGCCTGATTTAAATGAGTTTGAATTTGTTATTTTTTGTGGAAACTTGGAGAGTAGTCACATATTCATACAGTTTCAATGGAAAAGTCCCCAGTTTGAACAAATTAGAAGCTTTTGAAGAAAGATGCAGTTAGAAAACACCTTGCCACGTCAGAGACTATTTTGTGGCAGTTCTTATGACTTATCTAATTCTGAAATTTAACATTTAAATTTATAATAGTGGCTGGAGTTTGGAAGTAGGGTTAATAGTTGTTTGAATAAACTTGGAATTTGTGGTTCAAGCTACATAGGAGGTAGAAGTAAGAGACCCATGCTCTGGATTTAAGAGTTCAGATAGGAAATTAGGTGGAAATATGTTCTATGATCTATGCTTAAAAATCCTAATTTTAAGCTTTGTTCCTAAAAACTAGATACTAATACGTGTTTTACATCCTTTGTAACATAAAGCCTTCAGCCAGGACATTCATTAAAACATAAGGAAGTACTTCTTCTGAACTCATAGTTATCTTCCCCTTTTTGTTTCTCTTGGAAGTAATCATGGCCCTTAAATATTTAAAGCATATAAGATTAGTGGGGGTGAGTAGAGGGAGAAATAGGCTGAGAGATATGTGACTTAAATGATATAGGTGAGGAATTCAGCTCCCATTTCCAGGAAATATTAATGGATAAGTTGGGAAGGTTTGTACTGCCCATTCTCTAGTCTATTTTTGATTTGTTTTATTTTAAGTAAACATTTTGTAAGTTTCATATTCTCTTGAAGGCTATCAGTATGCTCACCTTTAAGAGTCTGGATATTGCAGTAGGTATTTTAACAACATTCAGATTAATATAAAAGTAAAATGTTATTTTAAGAATCCAATTCTACCATGCTTTTTAAATTTCATTTTAAAATAATTTTTGGTTCACTATGAAAAGTTTTGTTCCTTGGTTTAGATACTGAATTATTGCAGAGGTATATTTACGAATGTTACAATTTTACCTTCTATAAACAATATCATTTTTGCATCCTTGTTTGTCAAAGTCAAGAGATTAATTAAACAACTTTTTCTCCCTTTTTTACTTTCTTATTTCTAGACTGCTTGTTTCCGAGAAGAGAGAGATGTTTTGGTGAATGGAGACTGTCAGTGGATTACAACATTGCACTATGCTTTTCAAGATGAAAACTATTTGGTATGGGTGTACAACAAGCCTATAAAGAAGTAGTTCAAAATCTGGTTTCTCAGTTCAAAATATTTTGAATTCAGAGCATTATCAACTGTATTTATCTAAAAGGAAGATTTCTCCTCCCTGCTTCCAGTAAGGCCATCTGTGAGGGGAAGGAGATTTTCATAGAATCACAGGGCTGGAAGAGACCATAGAGGACTTCTAGTCCAACTTCCTGTCCAATTCAGGAGTCCTTGTACCTTCCGGTCAAATGGTTGTCCAGTCTTTTCTTGAAAACCTCAGTGATGGAGCACCCACAACTTTGGGAGGCAAGCTATTCTATTGATTAGTCATTCTCACTGTCAGGAAATTCCTCCTTATTTCCAGATTGGATCTCTCTCTGATGAACTTACATTCATTGCTTCTTATCCTAGAGTAAATCAATAACCTTTCCCCTGTGATGGCCCTTCAATTATTGGAAGATTGCTTTCATGTTTTCCCTGAGCCTTCTCTTTCTTAGGCTGAACGTACCCTTTCCCTTAGCTGTTCATTGTACGATTTAGCCTCCAGACCCCTTAACATCTTTGTTGCTGTTCTCTGCACTCTTCTTAGGGCCTCAGCATCTTTTTTGTATTGTGACCAGAACTGGATGCAGTAGTCCAAATGTAACCTCACTAGTGCAGTGTAGAATGGTACTCTCACTTCCTGTGGTCTTGATGCTATCCTTCTGTTGATGCAGCCTAGGAGTGTGTTGGCTTTTTTGGCAGCTGCAGCACGCTGCATAAGCAGTGATTCACTAGAACACCTAGATCCCTCTCACAGGCACCACTGTTGAGCCAGGTACTGCCTATCCTATATCTGTGCCTTGGTTTTTCCTGCCGAAGTGCAAGACCTTACTTTTCTCACCACTGAACTGCATCTTTTTGGACAGGGTCCAATCTCAAGTCTCTCAAGATCATTCTGAATCTTGAGTCTATCTTCCAAAGTATTAGTAATTGCCCCCAGCTTGGTGTGATCCAATTTGGTGCCATTTTGATTTGCATTTGTTGAGAATACCAAAACAGGAAAAAAAATAAGAGGTACAAATATTTAAACAAACCGCTGAAAAGGAAGGAATCATTTCAGCGGAAGTAGGAGAAACCACTGTTATAGCCCACCATCATCTTCTAATGAAGAGAAGACAAGAATATTTATTAGCACTCTCTAATTGGTAATTTTTTGCAGTGGGGAGAGACTGAGGATTCAAGAAAATCATGATTGATCAATGGATAGAGAAGCTCTTTATTGCAGTTCTTTAGCCTTCATGCTTCAAGGATGATGATATAAAAATGGGGCTACCAAATTGAATGAACAGAACTAAAAGTCCTAAGCATTCTTTCTTGGAAGTAAGGGACACAGAATTTAATGGCATTTAGTCTGCAGTTGTGATTATGATTGCAGCCCAGTATGGAGACCTCCAGTTTTCTTCTTGCAGCTCAGAACCCAAGAATTTCTTCCTTACTTTACATTCCATTTACATAGAATAAGCTTGGCTAAGCAGAACTTCCACAGCATAGCACACTTACTGCAAATAAACATGCAGAAATTTATGGTAACCGAGCCCACATTTCTGCAATCTCTCACTGCAGTGAATGTATGCAAACTTGTGTGTAATATCTGTAGGACTGGTTTGTGTGTCTCTTTGTATATGCAGATTGGTGCTTAATTAAATGTACAGATGGGATACCTTATTTTACAGGCAATTATTTGCATTCATTAATTTAATTGAACATCAAACATTTGTCTTGGTTGTATTCTTTCTTGGAATGGGCCTCTGATTCTGTTCTTTTCTGAAATATAATAAGGAGTAAACATTTTTATAAAATAATTTAAAATAGAAATTGGCAAATCACAATTGAAAAGTAATTTAATCTTCTAAAATCTAGAATCATCTTCCTTTTGGGTGAATATGTAACTGTTTACTTTCTTATTTTGAAAGAAAAATCCAAAACAAACCATTTACAAGTTACTTTATTTTCCATCTCTAGTTTGCTATTAAGTACAATGAGCTAGAGTTAACTTAATTAGATAAATAAATTGTTCAGTTGAACACTTATCATTTAGCTACTTATCTTGGCACAGTGCTATTAATGTGTCATTTTATACACAAAATCTCAAGACTGCTGTTAAAATCCAGAAGTGGCCAAACCGGTTTGTGGGCCAACTGTGGCTTCTGTAATGTTCATTTTCAGCTCTGAAGCACTTGCGGACAGTAAAAACTGGAATAATATTGAAAAAAAACCACCTTTACAGTACAATCCTATGCATGTTTACTCAGAAATAAATCTTGGTGATTTCAATGAGTTACTACCAGGTAAGTGTGCATAGGATTATATCCCTGGTATAAATGTTTGGAGGTTCCTAAATGGTTTACATCCAATCAGAAGTAAATAGCCATCTTGTCAAAAAAACTGAGATGGAAAAAAATACAAATAGTTACTTGGGATATTCTGATTGCTTTGGTCTTTGAGAAGGTTGTTAAGGAAAGGAGTGCCAAAGGAAGAATTTCAAATGTCTGAAATAGAGGCAGTTTTTAAGAACCTTGACAAAAGTACAGATGACTGAGAGCTAGCTCCCTCCTTTGTTCATATCACATTAATTCACCCATTTATTATCACAATGTTACTTTGCAGTCTGATTAGGCAGAAGCCTTTATTTATAATTGTCAAAATTACACATAATATTGTTTAACACTCTTTAAAAAGTTCAGTAGAGCACATTTAGGTCGTAAAGTATATTTCACCCATGGTTTACCTGTTGATGTATGAGGCCATTTTCGATAATGTTTTCATTTTTATATTTGTTTAAGATGTGGACAGGAATTAAAATATTTTATTCTGATCAGCCTAAGGCTAGAAAAAAATAGGAAAATATTGTATTTAAATGAAAAGTTCTAATTAACAAGCAATTATTATGTATAGCTTGGCTAAACTATATTTTCCAGCAATTTACTCTTGTGATTTAAATTGCTGCCAGGAAATACTGACACCGAACTACTGAATTGCTGTTATTTAGATTTAATATAGCTGCCCACTCCTATGGAATAGAATAGAATAGAATAGAATAGAATAGAATAGAATAGAATAGAATAGAATAGAATAGAATAGAATAGAATAGAATAGAATAGAATAGAATAGACTATCAAGGAAACTTTTATCAAACTAAAATTCACCTATGCAAAATCTACTTTGTTGACTATAACTGCAGTGAATCCCCTTTTTTTATGATAATTTAATTGAAAGGAATTTATGACATGAACGTTTTCATACAACAATTGAGGCAGTGCATTTTGGTTTTGCAACTAATCTTTTACCCAAATAATGACAGCCTCATCATAATTCTTAGCCTCAGCATAATTATTGCATCATGTACCCATTGGGACCATATTTTAGCATCCTAAACCATACATTTCATTGGTTTTTACATAGGACATTTGAATTACTTTTTCCCCAACAAAGGAAAAAGGATGAAGGCTCTTGAACATTATGATCAGAATTTTTTTCATTCCCATTTCCCTTTTAAATTATTCCTATGACAGTTACTAAGTTTGAAGTGATATTTCTTTAATTATATGTATTGAGGCTTCCCTTTTGTAAACTATTATATGTATATGAAATAGTAGGGGGAGGGAGAATGTCTCTAGCTTGTGAAATAGCTTAAGTTAATTTAAATTCCCATGTTTATTTTAATTGGATAATTTAATTATTAGTTAAGAGGGAGCAGTGAAAGTCAGTGTGTCCAGTTAAACCACTCACTTTGATTCCAGTTTTCACAAGCATATATTAAAGTTGTATTCAAGTGAATATTTCATTTAATTAGTTATGATATAATTCTGCAGTGATTCTTACCAGTAAGTGTTCTTGTTTTTTAGTATTTAGTAATGGACTACTATGTGGGTGGTGATTTGTTGACATTACTTAGCAAGTTTGAAGACAAGCTTCCGGAAGATATGGCCAGGTTCTACATTGGTGAAATGGTTCTTGCTATTCATTCCATTCATCAGCTTCATTATGTGCACAGGTAAGGTGTCTTATTGTGGCATATAAATACAGGTAGTCCTTGACTTATGACCACAATTGAGCTCAAAATTTCCATTGCTAGGTGAGACAGTTGTTAAGAGAGTTTTGCCCAATGTTATGTTCTTCCTTTCCACAATTGTTCAGTGAACCACTGCAGTTGTTAAGTTAGCAGTGTGGTTGTTAAGTGAATCTGGTTTCCCCATTGACTTTACTTGTCAGAAGGTCACAAAAGGCGATCACAGGACCCTGGCATACTGCAACCATCATAAATATGAATCATTTGCCAAGCATCCAAATTTTGATCGTGTGACTATGGGGATCCTGCAACAGTCGTTAAGCGTGAAAAAGAGTCATAAGTCACTTTTTTCAGTGCCATTGTAACTTTGGTCACCAAATGAATGGTTTTAAGTCATGGACTACCTGTATTAAGCCAATTAAATATAAAATAAAGCTATAGATTTTGAAAAATACAGGAACAAATGGAAATGTAAACAGTAAGATGTTGTTATGAGTATATTTTTTCTCTTAAAATAATGCTCCTATTTATAATTCCAGATTGTGGCCATGCCCCCCTTCAAATATTATAAGCTACTGGGGGCTCAAGCAGACCAATTTACCTTTCACTTCCCTTCTCTTTCCTTGACAAGAGCATACAGTCAATATGCTCATTCTTCCTTCTGTAATCAAATAGTCATTTAAATTTACAGAATGTATATTTCCACCTCTTCAATTTTGGTTGGTTCAGTTTAAATTACAGATTGAAGGACATTATATAAAAATAGGGTTTAAGGCAAAATGTTGCAGGAAATGTTTAATTGTAAACAGACCACATGGGTTTGGTGTGTGTTTAGAGGTGGAGAGGAACACCAATATATTTACTCTTAATCAAGCTAAAAAAAGTGTTTCATCCAGATGTAGTTATTTTATTGTAACTTTTAAAACAATTGTAATATGACTTTTGTTGTAAAATATTTTTAAATGCAGTAGTCATAACTATGACAAAGGTTTTTCAACCTCATTTTAAAAAATTCCATGAATGCACTTAAAAATTGAAAACCTGTGTCAGTGAAGGAAAACTTTTAATATCCTAGTTGTCAGACAATAAGTTGCTGCACAGATGAGTCCTGTTACAGTTTTTCAAACTACTATTCTGAGCCTCAACCAAGGCAAGCTGGATATATCCTTCCTATAAGAATAAATAAAATGATTTATTTAATAAATAAATAAATAAATTGTCCATTGTCTTTCACGCAACAGTTTTATGTGTGCTTTTGAGCACTCTAAATAAATAGGTGCATTTCTTATAAGTACCAGCACGGCCAGTTTTCATGCTGAAGTAACTGTACTGTAAAAGACCACCGTTGCCACAAATTCAGTATGTCAGTGTAAAATCTACATGGAGGAAACTTCCTCATTTGCTTATGAGATTATATCTGGAATGTGATGCTGTAGTTATGAAGAATAAAGAAAATGATATGTTCTTGAATTTAAGAGTACTTATCTTGACCTTTTTACTGTTGTAATCTTGAACAATGTCTGTACATGTTTATAAACATTAAGACAGCACCAAAAATAAACTTGTCTCACATAGATTTTTTTTAATGTAAGGTGACATTAGTTACAGGATTAGGAAGCTCAATCACTCCACACGCTGTTTTCTTTTAGGTATTGTCAAATATGTAGCCCAGGGTGTTGCGCTTTCTGTGAAGTAGCCCCACTTGTTTGCAGCAGTTTACTAACTCCACCCTATTGTATTTTAGGAGAGCTGTTAAAACTTGTTTTTTAAAGAAGCACTGGGTGGGGATCTTGTATAAGTTGCACTTGGATGTTACTTGTTCGCAGTGACATTAATTTCTTTTTAATAACTTATTATTTTGTACTGTAGTTTATTAATTTAGTATACAATTTAGGACACTATGCTTTGGTGGTTAAGGTACTGAACTAGAAACCTGGACCCTGAGAGTTCTAGGTCTCTCTTAGATATGAAAGTGGGCTGGGTGACTTTGGGCCAGTTATTCTCTTTCAGTTCAGCCCACCTCACAGGGTGGTGGTATGGGGAAAATAGGCAAGTATACTGCTCAAAAAAATAAAGGGAACACAAGATAAGACATCCTACTATTAAATACAGTACATTGTGTTGTGTAAGTGTTCCCTTTATTTTTTTCAGCAGTGTATATTCTCTTGACTTGACTATGTATTTTTAAAAAGGTAGGATTACTGTTGTTGTTGTTGTTGTTGTTGTTGTTGTTGTTAAATTCTTTTCTTAGAAGAAGAGAATGTAAGCCACCTATCCTATAGCATATGAGTCCTAGTAAATAAAGCAATACATCTGCACTATTTTATTTAATAGACTGCTACAAATCCTGAGATATCCTTTTAGCAGGTAAGTCAGTTCTAGATCTCGCAAAGGAATTAAACAATAATATTGAATTGCTGTGGGAACTTCTCAAGCTAATTAGTCTGTGCTGGCATGTATTAAATATGCAGTCCTCTGCATCATGGCATTAAAGATAAACTGAAGGAATAATTAAGTCAGAAGCAATCTGGATTGCCAAAGATTTGTTTTCATGTGCATAATGTTATAAGTTCAGAATATCAAAAGGAGAATATTCATTTCTCAGATAGTTGAAACAGCTGGAAGGTGGGGGCTGTTTAAGTCACTAGTTAGTGGATGACATATAAAATATATCTTGGGAAAATTGGGCTTGTGGATTTTAGTGCAGAACAGCATCTGTCACAAATGAAATCCACTATTCTGTTGTTACTCCTATTTTGTGTTCTTCACTCAGCACAATGTAATGCTACAATCTATATAAAACCATCGCAAACAATGTTGATTGTATAGAGCGGTGTGAGTAAAAGAGTTTGTTAATATTTCAGCAGGCTAATAGTTTTCCATTAAAGTAACTTTTATCTTGCTAAATACAAAATGGCTTTTGATAACCTTACTATATTACCTCAGGAAATCATTTGAAGACTTATTGCTTTGATCAGAGCTAGCTAGCAAAATGGAATTAATATAGCTGCCCATTAATGCTATTGCTTGCTTATTCTGCAATGTTATGCATGCTTACCTCAGAGTAAGCCCCTCCAAACTCAATGAGGTTTACCTTTAGTACACATGTATTGCATTATTGCATTTTGATTACATTGTACAGGAAAGAAACCTCTATTAGCTCTTAGTGTTTCTTTTTGCAGATTGTTTTGCTGGCAGAAAAAGTCCCTGTGTTAGTGAAGCTTTGAAAGAAATACCACAGTTTTAAAGCTCTTCAGTAGTTAATCACCTTCCTTCCTCTTATACTGTGAGAGGAAATGGGAGACAAAGTACGTGTTGTGCATTTTTATTGTTAAGTTGTTCTTAGGAATACGTGTTCCAAAAGAATCTTCGGTAAACAGATGAGAAACACGTGATAAAACCTGCAGTATATGTGCATATTGATCGAGTGTAAGATCTAGTTCGTAGCAATAGTTTTTCTTCACACATTGATTGTGCTATTTTTTCAGTGTAGAAAATGAGTTTTCTTTAATTTATGCTTGGAACTTTTCCTTCAGAATAATTTCATAAATACGTTGTCACGAAGTATGGCAGATATATACTTGGGTTTTATTTTTGCTAGGTCTGTGCATTTATTTTTTTTTTGCCTAATAAACATCCAGAACAAGCTTAGCAAATTCACACATCATTACGATTCAAATTAAATGTTCAATTTAGCAACAAAACCAAAGCAATTATGAATGTTTGCATGTATAAAGATATCTTTCATTGTTGTTTGTGGAGCTATTTTTTGTGAAAACTATATAAATGTATTAAAATATGTACTTTGAAGGAAATAGAAAGTCAGGAAATTCTTTGACAAAGCAGCACAGTTCAAAAGTGATTTGGAAGAAATTTTTCACAATTTGTTCAAATGCAGTGCATCCAGACTGATGTTTGAAGACCCGTGTTTTGTTTCAGACTTTTGTACAAACTTGAAAAATAATGTACAATAGCTAAATAAATGAACCGAATTAGAAACTCCAAATTATTCTTTCAAATTATTTACAAAGTGTGCACATCCTATTCAGTGTGTGAATTTAATTTGATAGGCTTATGTAATCATAGTGATTCTTTATAGTATTCTTTATAGTGATATAAGGATTTATTTTTCTGGCATAGATTATTTGATCTTTTGCTGTTATAAAAATCAGCTTTTAAATATAAATGTTATTATAAAATTGTCAGCATCCCATTTTTATAACAACTGACTTGATTTTAATGCTCATTTAGAGCATGTGGTTGAAGGTAATGTTCCAACTATGTGCCTCATTTAAAATAATATCTTTTTCTTTTTTGAAAAATCAGAGATATAAAACCTGACAATGTTTTATTGGATGCGAACGGCCACATACGTCTGGCAGATTTTGGATCCTGTTTAAAAATGAGCGAGGATGGCACTGTATGTATCAAAAAAGTATAGTTTTTTTAATAGACTACTTAAACTGCAGTGTGTTTGAACTTGTTTGGTGGTTATATTTGGAAGATATGTTACAAAATACTACATAAAGATACATGTAAAGATAAATATAGCAACATTTTATATTGAATCATTCTTCTGCAATATGTTTAATCTGGAACTGCTATGTATTCTTTATGAATGGAGTATCCTGTAATATTCACTTGTGTTTCCTCTTCTTATGCTGTTTCATGGCCAATTATTTTGCACACAAGAAAATGGTCATATGATTATTGTCATTTATACTTCATAATACAAGAAAGCATAAACTTTTCATTTTGTATCTCAGTAATGCTTGTTGATCTGTAGACTTACACATGCATACAATTAAATTAATTTCTCCTTATATACTATTTTACAGTAAGCCTTAGTATTTGTTTCTATTCAAGGTACAATCTTCAGTTGCAGTCGGCACCCCTGATTATATTTCCCCTGAAATACTGCAAGCCATGGAGGATGGCATGGGAAAATATGGACCTGAATGTGATTGGTGGTCCTTAGGTGTCTGCATGTATGAAATGTTATATGGAGAAACACCTTTTTATGCAGAGTCACTGGTGGAAACCTATGGGAAGATTATGAATCATGAAGTAAGTGCTATGAAATGTTTGCTCTTCTTAACTGTAATTTTCACAGAAATATGTAACATAGATCCAAGATCTTTGTGTTTGTGTGTTGAGTAACTGCATTGCTCAATGTATCTTCTAAGAAAAATCTTCTGTGACTAATGTTCAGAACAGGTATTTCTCAGAGCTTTGTAATTGTATACTTGGAATATATCATTCAATTATTTCTGAAAACCTTTTCACTATACATTTTGTGGCAAAGCGGACTTAAAATGAGTACATGCAGCAAAAAAATACAAGTACAACATATTGCAATAAATATATATTTAAGGATGTTTCTTCAGACAAGCAACTCCAAAGATACATGACTAACATTAAAAAACAGGAAGTCTAAAAACAAGAACACTTAACAAATTTTGAAGCTCAGGAAGCCTTCTGTAGTTATTTTAAAAATGGTATGAATATACACCTACATGGAAGGAAGTGTGTAGTGGGGTGCCCCAGGGCTCTGTTCTGGGCCCAGTGCTCTTCAACATCTTCATCAACGATTTGGATGAGGGGATAGATGGGGAACTCATCAAATTTGCAGATGACACCAACCTGGCAGGAATAGCCAATACTCCAGAAGATAAGCTTAAGATACAGGAGGATCTGAACAGACTCGAACACTGGGCACTATCTAACAAAATGAAATTCAATTGTGAAAAAAATAAGGTTCTACATTTAGGCAGGAAAAATCAAATGCACAGGTATAGTATAGGTGGTACCTTGCTCGATAGTAGTAACTGTGAGAGAGATCTCAGAGTCCTAGTGGACAATCACTTAAATATGAGCCAGCAGTGTGCTGCAGCTGCCAAAAAAGCCAACATAGTGCTAGGCTGCATTAACAGAGGGATAGAATCAAGATCACCGCCCTGAGTCCTTCGGGAGAAGGGCGGTATATAAATTTAATAAATGAAATGAAATGAAATCACGTGAAGTACTAATACCACTTTACAATGCCTTGGTAAGGCCACACCTGGAATACTGCATCCAGTTTTGGTCACCACGATGTAAAAAAGATGTCGAGACTCTAGAAAGAGTACAGAGAAGAGCAACAAAGATGATTGGGGGATTGGAGGCTAAAACATATAGGGAACGGTTGCTGGAATTGGGTATGTGTAGTTTAATGAAGGGACGCGGTGGCTCAGTGGGTTAGGACGCTGAACTTGTCGATCGGAAGGTCGGCAGTTTGGCGGGTCGAATCCCAAGTGCCGCGTAGCAGAATGAGCGCCTGTTACTCGTCCCAGCTTCTGCCCACCTAGCAGTTCGAAAGCACGTAAAAATGCAAGTAGAAAAATAGGGACCACTCCGGTGGGAAGGTAACAGCGTTCCGTGCGCCTTTGGCGTCTAGTCATGCCGGCCACATGACCACGGAGACGTCCTCGGACAAGCGCTGGCTCTTCGGCTATGAAACGGAGATGAGCACCGGCCCCTAGAGTCGGAAACGACTAGCACGCATGTGCGGGGGAACCTTTACCTTTACCTTTTTTTAGTTTAATGAAGAGAAGGGTGAGGGGTGACATGATAGCAGTGTTCCAATATCTCAGGGGCTGCCACAAAGAAGAGGGAGTCAAGCTATTCTCCAAAGCACCTGAAAGCAGGACAAGAAGCAACGGATGGAAACTAGTCAAGGAGAGAAGCAACCTAGAACTAAGGAGAAACTTCCTGACAGTTAGAACAACTAACCAGTGGAACAACCTGCCTCCAGAAGTGGTGAATGCTCCAACACTGGAAGTTTTTAAGAAGAGACTGGCCAGCCGTTTGTCTGAAATGGTATAGGGTTTCCTGCCTTAGCAGGGGGTTGGACTAGATGACCTCCAAGGTCCCTTCCAACTTATTATTATTATTATTGCACATTAAAAATATTTTGTCATAGAAAAGAATATTTTCAATTCAGATTTCCCTTCCTGTTCTTCAGGAGAGGTTCCAGTTTCCATCTCATGTTACTGACGTATCTGAAGAAGCAAAAGACTTAATCCAACGACTTATCTGCAGCAGGGAACGTCGTCTGGGGCAGAATGGAATAGAAGATTTCAAATCACATGCATTTTTTGAAGGACTCAATTGGGACAATATCCGAAATTTAGAAGCACCCTACATTCCAGAAGTTAGCAGTCCTTCAGATACATCAAATTTTGATGTAGACGATGATATATTGAGAAATCCTGTGAGTAATTACTGTATTTTCCTTTTTGTTGTTTGCTTTCATTATCACTGATTTTCTTGCTTCTGAGCTGAATCATGACATCTTTGTTTGCAGGAGGGCATTCTGGAAGGAGTTTTATTGCTTAAAATCTCTGTTTCTAACTGTTTTGATATGAACTGGACAGACCTGGGAATATGTTTAATGCTTTTACTTCTATTCTGCTTTTGCCTACACTTTTTTTCTATATGTAGACCGTGTGAAAAAAATGGCTTGTCTGATTAAATTTGTTAGAGTAAAGTTGATTTACCAGACTTCAGCTATGAGAGGAAATTTTTCTTTGGACGTCCCCCCAAAACAATAAAAGTCTGTTCAATATGTTGATTTGTGTAAATTATATCATTTATGACCTGACATCATGACACAAAGTTAATTATCTTTTACCCTGAATTGTATACTAAATCAAGAGTGCTCTCCAATAACAATTTGGAAACAAGAGTTCAAATTTTCCTTGATTTGCTATATAAATTAATATTAAATCTTACTTAGGTCATCTGCTTTGTACAATATCAATGTTCTAAAAGCAGCATGTATGAAACTATTAAATTTTTTTTAAAAATCATGTGCTATATTGATAACCAGACCTCAGAGTCCAAATAGTACCAATTCATAAATTTACATATAACCAGGGATATTTAAAACATGTTCTGGGCAGAGAACTTTCCATTCCCCCCCCCCCTGGAAGCCCTAGTCATTGTCAGGAAATATACTTTTTGAAATAGGAATTGGTTCATAAGGATGGGCCACAAGACCATCTGCAGATGATCTCCTAGGCCCTGGGCTAAAATGGCTAGAGCTACTTATGATGTGTTTTCTGTGTCTTTGGCTTGTTTCACCATCCTGTTTTTACTTGTTCTTTATCTTGTTTCTCTCTTTTGATTGGACCTTGAAAGATTCAGTGCATTTCTCAAGGATCTGGAACATAGTATTTTGCCAAAACCCAATATAGAACATTTTAGCAATGATGAATTCATTCAAAATAATCAGTTAAACATGAGACTTTAGGCCATTCTAAGATTCTAACTTTTGTCTTTTCTTTAAGAGACCAGAAATGGAAATGGTCTTAGATGGTTTTTCCATGTAGTATGAACAGATACCAATTATTTTACACAATTCTATATATCTGTGTATTTCCTCCAGTAAACTAATAGAGGTATCTGCCTATGGTGAGGAGGGATATACGTATTGTACAATATTAAACTTTGGGGAAAAATAATCATTGAGTTAATGTTTAAATTAAATCATATTTAGGAAAAATATTGATATAAAGGATTTTCTTTCTAAATGAAATTCCAATATCTTAGTTTCTCAGATACATTCATGGTCAAACTACATTTCATTTTCACTTTACATTTTATTCATTCATTTCACATCTAGCATGAACATTTCATTCTTTGCTTCAGAGTGGGACTGGGTTAAGTCAGAGTAAATTTTAAAGAATGAAGAGAGAAAAGTGAAAATAAAATAACTTGGTATGTAGAAAGACCCTTTATAGGGATATTATATAACTTATTTCTATGAAGAGAGAAAACCAGCATGGTATAATGGCTGAGATGCTGGACTTCTTAATCAAGGAAGAGCTCTGGATGACTTTGGGCCAGTCATTTTCTTGGAACACATCAGCATCAGGACTTGTGACAAGCCAGCTAATAAACAAAAAGCCCTAGTTGCCATCATGCTCTGATAGCTTTAGAAGTAAGTAAGCACAGTGCAAAAAGAAGTGGACTTCACAAGCATGTGGACAAATGTTAAGAACACCAGTACAATGTTCTTTCTACATTTGAAAAAAATATGCAAATACATACCATGCAATAAAGATATACCAGATCTGGTTATAAGAACAATTTAAATAACGCTCTATTAACAAATGAAAATGTTGTACAGAATTGCAAATAAATGAAGTATTTGTGGGAAGCATGATTTAAGTTTAGGATTACCCCAAGCTGCTTTTGTGAGGATAGTGCACCTTAAAAGGCAGGTTGGAAGGCTTTTAAAAATTCTTTTAAATACATGCTTTTTCTGTTTATATTATGTTATACTTTCAATTTTGAATAGACTCATCATGTTTTGATTTAACATTCGTAATCTTTTTGTTTTGTGCAGGAAATGATACCACCCGGTTCTCATACTGGCTTTTCTGGGTTACATTTACCTTTTGTTGGCTTTACCTACACAACAGAAAGGTAGGTTCAGTAAAAAAAAAAAAGAACTCACACAGAAGGCTCTAACTCTAGGGTAGTCTTTAATTTTTTATGATTAATTTGTATAACACTATCAGGTACAAATGCTTTACAGAATGATAAGGGAAAGAAAAAAAAGGTATTTTTCTATAATGGCAGTGTTACAGAGCAAATGTGAAGTAGCGTATATAATAATACATATGTATTATTGAAGCTTGGAATTCATTGGATCCAAGCCTGTATAGTACATCAGCTGATTTCTAAGGTTATAGAAGAAAAAGAAGGGAGGGGACCGACCTCCCTCTTTTCTGTTTTGCCCACATCAGTTCTACTGCTGCTTATGCTAATTATTTATATATAATAGCTCTCTGTGTTGATGGGACAAAAAAGCTAAGTAATAGGTTTTGATTTATTTTATCTATTTATTAAATTTATATTGTGCCCCTCTTGCTATAAAGCAACTCAGATATAAATGTTTGATGGTTCATATCAGGTACTTATTCCAAAGTGATCCATTCATGGTTCCAACTACAATCCTAACTACAAAAAGAATCAATTTTCTGTAAGCTTCAGCCTGACAGCATAGTGTATGTATTACGTGCATAGTAAATAATACAACTACTATTATTTCTATTATCTAGATTTCTGAGTTATGCTAATATTCTTTGTTATTGGTTCTTTATTATTTTTATACATGATAAGTTGTTATCTTTTCTTTGTACTTTGTGCAGCTAGGGTAGTGTACCTAGTGTGTCCACATTAAATGTTGTCCTCAAACAGTTAAGGACTAATGATTATTGTAAAACTACTCAATGAGCGTCATAGACAGGTATCCTACAGGAAGGATGATAGATTAGCTATCCATGAGCTTAGTTACTTATAGATTTTTTTAAAGCTTATGTTAGTCTTGATTAAAGGAAAAACTTGCTCTCTGGCAGGCAAAAAGAAATATGATCTAGTGAAAATCATTTTCAAGCTCTTGTCATAAATGAATATAATGTTAGCAAACTGAACTTGAACCAGCTCGCTGGGCTGACTTAATCCAGAGGTTTGTGTTCCATCTTTCAAAGATGCTCCAGGTTTTCCTGAGTGTTAAACCTGAGATTATTATGGGGAAAAAAGTAATGTACCCTCCCTTGGAAAGGCAAACTTCTCCTGTACTTCATTTGCCTGTCTTAAAAAGTGAAACAGAAAAGAGCACGTAGGAGCAATGGGATCAATCTTCTGCTTTAAATCACATTGGTGTAAAAGTTATTATTGCTACTTCCTTGCAAGTAAGCTTTCCTTTATGGGGTTGGAGTGAGCAAAAACAGATTGCTGTTTACTTGCCAGCTCACTCAGTAGGTAAATATTTATATAACTTATATAAGGTAAGATTTTATTAACTCCTCTGATTCTATTGAATTTTCAAAAGGAAGTTGCTGTTTAAGGTTGATTAAACTTGTTAATTAATGTGTCCACTGATTATTTTGTGTCTTAGCTGTTTTTCTGATCGAGGTTCACTTAGAAGTGTAATGCAGTCTAGTAGCATAACCAAAGATGAGGATGTCCAACGTGACCTGGAGAATAGCTTGCAAATAGAGGCATATGAGAGGAGAATACGAAGACTGGAACAGGAAAAGCTGGAACTGAGTAGGAAGCTGCAAGGTATACTTTCTCGTTGGCTTTCTTATATTCCATGTGGTGGAATAATATAATGTTATCATTTCTAACTGTTATGTTTTTCATTCAATTTAAGAGTCTACCCAGGCTCTTCAGTCCCTTCATGGTTCTACTCGCTTAACAGTGAACACAAATCGGGATAAAGAAATAAAAAAGCTAAATGAAGAAATTGAACGCTTGAAAAATAAAATAGCAGGTAAGTTTTGGAATATATTACTAAATCCAGTAATACAGCCGTAATTTGTGCTGTGCACTTTAAAAGGTGTGCTTCAGTCATTTTTCTGGGGGCTCTTTCATATGGCTATCCAGTTGGTTGATATTGTGAATTTGTAAAAACTTTCATTAAAACCTGGCTTGCTTACATTTAATGGTGCTGAGAACTGTCAATCTTAGCTCAGATTATTTAAATAAACTCCCATCTTCGCATTTATTGCTGCTTTTTACAGCAGTGTCAATTACGTATTTGTATTATTTGTCTACATTTCCTTATATGAGCTACATAAGAAGGAGAAGAACCTATGGCTTTTAATACAATGTATTAATAAGTCTACTACCAGACACCTCCTAGTTATTTGTTTGTGAATTTTTATTTTTTGTAAAACTAGAGCTTGTCTCTTATGCAACTTAGTCAAGGAGGAAAATGAACAAGGCCCATATCATATCCCAAAGGTGCTTTTTTGCTTGAAGACGTTTTGCTTTTCTTCAGTTTTGAAGCAGCTTCTTGGATGAGAAGTGAAACGTCTTCAAGCAAAAGCAAAGGAAATCCAGTTGCTTTTTGAAAAAAACACCTTTGGGACAACTATGACCTGGATGACTGAGAATCTCCATAGAAGTCCATATCATATATTAAAACCATAAATGTTATGTAATCTTAATATATGGCATATTTAGGCAGAGTCTGTGATTGTTTTGAGATTATAGATGGGTTGTAGGTGAAGCAGTTTAGAGTAATCAGTCTTTAAACAAGGTGTGTCCAACCCATGGCCTAGGGGCCACATGCAGCCCTGGACAACTAGTAATATGGCCCCATAAGGCCCTCTAAAATAAAGGAACTTTGTAATTTATATACCTTTTACTATATTATATATATTTAGTATGCAGCCCAGGACAATTCCTGTTTAATGTGGCTAGGCAAGCCAAAAGGTTGGACATGCCTGCCTTAAACCATTGGAAGAATATTTGAATCAGAATCATGTGGCTTTTGTTATATAAGAATATTTATTTTAATTATTTTTTTCAGTTTGTAAAATGCTTTTTTAAAAATGTGCATCACTTATGTTGAAAAAGTCACAATTGTGAGTTTTGATTAAAATCCAACTGTTAATCCTCCTCCAGAGTTTAGAATGTAAGGTCATAATCCATTTTCCCCCCAACGTAGTTATTTGCAGATGCAGCATAAATGTCAACTTTTTCAAATGTTTCCTAAGGAGAGCCAGTTTGATGTAGTGGTTAAAGGGTTGGTCTAGACACCCAGAGAATGTGACTTCTAGACCTCCCTTGAGCGTGAAACCCAGCTAGTGATTTTGGGCCAATCACTCTCTTTCAGCCCAATACCTCAAAAGGTTGTGGGGAAAGGAGAAAGTAGAAATATTAGGTATATTTGTTGCCTTGAGTTGACCGTAGTACTGTATATAAAAGCAAGTGGGATAACAACAACAATTAATTCCCTTTTAGTTTATATTCTAGAACATCTAGAGATTTTTTTTTAAAAAAAAAATAAAGAACAATTCTATAACTTGCATAACATATAGACTCTTGTGTGCGTTTGTATTTGTGTGTGGATTTTTTCTTTATATTTTTTTCTTTATATTCAAGCTATTTACCATATTATAAACCTGAGGAGTATAATATGGCATCTGGGGATACCAGTTCATCTACAAAGCTTCTCAGTTTTCCCTGCCAGATTCCTTGGCCTGCCTGATTTTTTTTCCAGTTTAAAAGAAAAAAAAGCTGGAATGCTGCAAATGTAGTGCCAACCTTAAGTATTAGCTTCCTTTGCTACTGCAGATTAAATATAACCATTAAAACAAAAATGACATAACTTGCAGCCCAGTAATTCATTAGAAAGTACCGGTATATTCATTTGCTCAGGAAAGAAGAAATGTGAGAATAGCAATAAGAAGAATTGTTTAAAATGATAAGATAGAAGGGATGCCAGGCAGCATTTTGATGAATTCATGCTTTGTAACTGGCTATGTAATTCCTAAAGTATTAGTTGTTCAGAAAGATCCCCACCCCCCTCCATTTTCCATGGTGGAATTATGACAGAAAGCCAAAGGGACGATTTTATGTCTTATTTTCCTCCCCTTCTTTCTTATTTTTATCTTTAAAGGTTTCCAGTTCTTTTTAACTTAAAAGCTTGAATATAAAGAAACTTTTGATTAAATCTCTAATGGCAAGAAGATTAATTTAAGCTAGAGATGACTGATGTGTGGGGCCTTCATTGCTTAATTTAATTTCTTGTTTCTTCCTGCAATGTCTGTATCACGCATTGGCCTGTGATTATTTCCTTCCTTTTCCTTGTGGAAAATATTCCATAAGGTTCAATGAGAATTCAAAGAGTAAATAAAATGCGATTTTGCCAACGTATACTGTAACAGGGAAGAATTGTGATCCAATTTAAATTGTTCATCTTAACAGAGAGAAATGTAGAATTGTTTCTCTATCATCTGTGAAAAGAAACTTCCTTGTTCATAGATTCAAATAGGTTAGAACGGCAGCTTGAAGATGCAGTGACATTGCGACAGGAACATGAAGATTCCACCCACAAGTTAAAAGGCCTTGAAAAGCAATGCAGGATACTCAGGCAGGAGAAGGAAGATCTTCATAAGGTATTGATTGTTGAAAATGCTTCATTGAAGTATATGTTGCCTAGGAAATAGAGGTATGAAACAGCTGGTTTGGCCAGCCCAGCAACATAATTTAAGAATGGTTATTACTAAAATATGTTGCTTATCATATTTATATCATGTACTTTTTCTCCAGAGCATGGGAATAATATATTTCATTATAATAGGAATTATATAATATAGACATGCCAGTATTTTTAGGTTTACATAAGTCAGCAGTCTTCATGGCTGAGTAGACAATAATCAGGATCTAGCCATAAATCTAGTTTCTTACCCATGAACAACAGATGCCACATTTCATTAAGTTTTACTTCTTCTATTGCTTTCCTCCACACATCAAAGGCAATTTAGAGTAACATTTCAATTGTGGATTAAACTGAATTATATCCTGTATATATTTTTGCATAAGGAAAACCTATACTACATAATTAACATAGTGGTGTACAAAATGTTTTGAATCATAACTCTGTCACTTCAAGCTCAGAACATTTCTGCTAATACCAGAACGGTGTCTAAATGCTTTTCATAAGGCAAAACAGCCTGTTTCAACTTTGGAATGGGATATATGGGTTTCAGAATGGGATGTTTGGAGCTCAAAATATTTGGCACACCACTAATTGTAGTGTTTGGGTGGGATACCATTTGGGAATTCCAGGGCTATAAGGTGGACATGGAAGTCAAAAAAACATCCTAGATGGAGGAAGTTGGCAAATCACTTCCTTAACCAAGCTAAAAATCCTGTACAGATGCAATCATGGAGTCACATTTGTTGTTCAGAGTTACAAAAGGTTGCCTATCCTCAGAGGAAGGCCCGGAGTCTTAACTAAAAACCCATGTACATAACTACCTTAAGGTATTCCCTGTCTTTAATCCGAGTGAGAAAGGGGAAGCTACTATTCCTGTGTAATCTCTAAAGAATATACAATCACCAAGAGTAAAGATTTTACTTATTTCTTATCCCATGGCTCCTTTTGCCAGGAATTGCAGCAAAACCTTGCAATTTATATTCCTTTTCTGCTTCTGGGAAGGAAAGGATCTGCAGAATGCAAGTGGAAAGTAAAAGCAGCAACCACAGAAGAATAAAAAAAATCTTTATTTTTTTTCCTTTGAAGATGGAGGAGAAAAAAAGAGAGAAGGAAGTAGAACAGATGTGAGAATGGAGGAAAGATAAGGAAAAGAGAAAGAATCAGCTGATGCTAGTTAGCTACAGTGTATAAATGGGATGAGTAAAAGATAGGAAAAGAAAGAGAAATAGATTTAAAAAGTGTAAAGAAGAGGAAAAAGAGAGAAATTTAAATATATATAATGTATTGGGCATATCAAGCTGGTGATGTAATAAAAACCAATATTAGCTTTCTATTGAAATGTTCTTAATACTTTGCCTCTCCCTGAGGATACCTGGGAGAGGCAAAGTCACTCTCCCAAATTTGCAAGATATAAGTGTAGCATGCTTCTGTACACTTTGCTAGAGTACTATTTGACTTTAACCAAACGTATCTTAAACTCAGTATAGCTTTTAAACTGATTTGGGCCTTTTCTTTCACTAGCAACTCCTTGAGGCATCTGAAAGATTAAAGATACAGTCGAAAGAATTAAAGGATGCTCATCAGCAAAGAAAGCTAGCAATGCAGGAGTTCTCAGAACTGAATGAGAGGATGGCAGACTTGCGTTCTTACAAGCAGAAACTCTCTCGACAACTCCGTGACAAAGAGGAAGAAGTGGAAGTGATCATGCAGAAAACTGACTCTATGAGACAAGAAATGCGTAAATTGGAAAAAGCAAGGAAAGAGGTAGCTCAGCAGGGTATTTGAGGATAATGGATTTTAACTGCTGCTGATACTTAGAAAAGTTAGTCTGGTTTGCAGATACAGTATACTCAGCTGTTTAATTTTGTGTGTTTGTGTGAAAGTCTTAATGCTTCTACTTTGGAAGATTATGTAGAGAAAGAAAGTGTGAAGTATTTATTGAATGGGTACAGTTTATTATAATGTCTACATTCATAACAATTTTCTGGATTACGGTTTTACTCACCCCACCTCACATGTCTATAAGAAGGCACTTTTATTGTTAGAATTTTTATTTAATCATAAAGATACCATATTTTTCCATTCTTTATACCGATACATATCTACATATCAAACAGTTTATTTTTAAAACATAATAGAATCTGCTTCTTATTTGTGGTGTACGCTTGCTATAAAAATAATATAACCTAGGTTCAGTGAAGTCATAAGGATATGGTAGAAACCACAACAATGAAAATAAGGTATGACAAAACTTTTTTAAGTTTCAGAAATAAATTATGAGGATATGTGTATACTTATATGGGCCTGGTTTTACACTCTATTTTCCTTTTCCTGTAAGTCTTGATGTTTATTGTTTGGACATTACCTTATTTTTTAGTAGTTAAAGGATTTTGTACAACAACTAGTTCCTTTTGATGTTGTAGAATTAATAATGGCTAAGCTCAAGTTGTTTCTATAATTAGGCTTATTTTTTTCTTTTTATAGCTAGAAGGACAGCTTGATGATGCACTAGCAGAAGTATCAAAAGAGCGGAAACTTAGAGAATGTAGTGAAAAGGCAGCTAAACAGCTGGAAAATGAACTGGAAACACTAAAGGTGACAATATGTTATGAATTATTAAGCCATCTGAGGCTTACTTTATTTGGGAAGAACAAGAAGTGTGGGTGTTTAATATACTCCATTTTACAGTTGCAAACTAGCCATATTCTAGAATTCAGCTTCTCTGAATTCTCAATAAAATTATTATTCATGAGTTTCAATATATTCATATTGAAACATCTAAAACCAAATTGGCATCATATGCATTTTCATTTATAGTCAGTTGTATATATTAGACCAGACATGTCAAACACAAGTCCTGGGGGCCCGGATCTGGCCCGTGAAGTGGTTTCATGTGGCCCGCGAAGCCATCCTGGAAACAGTGAGGGTACGGCCCCCACTGCCTTGGCCCTGGCCCAGAGACCCTCCTTCTGCCAGAGACGCCCAGATCTGTCCCACTCCTGCCCAGGCCCCCATAGGCTTGATGCGAACGATGTAGAGCTGGCCATGCCCACCCAGTAGGTCATACGCACTTTAGCCATGCCCACCCAGTAGGCCACGCCCACCCAGCCCCCTGAGGGCAACCGCAATGTTGATGCGGCCCTCAATGAAATTGAGTTTGACACCCCTGTATTAGACATTCCATAAAAATGTTGGGTTAGGTGGTATGCTCCCAGTCTCATGATGGAAAATTGTATTTATGGGAGTATATTAACTATTACTTCATGTCTTATATACTTGAAAAGTTACCTACATTTTATTTATTTATTGTTTTAATTTCAACTCACTATGTGACTCCAGGCATCTTAACAAAAAGTTACCAACAGCAGCATTTAAATGAGTTCACACAGCCTTGTGGTTCAGACCCTGGGAGAACAGCCTGGTTTTCAAGTATTTGAAAAGACATTTGAGACCATCAAAATAATTCAGGGAATGCTCTTCCATAGAGGGTAGATATTTTCTGACAGTGATAACAGTTAATCAGTGGAACAGTTTGCCTCCAGAAATTGTAGGCACTCATCCCTGGAGATTTTCAAGAAGAGACTGGACAGCCCTTTGTCTGGAATCGTATAGGATCTCCTGCCATGGAAAGGGGATCCAACCCTATTCCGTGTTCTATATTCTGTGGTAACAAAGAAATCATAACTCCTAAGTCCCATAAAATGAGGCTTCTTAGTAGACAGAACCCAGAGCACAACAACCTTATTAGATTGTAACACAGGTAATTGGAGACATATGAAGTGCATTGCAGAAATCCAGATAAGAGGTGAGTATAGTGTGAACAACTTTGAGTAAGGCCTCTTGATTCTTGAATGGATGTAACTGGCACACAAGATGCATTTATGCAGAGAACCTCCTAACCTAACTAGCCACCATTTACTCTTCAAGCAGAAGCCAAGAATCAAGGAGGAGCTCAGATTGTTCACCGGTTCTGTTTAGGGCAGGGCAATCTACCATTCTTATGGCTTAGAATTCCAGGAATTCCAAATTCTTGTTGCTTCAAAGAGCTAACTTGATACATTTGAAGCATCCCGATTTGTCTCTTAGTTCAATCAGATCTTTAGTTTTAATATTAAGGAGACAAACTTTTACATGCCCCCCCCCCCTTTTTTTTAACAATTTCTGCTCCTTTGCAGGTAAAGCAAGGAGGGCGCAGTGCAGGAATGGCCATGCAGGAGCATCAACAGGAGCTAGCTAAAGTGAACTCAGAGCTTCAGAATAAAATTTCATTTTATGAAGAAGAGTTGGTCAGGCGAGAAGCTTCCCATGTCTTGGAAGTAAAAAATGTGAAAAAGGAGGCACATGATTTAGAAAGCCATCAGCTTGCACTTCAAAAAGAAATCATGGTATTAAAAGATAAACTGGATAAGGCAAAACGAGAGAAGTAAGTACTGTGTAAAATTGTACTTTGAAAGCTTATGTTTTTAATTGTTCAAAAAGTATCTGAAATCCAAAAGTAAACTAAAAAAAGATGTTAGCAAACTTTGAATTAGCATTTATGGGATTTTATTTCAATTCTAGGCACAGTGAGATGGAAGAAGCTGTGGGAACTCTAAAAGACAAATATGAACGAGAGAGAACAATGTTGTTTGAAGATAATAAGAAATTAGCAACTGAAAATGAAAAGGTAATTGAGATTATACAGGATTATTTTTTAATTTCAAATAGTATGTAAATTCAGATTGTTTTCAATTTTTAAAAAAAAAATCAAGAAAGAGTAGCTATATTTCTGAACTTTGTGTGTGTGTGTGTGAATATTCCTATGCCAAGTAGAACTTTGATGAATTATTTTGCTTATTTTCTTTTAAATATCACATATGTAAGCACTTTGTCTGGTATAGAGCTTTCACTGCTTGGTACCCAATCTGGCATGTTGCAAGCAGTTTGCACATAGCTTGAATGGGCTGTAAGTTACATTAAATTACATTTATGAAAACTGCTAATTAATACATTCTGTTGTCACAGCTTTGTTCCTTTGTCGATAAACTGACATCACAAAACAGACAGCTAGAGGATGACCTTCAGGATTTGGCAGGAAAAAAGGAATCTGTGGCCCATTGGGAAGCTCAGATTGCAGAAATCATTCAGTGGTATGTACCCTTTGGGATCCAGTTGGAGCTTTCTCAACAGAAGAGAATTGAAATGTATCATTTTGTGAATGTGATCAAGTTCATAAATTACACATAGCAGCAAATGTTAATAAGTTAAAATATTGTCTTCTCTTTTTTCCCCACCATTACAAGCAATTTATCAATTTCATATTGACTAATTTCTCTACAATGAGAACAACTAAATCTTAGTTTTGATTATTGCCTAAATAGCAACTAAAAGGTTTTCGCAATGGCTCTCCTTCATTTTGCTATTTCAATATTTTTTTACTAAAAAACCTGAGAGCTCTGGTACCAGATAAGTAAAATGAAACAATGTTGAACCTTTACATATTTTCTTAAATTACATGATGACAAAGCCAAAATAGTAAAGGAATTTGTATCCCTTTCCAACAGAGCTTCATTATCCCCCATTATAACATTCTTCATAAATTTAATAGTCAGTCTGAATAGAAAAAAATATTACATTCTTCAGTGATCCCCAATGTGAAGGATTTGTCTGAGGGCAGCAAAACCTTATTATATTTCCTCTCTTTCATATTTTTATAAATAACTCAAAGCAACAAGTATATATAATACTCCTATCTCCCCACCATTTTGTACGGGCTTAAAAATAAAATTCTATCTTTATTTTTTATTAGCAAGTGTGATTGGATACACAAGGAATTTGTCTCTGGCGCATAAGCTGTCAATGTACATGCAAGCAGCAAGTGATAAATCATGATCTTAAACATAAAACACAATCATCATCAATCATAAGATACAAACTCAGTGATACTCATAGGATACTAAATAAGCAAACAACATAAATCATGAGAATACAAATAAAATTATAAGATGCTAAGGAAATAGATAATAGAAAAGATGAAAAGATGAGAAGGATAATAGGTAATACAGCCTTACTAGATGGTTTGACAACCCTAGGGCATATTTAATATTAATAATATTAATATTAACAGCAAATAAATATCAGAAACCTCAAGAGGAATTTCCAACTATTTATTTTTTAAGGCAGAGTCTCTCCCAAGTATTTTCACCAGCTGGATTGTATTGAAATAAGCTACCCACAGACTTCAGTTCCATATCTTTCTTGTATATGACTACAGTTCTTTCCATTACTGTCTCAGTCTTTCCATCCCACAACCTTTCCTATTGTTGAGTTGAAGGATGGGAGGAATTTAAACTCTTGGGGAAAAACATAAATATAGGGCTCAGTTTCTCTGTGTTGCAGAAGGCAGTTCCTGTGTGTCTTCATTGTTGTCTTCAGTAAAGTGGCTAATCTGTGTTGTGTCTGCCTGCCAAAGCAAGTTTATGAATATGGGTCAAATGTCAAGTTAGATGTGACTTCTTGTTGTTGTTGTTATTATTATTATTCTTGATTGAAATATAAGGTTCTAAAGAATAATATTCATGGAGGGAGTTTTCTCTGAACTACTGAACTAGCTTACTGTCTCTCTCATAGTCCTGAACATTGTAAGTAAACTAGCTGGTTTAAATAATGTTTTGCTTTTGTCTTATTTCATTTTAATTTTTGAAGGAACTGAAAGGGTCTTCCTTTGAAAGCCTAACTGGGCAGAAAAAAAGATTTAAATGGATCATATTTCAGGAGCCACATTATACATGAGATTTCCTTACCCTGAAAACATGAGGAAAAGAATTTCAAATATGTGTTCAGAATTTTTTGTGTTCCTAACCAACAGTATTGGTAAAATATACCGTAAATGTTTCCACTGTAGAAGAAATACATTATAAGTGAAATAAAGTTGAAAAGGGTTATGTTGATCCCAAACAACAAAACTGTAAACATGGAAAGAGCCACAGAATTGGTAAAAATTGTTTAATCAATAGGTAGAGAATCTCTGCTAGTTTCAAATCTATGGTATATTTTCATTCAAGAGCTTAGTTTATTAGTTTGAACGCTGTTTTACTAGTCTTTTACTGTGACTGAATGCATATAAAACATTTTCAATTAACCACCTATGTAAAGTAATGTTTCTGATATGCTCACACTAGGGTGAGTGATGAAAAAGATGCACGTGGCTATCTTCAGGCACTAGCTTCTAAGATGACAGAAGAACTTGAATCTTTAAAAAGCTCTAGTCTGGGATCAAGAACACTGGTGAGCATGGAAATGTACATGATTAATTAATGGGAAAGCTTTATAATGTATGGTGTCTCTGATGGTGTAATTGCAATGCAGTCACTATCAGCTGTATCTGCTGGTGTCCTACTTAGATGCCATGGGAGAGTGAAGAGTTCAGCATTAAATGTGGCCCTCATAGTCCAACAGAGCCATTGCATCGTCTTCTGAACTACTCCATGGCACTTGATATAATGTTTATAACTGTGAAAAGTCCTCTCACTCTTTTTTGCTGGCCTCTGTAAGGGAGAGTCTGCTGCTCTAAAAGGAGAGGAAACAGTAGTTTATTATTCGGTTGTGATGTTTTTAAAACTTGATACACTGGAAATGAGACCATGTTAAGGAATCCTTTCCATATGATGGCTCAGATCATCAGTCTGTTTAACTCACCAACCTAGGCGGATAGCTTAAGAAGTTCACAAGTAAGATATGAATTAAATTGTTTGCTACTCTTGTTGCTCCCAGTCTGTCCTTTTTATATGCTGCTTCTCTATGTAGTTATCCTATATCAGGGGTCTTCAAACTTGGCCCTTTTATGACTTGTGGACATCAACTCCCAGAATTCCTCAGGCAGCATGCCTGGCTGGGGAATTCTGGGAGTTGAAGTCCACAAGTCATAAAAGGGCCAAGTTTGAAGACCCCTGTCCTTTATAGTCACTGAGTGACAATTCCATGATCTATGTGTTCACATCTTCAGCCTATGATTTCCACAAATAAATTATGCATTGAATGAAAGATTTATACTTTATTCAAAGTTATCTGCTGGTGAGTTCTCATTGGATAAGATCTGAGTTCTGCTATTATGAGAGATGAAGAAAAAAATCTTCATCTGCTTTCTCAGTATTATATACACTTTCTCAATTTTCATTATACCTCCTTTTACTAACCCTATTTTCCAGATTAGAAACACTTGACCAATTTGGATTTTTATGCCTTTTTGACTATTGTGATATTTCTTCTTTGAGACAAAGTTACTCCCTCAATATGAATCCTTTTATATTTTCCACCAACCCTGCTTCATGGTTCTAAATCAAGACTGAAACTAATCACATTTGATTTAACCCCTCAATAATCCTTAAGAATTAAATAGCTATTTATAGAGTGCTGTAGTTCTTTTATGGACAGCTTTTATTTCATTTCCTTTCATTTTTGTTTTAAATACTACCTATTTTGAAATCTTATTTTGGAAGAATAACTAGATTATAACATTTGAAGGAAGAATAGACGATAATTATTAGACGCTATGAGAAAAGCAGGAATTGGAGATGATATACAACCCAAAGAAGTAGAATATAGATTTGGCAATGTTTTGTAAGACAGGAAGTGGTTTCATTTGATGTTCCCTTTGCTCTTTTCCACCACCTTTTAATATATTAGGAAAGAAAATTTTTTACCTATTACACCCCAAGGAAAGAGTGGTACTCCTGAGACCTGCAAGTTTAATAGAGGTCCATAATGCAACATTCTGGTTAAGTGTTGCTGGCATTGCTCTCTCTTTTTTTCCCCAGATTCTATTTATGTGTTTCTGATAAGAATGTAAATTTAACTGAAATCAATAGGAAGTGATACAGATATAAAGAGTTATTCTGATTTTTTTCCCCAATTGTACAAGGTTTCTCAAATTAAACACACACTTATCATATGTTCAAGTGAAATTTTTGAATTTTTGTTAATATTTAAAATGTTATTAATGTTTAAAATGCTTTTAATAATGTAGAGGAAATAACAAGTGCTTGATGTAACAGGATCCACTCTGGAAAGTGAGACGTAGTCAGAAGCTGGATATGTCAGCAAGGCTGGAATTGCAGTCTGCTCTTGATGCTGAAATACGTGCCAAACAGCTAGTTCAAGAAGAATTAAGGAAAGTTAAAGATGCCAATCTGTCCTTTGAAAGGTAATTTTTAAAAGCGGTGACCCCTGTATAATGATGTATTTTAACATATATTGAAGGTTTTTTTAAAAAAATGCTGATATGTTTTAGGCATTTGTTTCTTTCAGCAACTGGTATTTAATTTAATTTAATTTAATTGGCATAACTGTCTTTAGTATTGGAGGCAGTATATCACGCTCATGAATTATAATCATGAATAACACCTCTATTATGGAAATGAACAACTAAAATTAAAAAGGTTGGAAGAAGCACTCAACAAAGAACAGAGGCAGTAAAATTAACATGTTTAATATGTTCCTGTGTTTCCATTTTATTATTTAGCAAACTAAAGGAATCTGAAGCAAGAAATCAGGAACTCTTGGAAGAAGTTGAAGGTTTAAAGAAGAAACTGGAGGAAAAATACCAATCTGACGCAGGTGAAGTTTTAGCCAACATATGATTACAGAATGATTACTCTTATTGGTTTATGTATTTATTTATGTATTTATTTTTTAGGTCTTAAACTTTCAGATTTCCAAGATTCCATATTTCAGTACTTCAATACCTCTCCTCTTGCACATGATCTAACTTTCAGAGTAAGTATTAAAATGTGATTACAAACATTTGCCAAAGATAACATAGAAATGCATGTTGAATTGGAGTGCAGAGTCTATACATAAAAACATTGGTCTTTTACAAACTTACTAAACACATTTCATAACTTATTCTCATATACCACTTGCACCTTCCTTAACTTGTAACAGTGGCAGGTGTGGTGGTACTGTTCCTACTGAGGTTAGATTATTTTATTATGTATACTTTTATGTTATGGTTTGCTATATTATTTATATATTATTTATTTTTATGTAACTTGAAGCATGGGAAACAAATGAAAAATGGTGAAGACAGGATTTAAACTTCTGTGTTAGGTTGAAATATTTCCTATACTATAATTTCCACTTTAAAAATCTCTCTTCAGTATCTTTTGTTTCATCGTCAGCTTAATTCTTCCACATCCTTTGTGAAACCACATCCCTCACTAAAGGGAAAATTCACTTGTATCTTCTGGAATTCTTTACCTTTCATTCTCTCGCAGACGTGGGCATACAGATTTCTTTCTATACTATCTCTTTCCATTAAGAAAACAAACCAAGTATTATTAAAATAGTAAAGAGGAAGAGATTTTGAGCAAGGAGATCCATACCTTAGAAGCTCTACTAGTCTAGTATATTAACCAGGTACCTGACAAGCATTATAGCACGCAGTTGTTTTTGCCTAATAGAAAAAACCCTCCTTATATTTATACCATTTTTATTAAAAAAATATAATCCATTCTTGATTAATATAGCCACTTAAACTAATGCATTCTTATTATTTCACATTAACAGGTGCTAAATCCAAAGTGTGTTTATCAGTGTTATCATTAGTATTAATTTAAATGTGATACTAAACCTGCAGTGGATCTGTTGGTTAGAAATGATATGAAAAGGCCATTTCACAAGAGAAAGAAAAATATGTCAAGATTTACCATTTTGAGGATCAGCTTATCCATCTTTTGCCCGTCAAATGCCCAGAAAAGATCACAGATTGGATGAAAATAGCCATACCCAGCTTTTTCTATCATAATGGTAGTGTCTGTTTGTAAAATTGTGTTCCACAATTTAAGCCTTTCACAGACTCTTTGATTTAAATTTCAGGTGCACGTGACTGGAGCATTTACAAATAAACAGTTTTCCCTTGAGGTCAATAAAGAAAAGTATCATACTGAATTATTAATATTAAATTCCTCACTCTTGATCTCACTGAATTTTGTGGCTCATTCTATAAAACGTGCAAAGTTGATATTGTAAATAATATCATATGTGAGAATAAAATACAAGATTTATTTTTCAATATCTCAGCAGCATTTGTACATATCATTTAGTTGTAATGTCTGGCTCCCTTATTTCCTTTCCAGATGTTATGCTAACTGCCGAGAAAAAGACAAACAGGTTTTAAGTCTTTAAATGAATAAAGTAGAAATTTGCACTGTTTATTTCCCTGTCGGTTTCTAGCTGCTATAAAACAATAAATTACATTCCCTACATAGTTAAAAGCTTTAAATGACACAGGCTGCACTTTTAATGAAAATCAAGCATTATTCTTCACCAGATACTCCTTTAGGATATGCTTATGTATACATATGTACATTTTCTTTTAAACACGTACTCATGGTAGCTTCCAAATACGATAGTACAAACGAAAAACTGAATATGGAGCTGACAACAATTTTTGAAAGTCTATTCTTCACATTAATTTCTTCACTTAAATCCATTTCATTTGCTATATTTAGTATAATTAGCATATTCACATTCTCTCCAGTTCACCTTTATTGAAATCCAGAGTTTCAGTCGGTATAGCCTTTTCCACTAAAATCACTATCCTCTCTTTCAGTGAATCCAATGTTTTCAGAGAGACCCTTTGCTCAGAAATTCTTATTGTTGCTATTGTATCAGAGAAAAGGCATAGTTTTCCATCTGGTCCGATCTTCGAGAAGCTGATAATGTCTCAAATGTCTCCTTGCTTTACTGACCACCTTCTTCAATATTATTGTATTATGGCAAGGCTGGGACCCAAGAATTCAGCGCTCCTTCTGAAAGTTTCCATTTCAGTAGCAAAGTGATTTGTATGATGGTGCAGAAGTTCAAAATCATTTTAACTAGAAGAAGCAGTCTACTAGCTACAAGATGTTAATAATTCATCAGTTCTCATCTTTAGGCTTTCAGTACTGCTGAAGGTAACAGAAGACTCCTGAGTCAAGGTGACTATTGTGTCATTAATCTTTCACTGTTAAAAATCTTCACATAATGGAAGAGGAGAGAAAGCAATTCCTATTCCAACATTCGTCTTCTAGGTCTATTGTAGTCAAGGTATCTCAGTCAGGCTTCTACTGTCCAAAATATTCAATAGTAGGCAGTTAGACAATTTCAGCAGCAGTTTGTCAGGACATCAGTAAAGTGTCCACCTCAGAAGCATTTGGAGGTGTACGCTATCAAATATGAAGGGAAAAATGCCATAACTTTGGGGAATAAAGTTTGCCTTTATTTTCATTCCACTTGCCAGAGAGATTTTTAAGTTTTCAAGCAGAAGCAGAATTTGTTAAGAATTTTTAAAAAAATGGAAATAAAAAATCTTCACACTCTTGTTCAAATGCCAGGTTTCTGACAGGTAAAAAAAATCAGACCAAGATTAAAAATGTGCAATGCTTGTATAAGTCTGCACATCCTCTTATAAGTAGGGATGTGATTGTGTTCAGAATTAATCACATTGAAACTGATGGTAAATAGTAGTCAGAACATACCAACCATTAATTAAATTGACTCCGATCAAGCCGAATAAAGTTTAGCTGTAGGACATTTCTGACATTACCACAGTTGCCTCTTCCAGCAAAAGCCATGGTCTGCAAAGAGCTTACAAAGCATCCAAGGGATCTCATTGTTGGAAGGTATCAGTTAGGAATCGGGAACAAAAAAATTCCAAGGCTTTGGATATACCATGGAACAAGTGAAGACAGTCATCAACAACTGGACAAAATATGGCACAACAGTGACATTTGAAACAACTTTCTGGTTTTGGAGGGCATTATAGGAAGTCTGCTAGTCTGACTCCCTCTTTCTTATGCAAAGAGATTGAGAGTATGTCTCTGGAGGATTGTATTCCCACTTTCTTTTTGAGTTTTTTTCACCTTTCCCAGAAATAATGGCAGGTTCAGGCCTGTACTGAATATTCTCCATCTTAACTTCTACTTTAACTGCTCTGCTTCATCTTTGTTGATATTGTTCTTACTCTCCTGTAAGACAATGCATATACATTGCCTTGAAAAATGCCTGTTTTTTTCCATTTTTATTATTATTAAATTTATTTGCCACCCATGTTGCCATGGAACCACTGGGAAGCTTACAATGATAGAATATAAAATTATAAATATATATATAAATATAGCAATAGTAAAACAATGAAACAATAACAAATAAATAATGAAAACACAGCAATATGAATTTAAAAAAATGGAGAGGAAGGGAGCAGGATGCATGGGGGGCGGGAGAGTGGAGTTTACTTTTACTCCACCTCCAGTACTATTGCATCTTCCTTTATTTTATAGTATAGGGACTTTATACCATCTCAACATTTCCCATTAATCACAAGGGCTGGATATAAATGGAATTAAAATAAATAAATAAATAAAACTTTGTGGGGTTTTTTTCAATGGATGGCACCAGGCCCATTCATTCCCACTGGTGGCCCAGTGGTTAGAATGCAGTACTGCAGGCTGCTTCTGCTGACTGGCAGCTGCCTGTTTGGCAGTTCAGTTCTCACCAGCTGAAGGTTGATTCAAACCTTCCATCCTTCCGAGGTTGTTAAAATGAGGTCCCAGATTGTTTGGGGCAATATGCTGACTCTGTAAACTGCTTAGAGAGGGCTGTAAAGCACTGTGAAACGGTATATAAATCTAATTGCTATTGCTAAGTGCTATTGTTATTCTCCATGTTTAAGATAGCATTTTTGTATCAATTGACTATATCCTCACTGCTTATTCCTGTTATCTTTTTAATCATGTAGCCAGAACATTCTACTCTTGCACATCCTAAATCTTTCCTTATTATGACAAAAGATGATGATGATAATAATAATAATAATAATAATAATTAATAATAATAATAATAATAATAATAATAATAATAATAATAATAATAATAATAATAATAATAATAATAATAATTTGGAAGGGACCTTGGAGGTCATCTAGTCCAACCCCCCTGCTTCTCTCCTTGACTAGTTTCCATCCATTGCTTCTTGTCCTGCTTTCAGGTGCTGTGGAGAATAGCTTGACTCCCTCTTCTTTGTGGCAGCCCCTGAGATATTGGAACACTGCTATCATGTCACCCCTCACCCTTCTCTTCGTTAAACTACACTTACCCAATTCCAGCAAACATTCCCTATATGTTTTAGCCTCCAGTCCCCTGATCATCTTTGTTGCCCTTGTCTGTACCCTTCCTAGAGTCTCAACATCTTTTTTACATCGTGGTAACCAAAACTGGATGCAGTATTCCAGGTGTGGCCTTACCAAGGCATTGTAAAGTGGTATTAGTACTTCACGTGATCGTATTAGTATAATGTAGAGGGGCAGCAGTAAATAGCATTGGTACATCTTATATGCAAGCTCTCATCAAAAAGAAAGGCAAAGATCATTCTTCAGCTATTGAGCCATGTGCCAGTTGCAAATTTAGTAACTGGTTTTGCCCATATACATCTGTACTCTTAATGAGTGGCATGTTCATTCCACTCCTCTGAATTCAGATATCCCTGGCTTTATTTCTTCATTCCTGACTTCAGGTAAGTCTCTCTCCAAAACCTCTTGTCAAAATTTACCCTTGATGTCTCCCTAAGTGCATCCTTTGGCTTTGCTTATCAAATCTCAGTGAGGCTTTTCTAAGACCAATATTTTGAATTGCAGGAAAGCTGATAATATCCAATTGGTGGCCTGGGTAAGATAGATACCCAGTGGATGTTGATGGGAATTTCTTTTATGTTGCCTTTATTTTCTCATGGAATGGGGTCTCTTTGTACCTCTTCCTAACTGTTCCCTCTTTATCTGCATGCTGTTCTCACCATGGCATTCCTGACCACCATAACACACACTTTTATTACATCTTGCCTACTGAGGTAACACTTCTTCAACTGTCCCAACTTACTCTCTACCAGGTATGGCCGTTCTACCCAAAGCTTCGTTCCCTCAAGCATAAAGCTTGATGGATTTAGTTCTAGCTAAGTTAGAAGAAGTTCTGCCGGTTTCTTGAAAACCATTCTGAAGGGCTTCCTGTGTAGAGTGGGATAACTCGCCGCAGCCTACTTGCCTCAGTCAATTCACAGCCAACTCACTACGGCCAACTTGCCACGGGACAACTCCCTGCAGGACAATTCAACAAATCAATTTAATTATTTAAAATTATTTAAAACTGTATTTTAATTTTGTCATTCACATTTTATTTTGTCTCTCCTTTGGTATCCTTTCTTTAATGATTCTATTCCACTATTCCTTTGATATTAGTGTAACTCTCGTCCCATGGCAAGTTGGCTGCGGCAAGTTGTCGTAGATCCTTTCCTATGCAACCAAGTTGAAATCCTTTGAAGATATCCTAAATCAGGGGTAGGCAATCTCGGCTTTTTTATGACTCATGAGTTTTAGGTTGCAGTTTGGGCACTCAGTCTCTAAAAGATTCACCATCAGTGGCCTATACTATTTCAGACAAATTGTTGTCCAGTCTCCTCTTAAAAACTTCCAGTATTGGAGCATTCACAGCTTCTGGAGGCAGGTTGTTCCACTGATTAATTGTTCTAACTATCAGGAAATTTCTTCTTTGTTCTAGGTTGCTTCTCTTTTTGGTTAGTTTCATCCGTTGCTTCTTACCCTGCCTTCAGGTGCTTTGGAACATAACTTGACTCCCTCTTCTTTTTGGCAACATCTGAGATACTGGAACTATCATGTCACCCCTCGTCCTTCTCTTCAGTAAACTAGACATACCAAATTCCAGCAACCATTCTTTATGTTTTAGCCTCCAGTCCCCTGATCATCTTTGTTGCTCTTCTCTGTACTCTTTCTAGAGCCTCAACATCTTTTTTACATTGTGGTGACCAAACCTGGATGCAGTATTCCAAGTGTGGCCTTACCAAGGCATTGTAAAGTGGTATTAACACTTCACATGGTCTTGATTCTATCCCTCTGTTAATGTAGCCTAGCTCTGTGTTGGCTTTTTTGGCAGCTGTGTTTTGTTTGACATTGTTTATGTGTCAGGTAAATTAACAGAAAACATAGTTGTAATGTTCCAAGTAGTAAGCAGATTATTTTATTCTTTTATAATACATTCTTGTGACGATAATGTGAAATACTGGTTAAAGTGTTGGATTGATAGATTCAGATTCAAGTTTATCTTAAGCCATTACTATCCAGTTACTATTTGGGTCATCATTTTCTTTGAGACCAACAAACACCCCACAGGGTAGTACTGTGAAGAAGAATGGAAAAAAAGATTGCCATGTGCCACTATTAATTCACAAATAAGGCAGAATATCAATCTTACAATAAATTGGATTTCTTATCCTCATCAACAAGTCTACATTTTAAGGGATGTCTTTTATAATCATACTTCCTTCCTTCCCCTTCTTCCTCCTCCACTATTTTTGCACCAGCAAATTGATTCATGTATTCCGTGCCATTCCGACAGTACATCTTTCAGATGCACTTTAATAATAATAAAACCATAATTAACTAATGCTTTTATGTAGATTTTGGCATTTGGTTGGACTTTGTAATCAAGTGGAATATTATGCCTATAATCAGTTCAAAATAACTTTAGATGATTTCAGGAGGCCTACCAATGAGGTCTTTATTTTAGAAGGAAAAGTCAGTTCATTATCATTCTACCATTCTGTCACAATAATTTCCATTGTGTTCTGGGAGTTTGTTTTTAGTGGGTGCAGAGGAACTCTCTTTACCTTTTTTATTCTGAACAGATAGATTCTTTGACCTCAGATGACCTTGATCTTCTTATATTGAGTGAATATTGATGCTAGAAGCTAATTTTCTTGTTTGTGTTTCCCCATTCTACAGACAAATTCTGTTAGTGAGCAGGAAGTACAAGGTACAAAGACTGAGGTGTCAGTGTCAACTTCTGTTGCAACTGCAGAACAGCAGCCTCAAGAAGTAAGCGTCCATATCCAAATAAACAATTTGGCGTATCCTAATAAATGTGTGTCTCAATCAGAGATCCATGAGAAAAGAGCTTCTCTTTTCACAGCATGTTTCCTTGTAGACTTGTGTCATGTTTAAATGTACAAAGTTGGTGTGAATTTCATTTGTTTTGCTACTGTTTCCCTGGCTCTCATTGTCTCATTATGCTGTGCATTTCTTGCTCTCTTATTTGCTTATCTTCTGCTGCTTGCTAAAATGCAGGTTTTCCTGTGAGACTGTCTTGATCTGCAAACTTGCTTCTAATAAGTTAGTGGCAAGCCAGCATTTTTCAGTAGAGTCGCTTACTAAAATTTAGAAGTAGATTTGTCAAATGTTGCAAGACCAAATGTATATGGGATCCTGGAAATCTTAAATGTTATTCAGCTACAGTTTTTTGCAATTCAGGAACCAATTCGGCTTCAGAGGATGCCTGCTGCTCCCTCCCCCACCATTCAGTCCATTTCTCTAGCTGTACCAAAGGTAGGGGGGCTTTAATGCTTTGTTTTAACAAAAAAAAATGTGGGCAGAGAGTTAACATGAAAGGCATTATGCCTCATGCATGATCCATTTGTCAGTTTGTTCATGTCTGTATGTTAGCCATGTCTAAGCATGTTGTTTTTTTAGGATTATTTTAACCAGGACTAAGAATTAAAATGAATTCTGTATAGAATCTTATGAGAGTGTATCTGGGCGTCTTGTTTCCAGCTAATTCATAGTTTGACAGGTTCTTCTGTCCTTCTGTCCTTCCCCAGAAAATATCTGCAGTACAAATGGATGACAAATGCATCTTCTGTCTAAATCTTTGCCTGAGAGGGTATTTTCAGACATTTTTTTAATCAGTAAAAGTGCTAGCAAGTTAACATTAAAGCTAGTTTTTTTTTAAGTTTCTATTCTGATTGTGACAATGTGGCCATGCAACAATATGTGAAGGAAATGTCAGAGAAGAACCCTCTTATTTTCCACAAAACCTGGAACTGCTGTAACATTAAAAAAGAGAATAGCTTCTCTAGCCACTTCCATATGTTTATAAAGTAAGTGCAAGCAGTGCCCATCCAGCTAGTCTGATCTGGCAAATTTCCATAATTTCCCCCCTTCCTTTTCTTTTTCAATCAGACTGGAAATTTGCTGGCTTGATTTCCCCCTCCCTCTCCCCCCCCCCCTTAAATCTGCCTGTTACCAAAGGGATTTGCCCTGGTTCACCAGCCCCAAATTAAAACTTTATATTTTTTTATATTATTTTGTTCCACAGACCAAGAACAGTTGATATTCAGTTGTGGTAGCCAGTAAGCAATTAGTTTTGCTATATAGCATTAAGTATGGTGATAAAAAAAGATGTTGAGCTTCTGTAAAAGCTAATATAATAATGGTGGGTTAAACAAGCCTACATATTAATTTAGTTTGTTGGTTTATGAGTGGATTTGATTGTGGGTTATAATTCTTAGCTGATTGTTGATTATTATTTAGGTGGTTGCACAATGCGCCTATTTTAAAAAATATATATGTTGCCCAAACTACCCTATACTAGACTTGTATTTATTTTGAAAGAATGAATATACTGCTTTTGGCAGTACAATTCAAAAATAAATTAACCAATTTCAACACAATACAAAAAGTATTTCAGCACAGTACAAAAGCCAGGATAAAACAAAGCATAATCAATAGGGAAGCATATTAATCTGTCATAAAAGCAAAAGAACAGTACCTATTTGAAATCAATACATTCTTAACAGTTCATCAAAAACTGAGTGACATTAATCTCATTAACTTCTGAAAACAATCACAATGAACACCTAAAAACATTATTCTGTTCAAGATGGTTTTTACATGGAGATGGAGGATCTAATACACTGTATCAGCAGCATACTAGGAGTAGCTCCTATCTAAGATCCATTCCAAATAAGGGTTTACAGTTAAATTAACCCCAGCCATCCACTGCAATGATATGGAAGCTGGTACGCTTTATCATCAATAATTTATTAGAGGTGTCATTTTTAATGAACTTTTATGTTGCTTTATTGTGAATTTATTTTTCAGCCTAAAGCTCATCAACTAAGTATCAAATCCTTTTCAAGCCCAACTCAATGCAGCCACTGTACATCTCTCATGGTGGGATTGATTAGACAGGGTTATGCTTGCGATGGTAAGTTGGTTAAATCTCTTAAATATTTGAGCATCTTAATAGACCTTCGCTCTTTTCGCCGCGACCTGAAGACTTGGCTATTTGAACTTGCTGGACTGGACTGAGGGACTGGGGTTTTAGATTTTAAATTTTAAATTTTAATTTTAGAATGTGTTTTATTGTTTAGGGCTACTTGGTTTAATTTATTTTAATTTTTGTATATTATGTGTTGTATATAGTGTTTTAATTGCCCTGTATACCGCCCCGAGTCCTTCGGGAGAGGGGTGGTATATAAATCCAAATAATAAATAAATAAATAGCCTAATTATCATTTGGAAAAAACAAATATGTTTAAAATTTTCTTGTAACAAGCATCTATTTATAACTGTAGTATTGAAAATAAAGGCAGAAATTTAGTTCCCATTTGTTTAGATTAAATCTCTTCTTTTCATAATATGGATATGTTAAGGCATCAGTTACGCCACACAATTTAGGGAATGGAACAATTGCTTGAATTGTTTCAGTGATTCCTTCTTAATTAATAAGGCTATACACACTGAACAATATAAAAGGTGCTACAAAATATTTTTACTAACCAGATAGATTACTGGATTGTTTCTACTTGGATTGTAATCTAGAATATTATAGAACACTTTCATACAAATCAGATATTGATGGGAATTTCTTTTGAATAATGACACTAAATGTTTGGCACTTAAACAGTATTTCTCAGAATGTGTACCTATACATTGCTGAAATATATCATGAAAAATTAAACTACCATCTTAGGTGTATCTGCAACTTTCTATCTAGGAATTCTAGAACTATGGGTCAGTACTAGCCACACAGATAGTTGCAACCCATATTTTGGGGAGGGGAGGGGAGTTTATATCACTTTTTTAAAAATGGACAAATTGCACAGATAAAGAGAGACCACCATCCCAACTCACAGTGATGTTTGCTCCCCATTCTGCATGTGCAGGCTACTTGTGTTTCATACAGGAATGTTACATGTTGGATGACTGAAAAAAAATACCAATTACCGGTAGGCCTCGACATATGACCATAATGCAATCTGCTTATTACAATCATATGTCATAATGGTCATAAAATGACCTTTTTTCTGATGATCTTTAAGCAAATCACCATGGTCGTTAAACGAATACAGTTGTTAAGAAAACCGTTGGTTCAATATGGGCACAGTTTTGCCAAAAACGAAGTAAGTGCTAGTTTTGAGCAAAGCTGTCATAAAGCATGGTCATTTGATTGATGGATGCTGCAGATGGCCATAAATTTGTTTGTGTTGTGAACACAGAGGGGGCCCAACCAGTGGAACTTCAAATGGGTGTTGCAAGTCCCCTTTTTCAGGTCAGTTAGAACTTTGAATGGCCATTAAGTGACCTGTTGTAAATTGAGGTCTACCTGTGTATTAAAAATTAAATGGAGCTCTGATAACTTTTAAGGGAGAAGATATGCACAAAACTGGGAAACCCAAAGTAGGGATGATTTTTTTTTATTATAGAACATAAGTGTTTTATTTAGCTTGACGGATCTTGAATATCTTCAGATTGAAGTACAGTAGGGTAACTTGTCTATGCAGTTGCATCAGGTTCCAGAGCTGTCTGAGTATCTCTGAAATTAAATGTGGTATTAAAGAAGCTATTCAATCTCTCTCTTGCTTGCAGAGTTACATGGTTCATAGCAAGTTACAAATGCCAGCCAAAAATTGTGGATTAGGGATGTGCAAAACCTACATTTCTTCCTTCAGACCATCTCAATCTGGCTATAGTTTTTAGAGCTATAGGTGTCTGGGGTTATAGTTTTTGATTTGGAGGAATAAGTCCAGGGAAACAATTCAACCATTCTCAGAACTGAAAATATTGGTGTGCATTTTATTCCTTTAACTGTAGATTTTATATATATTTATTATAGACCTTTATTTCATAAGAAAAAAGGGGTGTTTTTTTGCCAAACTAGGTTTCATTTTTTTTGTTTAAAATCAGAACTCTAATGGGTCTTTTAAAGAATTATTTACTTAAATAATTGATCAGAATGAAAGAGAGTTGTTCAAAATAATTTTAGTATTTGTAAATTCAGGAAGAAAGAAAATGCCATAATTTTAAAACCTGGAGTCTTTTATACTTTAAAATATAACATTACTGAGGCATAATTATGGTTTATTGAAAGTCCTGCTATGATACATTCATTACTTTTTAATATGAAATAAATGTGTTTGCCATTTTAAACTGGTTGTTCTTGGAGACAGCTGCTGACTAACTATGGTGTGATGTCTTTTCTTGCTCATTCACAATTTTGTTAGCCAGTTCTCAGTAATCTGTAGAATTTATTGTGTAACAACACACAGCTTAACAAGTTTATTTTTTCATCCTTAGTGTGTTCATTTGCATGCCACGTTACCTGCAAAGACAGTGCACCACAAGTCTGTCCTATACCTCCAGAGCAAGCCAAGAGACCTCTTGGAGTAGATGTTCAAAGAGGCATAGGAACAGCCTATAAGGGCTATGTCAAGGTAAGAATCTGGCAGAAAAAGAGGAGGATCAGTAAATCAAATAATCAGAGTTACTGTTCATAGTCAAATACCAGTTCCAATTTAGACATAGACAGTCAGGCAAATCTGGCTGTAAAATAGATTCCAAATTCTTGCAAAATCCAAACTGGTCACTTCTTGAGGAATTCAAAAGTTAGTACAATTTCAGGTAAAATAAATTAGACTAGAAACTTCAGGAGTCAAGCATGGCAAGATCAAGTATAAGACATTGCTTCAAACCCTGATAGGCTAATTTCATTGCTGATGTCTTGATCGTCCTTCCCAAGCGCACTTTACTTTAAGAGGATCCTGTTTCCCAGCATTTCCTTCTCCTCTAACAAGAACCTGTCCCATTACTGCTTATTGATTGTACCTTCAAGATTATTCAGATTTAACTATTATCAAATTGTTATTTTAAAAAAGGTAGGTGTTAACAATTACCAAGTTCAGTGGAGTGTCAGTGACATTTGAAAAAGTAATTATACAGCATAAAATAATGACAACAATCAGCAGCACTTAACTAAACTCAACTGATCTTGAAAAAGTTAAGCAGAGTTGGGCCTAATCAGTACTTTTGACATAAACAGAACTGGGACCTGAAAAATATCCTCAGAGAAAGCAAGGGCAGACATTTGTTCATATAATCATCAGGAATTGAGCTTAACTGTAAAAAGAGAATATCTTTTTACACACACACACACACACACACACACACACACACACACAATACAAAGGTGTTTTCACTGCATGTGTTACTTTATATTATAACTGCTTTTTAAAAAATAACATTCCTTTTTTTAATCCCATTTATATCCCGCCCTTCTCCGAAGACTCAGGGCGGCTTACAATCTAAAGCACAAATCAATGTGCTTAGCAATAGCCTTCATTCTATGTATATGCCTGCTTATTAGGGCTTTCGCCCCCCCCCCCCAGCGGCATTATTACAAAGTCAGCTTATTGCCCCCAACAGTCTGGGTCCTTTTTTAAAGTTCATGTTGAATTTACACCAGCCTGATGGAGAGATTTAGAAAAAACATCATCTATCCATCCATTTCAGGGTGGCCTATAATTAAAAAATAGGATAAGTACAAAAATGAAATAGAAATCGGAATATTCTGAACAGGGGCTCAACCACAACCTTGCCCCCAAAGCCAGGGAGAATAATCAACACTCCAAAAGCTTCCTGAATGACATTAGCATTCAAGCCATCTAAATCTTGGGAGTTGGGGATATAATTCCAAAGTGGTGGTGCTGCAACAGAGAAGGCACGCCTCTTGGATCCTGCTAAATAATGATAATGATAACTTTATTGTCACTTTGAATGTACACCAATCGGCATACATCAAAATGAAATTTCGTTGCATACAGCTCTCAAAAGGTCACCACCTCCGATATATACTTCTTGTTCGTGGCCCGCTCAAATTTCACATTGTCCATTTTAGTCTCTAGGGAGTGAACGATGGCACACAGGACAGATGGAAATGGGGCTCCATGTGGATTAGCCCTCAAATTCGCTTGTATTCTGACAACCTCGCCTTCTTTCCTTTTTCTGATCCTGACTCTTCCACCTTTTCCTTAAAGAGGCCTTGCTTCTTTTCGCCCCTGGAGCACGCTGCTGCCACCACCAACTCCTCCAAAAGCCTCTCTCTCTCTTCCTCTGGGCCTGCCGACAGCCTCATCCAGTTCCTTCACTCCATAAGCTCCAGGTCCTCTCTGCCTCCTCTGGAAACAGCCCTGATTTGCAGTAGAATCCATCACTGGGCCAGCAGTCAGATCTTGCTGCTGGTAGAACAAATTCATACAGTGCCAACAACTTTTAACAGTCTCACCAACAGTTCCAAAACAACTAGAAACTCACCATGCCAGCAAAGATTGTCGGTCGTATGTCGTATGTTACCTTAGTTCCACCATGTTGCTCAAACACATTAAAATTTCCTGATCATGTGGCCTATAGCCCTTACTATCCCTCCCAAAACTATTTGCCTTGAAGAGCCAATGCAGCCGCAGCCATTCCAGGCGCCGCCATCTTAGATCTAAATGACACTACTTAATCAATGGGATCCCAAGTGTATCTGTTGTACCTGATCTCACCAGATGGACAGAAGCAACTGGAAACCAACAGACCAGCCTTATGCCATAAAGTGTTTCATAGATGACAATCATCACATTTAATTACTTTTGGAAGCCAACTGAATAACCAGTTTAGCTTGGAAACAGCAGGGTCGCACAGGCATAATGGTGCATGCCTGTTATTGCCTTTTTTACTGGATTCTGCATCAGCTCTAGCATCAAAGTGGTTTTCAAGGGCAATCCCATGGGTAACCTTGGGTCAGTCTCAGCCCTACCAAGAAGGCAATGGCAAAACCACTTCTAAAAAGCTCTGCCAAGAAAACTGCACGTTCTTGTCCAGAGTCTTCAAGAATCGAACATGATTGAACAGAAGATATATAGATTGACCAGTCGGGCAGACAGAATATTTATTGAATTTTTGATGTGGCTATAACTTGAAGGGAACATTCTTTTACTGTTGATGTGGTAAAATTTCAAATTTGATGGGATGACATATATTGCTAAACAGAAGATTTGAGTTTTATCCAAAGTTAGATTTATCACATACCGTATATTTGACAACCAGAACAATTTTTTTTTCAAATTTCTACTTTTAGCAATAAAATTAATCATACTTAAACATTGGGAATATGTAGATAATATAATGGATTGCTTGAGAAAGTATCTGATAAAATCAATTATTTAACAATACAAAGTTGCAAATCGTTTTATCAGGAATGGTGGAATTTTATTGTTTATGCAAGAGATAAGTATTCTTGTGACAGCCTATATCAGACATTATGGGAGAGTTTAAAATATACCATCATCATTAACTTTAAATTTATACTTTTAAAACAGATTTCTTATCAATTGATCCATGGCTTGAAAGAGTTTTGTTTATTTCATTAAGTTGTGGCTTAACATTATTTGCAAATTCAGCTATTGAGCAAATGAGTGTCATGCAATTTAATTTTCTATGGAGAGATGACTCATAACATTCCAAAGATCACTTTGGGTTCCTTAGGGAAACCAGTAATATTTACTGATCAATCAATTGATTGCTTTGTTTGCAGCTATTGTATATCTAAAATGAAGAAGTTACAATATTTTAAAAATGTATATATTGTTGCAAATCCGTGGAAGTATTTTTATGAGTTGCCTCAGTGGTAAGATGGTATATTAATATAAATTCAATAAAATAATAAAATGTAATAAATAAAAATGATTCTTTACCCCCTTTTATGGTATGAATAATCTATGTCTATATTTACAGGTTCCAAAGCCAACAGGAGTTAAGAAAGGATGGCAGAGGGTTTATGCAGTTGTCTGTGACTGTAAACTTTTCCTCTATGATGTGCCTGAAGGAAAATCCACTCAACCAGGAGTTGTTGCAAGTCAAGTTATGGATCTCAGGTTTGCAACCTTAAGCCACATTTTTTGTAAGCTTGATTGCGTCAGAGAAAAATTAGCAAATGAAGAATGACACAATCATTGAATTTTCTTTGATGTTACATAGCATGCTTTGATATATTGTATGCTTTTTGACAAAAGCATAGGCCACATTTGTACAAGGTATGAGAGAAGAATAGATCTATGTTCTCAGGTGATCTTGATTTTTTTCTGGTAGGAAATAATATCATAAACCTGTACCCAAAATCTCTTTAACTTAGTGATTCAAATTTTACCTGTTAATTTGTTTTCTGGGAAAAGTGGCTAATCTTTGCTTTAGCAAGGATTTTAAATATGTACTGTTGTTTTCTTTCCAGAGATGAAGAGTTTTGTGTGAGTTCTGTCCTAGCATCGGATGTTATACATGCAACCCGTAAAGATGTTCCTTGTATATTCAGGGTATGATCGTTTGATTAATTTGTACAAATACAATACATGTTTTACTTAGCTATGATTGATAAAAAATAACATTTCACAGAATTATCCAATCTAGGCAAAAGGAAACTGTTAGGTTTCCATAGCTACCGTGTTTTCCCGAAAATAACACCTATCACAAAAATAAGCCCTAGCTTGATTTTAGGCACCCCACACCCGCTTACCTTAGGATTGCCGCAGCCAGGCCTCCCACGCTCTGACACCTGTCACACCACTTCCCGAGTTCTGCGGCCGCTTGCAGCTACAAGCTACATGATGCATTGCACTGCTGCCGCCAGTCACAGCAAGGCTTATCGCACTGATCACGCTGCTGCCACTGCTCGCAGCTGGAGGCCATGAGGCTCATTGTGTCAATCGCGCCGCTGCTGCCGCTCACAGTTAAACGCTACAAAATGCCATGTGGCCTCATCGCACCGATTGTGAGCAGGCGTGATTGGCGCGATGAGTCTCCTGCCACAACCAGCAGCAGCAGCACGATCGTTGCAGCCGCAAAAGAACTTGGGCAGCAGTGCAAGAGATGTTGGGGAGTGGGAGGCCTGGCTGTGGTGATCCTACGTAAGCGGGTAAGACATCCCCTGAAAATAAGACCTGGTGTCTCTTTTGTAGGCAAAAAAAAATATAAGACCGGGTCTTATTTTCAGGGAAACACGGTTCTCTGTCAAAGGTTGATTGTGGATTTACAGTCTTTTTATAATAATTTAGTCACAGAAATAGATTTTATTCTATTCTAATTGTTTTCTAATTTTCTTTTAGAATCTATCTAGACAGGTGATAAGCCAATGGTGAAACATGTTCAGCTACTTTATGCATTTATGATACGTGTGTGTGTGTGTGTGTGTGTGTGTGTGTGTGTGTGTGTGTATTGCAGCTTGGTATCTTTTACTTCTCTCTTGTGAAGAGGTTGTCTGATGAATCAAGAAGGTGAAATATGTATTTTGGAGATAGCTTACATAATAAAGTTTTGGTTTTGTTATCTGGCTTGTAGGTCCTATTTTATTTTTAAAAAATTTAGGTAAATTCCAGGTTATCAAAGTGTCTCAGGATGATAATTTCATTGCCACATTACCTTACAACTGCCATGCATCCAAGTAATAAGGAAGGCTTTATTACACATAATACATATACCAATGAACTAGGAGCATCCATATATGGAAATGTTTTAGGGGCAAGAATTCAATCTAAAGTTAAAATAAATAGCAAAATAATTTGTATAGTGTTGAAGAAAGTGAAGTAATAGAAAGTATTATGCTTGAGTTAACATTACAGCGTATACTAGCAACCAGATTCTGCTCATTATGAACAGAGTATGTTTTGGACAGAACCATGTGTTCTGTGCAACACATACTCTATTCATAAGTAATTTAATTTTACTTGAGTCAATTCTAGGAATCTGGAACCTTCATGTTTTTTTTACTATCATTGAGCTTCCACATTTTAATTTTTAAGGCGGAATTGAATTATACCTGCAAGAATAGATATCACTATTGTAGATATACATTGGCCAGATTTCAGACAAGTTTTATATCCTTGGTGGTTTCTGAGCTTGATTGATTTCTTGCAGACATTTCATTACCAAGCTAGGTAACATCATCAGTGCTAGTAGCGAGTAGGGTTTACTCTCATTTTATATTCTGATGGCTTGCCCTGTAAGTATGCCTCCTCTATTGAGTTTTATAAACATATTCACAGGTTTGGACTATTTAAAAACATTTCTTAAATCTACTTATTGTTTGTTGGTCCATTTCTACTAAAAATGAGACTCACAGTGAGTGTACCCATTTATAAGCAACCTGATAAATTGCAAAATGAGTGCAAAAGCTCTTGTTTTGAGCACCAGCAAATCTTACTAATGCTTAGGGAGGAAGCTATGAGGGAGTCATTTGTACAGGCAATGAAACAAATCAAATGTATATACATTGCTCACTGAATTAGAATAAAGAAGGTTGAGTTTGCCAAAGGACTGGAAGTTCTAACTTAATCGGAATGAATTAGAAAGGAACTTAATTGGAAAGAAAGTAAGTATCCAAAGCTTGCTTAACTCTTTGCCTGCATGAATTTTATGCACAATGTTTTTGAGAGGGCTCTGTGAGATGAGAGATGAAAATGAAGCAAGAATTTCTAATTAATCACATGAGTAAAGACAATATGTGATTGTCACCGTATCACTGTTTGTAGCAATATTTCTGGCATACTCTACAAAAGAGGTCCCCAACCTTTGGGGCACCACTGACCGGTTCCATGGAGAGAGGTTTTTCAGCGGATCAGAGGGTGCGTGGTTTTGTGTGCTGCCTGCATCCCGTGGATGGGGCTTTGCTGGCCGGTTGCTGGCATGCCTTGGCCTGGTGCTGGTCCATGGACCGGGGGCTGGGGACCCCTGCTCTACAAAACAAGAGTAAATGAGGTTTGCCAGCATTGTAAATTTGTATTGGTAATGAATTAAATATAAACTAGAAATGAATTCATTGAAATTAAATTCAGACAGAATGTGGTGTCTTGCATGCTGTTTCAAGTCCCATTGTTCCCAACCAGCTTGCCTAATGCAAAGGATTGGAAGATATATCATCTAATCGCCCTCCCCAAAGAACATGAACTTTACAATCTCTCTTCTGATTCACAGTCTTAGGCCTAAAATCAGGGATCAGAATGAAGATGATTTGCTATACTTCCAAGTTGGTTGAGGTTGGGGAAAACAGTGAAGGTAAAACAAATCCCTCCTATGCCAATATCCGCACAGTAGATGGTTTCTAAGAAATCAGAGTGTCATTATCTCTTCTCTCTTTGGTCACTTTATTCATGCTGCCTACAGAAGGCTCAGTCTGGAGCAGGCCATTTTGAAAAACACTTTGTCTGAATCTAGCCTACATTTGCATTTTGTCACCTTGCTTTAGTTGAGGCATTTAATTTAATGCAATTATTTTCCTTTTTCATCTTCTTGTTCTCAAGGTGACGACTTCTCTCTTAGGTTCTCCTTCAAAGACCTGCTCTCTGCTGATCCTAACAGAAAATGAGAATGAGAAGCGAAAATGGGTTGGAATTCTAGAGGGACTGCAATCTATTCTGCACAAAAATAAACTCAGAAATCAAGTTATACATATTCCACAGGAAGCCTATGACAGTGCACTGCCTTTCATTAAAACCTGCCTAGCTGCTACTATTATAGGTATGTTGGAATATAACAAGACACTTTGGATGTGTAACATTACATCTGTAATTGAGACTGATACATTGCCATCTTTAAATATATTATTTCTTATTTTTATCTCCTGACAGGAAAAATTAGTTGCATAAAATTGAGTGATTGACTTATAAAACGAATTGGTATATATTTATCACTGCTTAAAGTAGATGTCAGCAATGCTTAGATGCATTGACTCAGTTTTGGTCCAATTGCTTATTGTGCTAACATAAAATTGTTAAGTACATTAAGAACTTTTATATTTTCTTTTTATTTGAAGTCATCATTTGTTTGCCTGCCTGTTACTTCCTTGCTTCTGTCTTATGGACAGTTGCCAACTGCAAGTACCAAACTGATTATATTAGCATCATATGTAACAACAATGTTACACTAATAAAAGAGCAGAATATCAACAATAGTTTGAAATGGTAAAGCATAAAAAGGTAAAGGTAAAGGTAAAGGTTCCCCCGCACATGCGTGCTAGTCGTTTCCGACTCTAGGGGCCGGTGCTCATCTCCGTTTCAAAGCCGAAGAGCCAGCGCTTGTCCGAGGACGTCTCCGTGGTCATGTGGCCGGCATGACTAGACGCCAGAGGCGCACGGAACGCTGTTACCTTCCCACCGTAGTGGTCCCTATTTTTCTACTTGCATTTTTTTTTTACGTGCTTTCGAACTGCTAGGTTGGCAGAAGCTGGGACGAGTAACAGGCGCTCACTCTGTTACGCGGCACTCGGGATTCGACCCGCCAAACTGCCGACCTTCTACCCAACTATTTAAAAATATCTCACTTTCCTTAAATCTTCTGGAATAGAACTATTTTTCCTCATTTTGGGAGATGGGATGAGATGGATGGGATTAACCCAGTACTACAGTCTTGATTATGAAGATTGATCATGAGAGCAACATTTACTGAAAAATCTTCCCCTTCATCTCTAACAATTTAAGCTCCAAAATAGAAAAGTCTTGGAGCATAGTCTCCTCCAAAGTTCTCTTTTAAATAATCTGAGGCCCATACCATATAGTTTGCATTGCTATACCTAGTTTTCTATGAGCAAGCTTTACTACATTCTGTGGACTTTTCATTTGGTTAGACATGGATTGAATTACATTATTATTGAGGTCTGTTATTTGATACTGCAAAACAGTATCCAATACAGTTCCTTTAGCATATGTTTCTTCTAGCATATTCAGTTTCTCAAATGGATGCTTTCTGTTAAAGAGTAGAAACCAGGGTTAGAATGAATATTTATATTAATAATTATTTTTCTTACCTTGTTACCATTATATTTATATTTATTAAATCTATTTATTAGATCGAGATAGAATAGCAATTGGCTCAGATGAAGCACTCTATGTCATAGAAGTCACCCGTGATGGTAAGTAAATTTTTGATTGCATTTAGCAATTACATGCTGAGGGATGAGCTCAGTTAATAATCAGTTAATTCTTGATTATTTGCAGTATTCCCTTATATAGAATTTGCTTCTCTGACAAAAGTTCAAAACTCAGAATATTGGCTTATTTAATGAACTGTTTAATGGTCATTTTCATGGGACATTTTGGCTTGCACAGCTCTTACCTTTTACAAAAGGCAGTTGTTCATTTGACATCAAATGCATATTCATAAAGGCTAATCTGGTTTTGTTCTCTCCTAATCCATAATTAACAAACTACTTTTGTACCTTGCTTGGAAAAAAAGAACCAGGCCACTAGGCTGCATCTTTGGGTGATTTGTCTTTTGACATAATAATATTCATCGCAGAAATACCCTTTGGGATACTATGGCAGTTTTAAATAATCTAGAATGAGTAGTTATTCAAATTTAGTCTTTTATATTTATACATATAATCATACATTCTTTTCTTCTTCTCTTGACCACCCCCCCCTCCATCCCATTCTACTTTCCATAAGCTCAGCTGCAGAAAACACACAATTTTAGACCATTGCCACAAAGTGGCACCAGAACCGATGATTATAAAATAACTTTGCTGAGATAGTTTGGTGATACAGAAAGAATGAATGGGAATTGAATTGCAAACAATTGTATGAAGAGAAAGTGAATGGGATGAAGAAAAAGGAAAAAACCAAAGAGGTTACAATAAGAGGAAATGGATGAGATCCTCAAAAAGCGGTTACAAGTTTAAAAATCAGGAATTTACTGATAAAAGCAAGGATAGAAGCAACTTTAAGAAACTGAAAGAGGCAATATACATGGACATAAAATCCATACATGAACTTCAACTACTATGCTGGCTGGGGAATTCTAGAACCTGAAGTCTGCATATTTTAAAGTTGCTGATTACACATACACACACACACACACACACACACACACACACACACAGACACACAGACATATTGGCCACCCATCTTACCACAGGTAATGTTGAGAAACACTGGTTTACGTTGTTAGAAAGATGTGGAGATATACAATAAATTATGTTTGTATAAAATATATGTATATATATTTCCTACCCATTTTCTTATTTCATGACCTTACTTATTTATTTTGCTATTATTCCTCCTCTTCACTTGCATGTTAGTTTTGGAAATCAACTGGAAGAGAGTGTAGATAGAACAAAATTAAGATGATAAATAGCTTTTTTGCTCCAAAAGTTTTTGCTTTTCAAAAGTGTGTGATTTTTGGCAAGTTGGGCTAATCTGGTCTGGATTTGATTATTTATTTATTCAATTTATATACCGCCCTTCTCCCGTAGGACTCAGGGCGGTTCACAAGGTTTTTTAAAAAACAGATACAACAATTACAAAACTTAAAATCAATTAAAAGGATTATATAAACCTTGCAATAAAACCCCAGTTAAAAACAGTTAAAATCCCAATTAATATTTATTTATTTATTTATTTATTTATTTATTTATTTATTTATTATATTTTTATACCGCCCTTCTCCCGAAGGACTCAGGGCGGTGTACAGGGCAATAAATACGAAAACAGGATACAAAAGTTAAAAGCGATTAAATAAATGCCCAAGGTTAAAACAATAATTAAGATGTATTATAATCAGTTAGTAACTTTTAAAACTAGTTCTGGAAATTCAAAAGGTTAATAGAAGATGGATTAAATCCTCTCAACTTTCTCTTAGTAGATATGGAGGGAATGGTCAACTTAAAAAGAGAGAGACCTGCCAAATGAATCTTACAATATGCCCATGATTTCCACCATAGTTATGAAAGGATGTTTGAGTGTGAGGATAAATGAATAGCCGTCTTTCCAAAGCTTATAGCACTACCTTAACAACCCTGGCTAGAGATTTTGACTATTGTGCTATTCTGAGACACATTCTTTTGTGCTCAGACCAGGCCAGAGAGCTCAAAGAGCCAGGTCTTCAGGTCCCGGCAGAATGAGCGAAGGTCAGGGGCAGTCCTAAGCTCTACAGGCAGCTGATTCCAAAGGGCAGGCGCACCCACAGAGAAGGCCCTCCCCCTGGGTATTGTCCGCCGGCAATCTTTTACCGACGGTATCCTGAGAAGACTCTCCCTGCGGGAGCGCACAGGACGAAGGGAGCTTGATGCCGGCAGCAGGTGTTCCCTCAGATTAGGAGTTGTGGGAGCAAAATCAACTCTGTTTTATCTGGAAAGTAGGATAGTGTGCACACTAACTAAAGCTCAAAAAGGAAAAGTAAGAAAGCTAGTCATTTGAGCAAGCATTCCCAAACTATAAAAACCCTAAAGCTGGGTTTCTGATGTGGTCTCCCATCCCTCATTAGTTTATGGTTTTTGGGGTTTTTTTTTTTTGGTTTTTGGTTGTTGTTGGTTTTGGTTTTTTTTGTAATCTGGCAAACTAATTAGTACAAAATCATCCAGAACAGAGTACATCTCCATTTCCTTTATTCTGTCTGCTAATCAAAACATGTTTGTCATGTCATGAAACCTATTTTATTAGCATTTGGGCACTTTCCTCTGTATTAAAGAAGGCAAGAAATAGAGAATTGGAAAAGAATTCATATATATTTGTGATGTACAGCTCTAAATCCTCAATCCAGGCAGATTCACAGTAATATTAATTTGCAAGACAGAATGTGAAAGTAAATAGGAAATATTATTCATTTTTATTTTTTTTTCTAATCCAAAAGAATGTTGGAAAAGAATTGTGTCAGTTGCTTCATTCTTAAACCCCTTTTCTCCTTCCTACTAGTCACCTGAGTGAAGCTATTATTGAGGGGTTAGAAAAAATTCCAGAAGCTGTGTTTTGCAGGCTTTCTCTACCTTGTTTACACCACTCGCCTAATAGCAGATTTCTTCTTTGGCCTTCTGGGGATATTTTCTTGGATACTCTGGAGGTTTTTTTAATGCATGTCCAAGCACTACAGTGCAGAAATCCTTATAGTGTGTCATCCAGTTTCACGTACCTCAGAAGCTAATGCTACAGAATAATTATGACATTCGGAAGGACTTCAAATATTAAGGTTTGCTACTCTATAACTTGGATGCAATATATTTGGATAATTGAAATAATTCTAACCTTCAGCTTTTTTTTCTTTTTATTCTTTGTTATCAAAAATTGATTTCTGATTTTCAGAGCAATATTTCTGTTCCTATGCTTGTATTTATTATGCTAAACATGGGGGGGGGGAAACTTCTATGATTTGTTAACTGATTTCTAGAGAAGGGGCTCTCTTGAGCTTACAGGCCAGAAGCAGATATGAGAATCTATTTTTCTTGAGTCTTTTGGTCCATTACATTCTGCAAGTATGTGTGGTTTTCATATAGCCACTCTTAACAATTATGTATGGTATAGGTTTCATATCAAGGCTATACCTAGGCACATTTTGCCCAATGCCAAAAGAAGTAATGCTGTAATTCTTTGAATCACAATTTCTAGAGAATTATTGATAGTTAAATATAAATTATATCATGTTTTCTCTATACCAAAGAAAAGTAGATTATTCAAATAGGCATGCTTTACATTTTCCATGCTTTTCTATTGTAATATCTTTTTACAGAACTACCTTTGAAGACAATTCAGTTATATTTTAGCTAATATAACTGCCAGACTTTTGACAGTGTATTTAAAAAATACTTATCCTAAGGTACCTGCAGCTGAAGCCATTTGGTTTCTGAGCCTAATTCAAAGGGGTTTTACTTGACTTTTCAGTGTTTAAGTACCTGGCTACCCATGCATAACCCCAGCTATTGGCACTCAGAATCTTCTGATTCTACAGGGAAATTAAGCTTTCTAATAAAGAGGGCCTTTTCAGTAGAATTTTTCACATTCTGGAACCTTCTCCACAACAGAGAAGGATCAAAAGACAGAAAAATATGTACAGGGCATATCTTAAGAGCTACCTTTTTCTGAACATTCACAATTACTCCTCATATTTTTGTTTGTCTATGTGCATTTTACTTTTGATTTTATTTGTACTGTTTTGAAATTCTGTATGAATGACTCACTGGAGAAGAGCCTAATGCTGGGAAAGATCAAGGGCAATAGAAGAAGGGGACGACAGAGAATGAGGTGGCTGGATGGAGTCACTGAAGCAGTAGGCGTGAGCTTAAATGGACTCCAGTAGATGGTAGACGACAGAAAGGCCTGGAGGAATGTTGTCCATAGGGTCGCGATGGGTCGGACACGACTTCGCAGCTAACAACAACAATGAATAATAATTGTTACCTTTTCCTCTCCTGGGCACTGTGAAGGTGGCTATTGATAAAATGATTGGGAAATTAGAATTTCTGTCATTGATCTTTTTTTTCAGGAAATGATCCATAATTGCTTAGATTTTCATTTTCAGGATAAACTTGCAGCTCTACATGTGTTTAAAATGAAGCATTTTGCTCTTGCCATGGAGTGTGCCTTTGTTATTTATTTATTGCTGTTTTGATGCAAGTTTTAAAAATTCATAATGAGATTTGAGTTGGTGAAACTATGTTTTTGTTATGGTGAAAGATTACATATATCTTAAACAATTACATTGTTAACATATTATGGCTCAACACATATATACTCTCTTACGTGTATGTGTTATTTTCAACAGTGATTGTTCGAGCTGCCGATTGCAAGAAGGTCTGCCAGATTGAGCTTTTCCCCAAAGAGAAAATAATTATTCTTATTTGCGGTCGGAATCGTCATGTTCACTTGTATCCTTGGTCTTCCCTGGATGGATCTGAAAGCAGCTTTGATGTCAAACTTCCTGAAACAAAAGGCTGCCAGTTCATTACAACTGGAATGCTGAAGAAGAGCTCCTTACCGAGTTTATTTGTGGCAGTTAAGCGACAGATTCTCTGCTATGAGATTTACAGAACTAAACCTTTCCATAAAAAGTTCAGTGAAATCCAAGCTCCTGGCCATGTGCAATGGATGGCTGTATTCAAAGACAGGCTTTGTGTTGGCTACCCATCCGGTTTCTCTCTATTGAACATCCAAGGAGATGGACAGTCTGTAAGCCTGATAAATTCCACTGATTCTTCACTTGCATTCCTCTCGCAACAGTCATTTGATACCCTTTGTGCTGTGGAGCTCAGCAATGAGGAATACCTACTTTGCTTCACCCTGTTGGGAGTATACGTTGATGCTCAAGGTCGAAGATCACGCATGCAGGAACTAATGTGGCCCGCGACTCCAGTTGCGTGTAGTATGTACATGTTTTTCTGTTTCTGTATCTTTGATTGCTTCACTTCATTTTGTGAACAGCTGATAGGCACAATAGCCGATTTGACTCAGCATTCTGCCTAATGTACACGTTCTCTACACTTGCTTTCAAATTTTGCAAAAGAAACTATTTAACAATTATGGAAATAGTGTACTGGATTGATTGAACCATTTTTCTTGTTGCCTTCCACTAGTATAAGGCGTGCTTTGCTCTATGGTCTATGTATTGCTTAGTGTGGCTTATGAGCCTAGTCTTAGTGTGAAATCAGTCAGTCCAGGTCCTAAGAAAAGGCAGGTTCCTCCTACAACTTTACTTTTAGTAATATAGACAGAAAGTTACCTTACTTTTATTACTCATTGTACTATATGAATTTGTGATCCTGGTGTGGTTGGTGCAAAGAAGTTCCCTCTTCCCTAACAGTCTTTTTTGTGTGGTAGGGAAGGGGTTTTGCTGATCTTAAATGCTACTCTGTGGTTCGTCTGCTGATGCTTGATGGCATCTGGGGTTGCTTTTAACTCTTTTTTGCTATTTTGCTTGCCCTCTGTCAAAATTGGAGATAATATTAATCATGCCTGCAAATACTTGAATACTCGAATTAAAATGACTGCCTTTCATCTCGGCCAGAATATATGAATTCATTGCAAGAGATTTCCTTAAAGATATGTATGAAATCTACTTTTACAAAATAAGGGAAAGGTGATTTGATATGACGTTCAAAAGGAATTGCCATCTTTTTATTAAACTGAAAAGCTCTTGGTGGTAAACTGAAATCCAACCACTGAATGGGAAATGTTTCAGTCAAAATTGCTATCTAGGGGTGGTTCTGTATTTAGAGCAGGTTTTCCTCTTGAGTATCAGATAGAAGTATGAGATAATTGTATGGCCAAGGGAGCTGCTTTTTTTTAATGAGCATAACTAGTTGCCCAGAGTCGTTGAATATCAGGCAGAAGTTTATTATGTAAAACCTTTTGAAAACATAGTAAGTAAACACCATTATTCATTAGACCTATTTGTCCCCAGTTATGTATTCAAAATGAATGTTTGAATGTGAATGTTTGAATATTTGATTAAACATGAAGTTAGGATATAAATTAAGTAATTATGTAAAGGTAACATTTCTTCTTTATAAAATGCTAGCTATTGGGACAGAATTTTGGCTTTATCTGTCTCTTTCAAAAGTGCCCACCTGCAGTCAAAAGTGGAATAGTTCCAGCAAGGATTTTCCATGCTCATGAAAATTTTGCATAAGATGCCACTCTCCAATATTAATCAGCTTGAGAAACAGCAACTGAACAAGTTGTTCGGTTTTATCTCAAATATATGGAGCCATAAGAGATTTTGTTTTTTTCTCTCCAGGTTGTAATCCATCCTATTTAACCGTGTACAGTGAATATGGGGTTGATGTTTTTGATGTTAACGATATGGAATGGGTTCAAACTATCGGTTTAAGAAAGGTTAGTATCTTGAGTGTAGAGTAAAATATGCTTTATAATTTTCTGAAAATTTCATTGCATTCTACTGAAGGCCTGTTCTAAAAAGCTTCTCTCACTTTGCCTTGATAACAGATTCGACCTTTAAATGTTAATGGCACATTGAATCTCCTTAGCTGTGAACCTCCTCGGCTAATTTATTTCAAGAACAAGTTTTCAGGTTGGTAGACGGGTGGAGAGGGGCATATGCCCAGTGAGTTTGGGGAGTCTCATTTTAATTTAGTATATTGTATATTTATATTTTAGTTTTTATCGTGACTTGAACATCATATGACAAGGAAAAGACTTAAAGTGGCTTTTATTTCAATAGGCAGTAGGATTTACTCATTTTTTTAGTGCTTCAGTGAGGCATCAGTTGAGGTTTTGTAACAAACACTAATTTATTTGACTTGTATTTAATTGTACAATTTATTTTAATAATATATATTTGTATTGACTTACTAATTAGCTAAAAGGAGATGGTTGAATGGGGAGATCTTCCTCATGCATAACCAAATAAGGCTATGGGTCAGTTAGACTAGTATTGTCGTGATTGATGGCATATGATGGAGACACTTCCCAGCCCTACCTGAAGGTATCAAAAACTGAGGAGTAGAAACTTTTGTGTTAAAAGACTGAATTAAGTCCCTTATTCGCACAGGCCTTTATATAAAACATTACTGAAACTGAAGTATGCACATCTTGCAGTCAAGTGACAGTTCTAGAAAGCAATCTGTGATTTATGTGTAAATGGGGCTTTGCAGAGATAGAGATGAAAATCGGGGGAGCAGCCTGTAGGAGATTGTATCTGGCTATGTAATTGCATTTTATATTTTACAGGAGGAGCTGCTCTTAGTGTGCCAGAAACATCTGACAACAGCAAAAAGCAAATGCTTCGTACGAGAAGCAAAAGACGATTCGTCTTTAAAGTTCCTGAGGAAGAAAGATTACAACAAAGACGGTAAGGCTTGGGTATTTTTCTCATAACCTGGGTGGAAAAGGAATCTTTCCCATGCTGGAAAAATCACTATTTGATGCCCTTTATTGATTCAGGGAGATGCTCCGAGACCCTGAGCTCAGATCCAGGATGATTTCCAACCCCACCAATTTCAACCATGTGGCTCATATGGGACCAGGAGATGGAATGCAAGTGCTCATGGATCTGCCATTGGTAAACAAAACAAAACGAAACAAAAAATGTTCCTAGGGAAAGCCTTCGCTCAGCTGAGTTGCCAAAGGACAAGTTAGTTGGCAGGAGTTTTGGAGTCAAAACAGGGATACTGTTTGTTTTCTAAGGGGTAATTGAAAGCACTAAGCAAGCCTAAGGTGGTTCCTATAAAGAATTTAGAGGTTGGCTGTAATGCAATCTCTTATACTTGGTTGTGTTAGTGATTTGGGTTGTTTATCAGCTGCTTGTGTTTTAATTTTTTAGTCTTTGTTCCTTTTAATTTAATGCTTTTAATTTATCTTAATAGTCTGCTACCCAGAGTCACACATCGAAATGGGCAGCCTTATAGAAGTAGTCCTCGACTTACAACCATTTGTTTAGTGACCGCTCAGAGTTACTAAGACACTGAAAAAAGTGATTTATGGCCATTTTTCACATCACTATTGCTGTATCCCAATGGTCATGTGAACAAATTTCAGGCACTTGGCAACTGACATATATTTATGAAGTTGCATTATCCTGGGATCATATGATCACCATTTGTAACCTTCCCAGTCATCTTCTGACAAGCAAATTCAGCGAGGGGAAGCTGGATTTCATTAACAACTGCCTTGCTTAGCAATAGAAATTTTGGGCTTAATTGTGGTCATAAGCTGAGGACTACCTGTGCATTGAATAAATAAATACTCCTTTCACAATAATTTGTTAGCTATTTCAATCCAAAATCTCTTCTACTATTGACATATTTTCCAACGCTCCTATGATCACAGGCAAGACAATAATCAGAAAAATACAAAGGAATCCCATTAGTTAATAGGTCTGACTGAAGGAAGAGGAATTAACTGGGAAGGGAGAATGCAAACCCAACCCTCGGCCATCATTCTGGGGTGGGTATATGGAAATGATGTCTTAATAGCCCCGTGACATTGTTTTGAGAGCTGTTACCAGAAACTCACAAGGACATGGGAAATGAAGTAAATGGTCAGGCATCTGATAGTGTTTCTGAATAACTCTTCTTTCCTCCTTCCTTTTCTTGTTTCTTTTGTCTAAAATAACAGAACGAATTTCCTTCCCCTTCATCTTCCCGACATTCTGCTCTGATATCATCTCCAACAGGCTTTGAGCACGTCTATCACATGAGCCCTATCTCTGCTGATCTCTTTCTCCAGAGTGACCATTCCTCCTCAATGCTTTCCTCCTCTTCCTGCCCCTCCTCTGCTTCTATAGCAAGGGTAGGAGCAGCTCTTTAGGAACTGAAGTGGATGAGAGTGTGCATTAGACCTCTCAGCTGGCTAACCTCTGCGTGAAGAAGCTTGTGCTTTCCTGCCCTGAGTTCTGCAGTTAAAACAGCAGGTTGCCACTGCAAATCTAAATCCCGTCTTCTCTAATAGGCTAATAATCTAGGATAAGAGAGTAACCATCCTTCCAGTAGCAGGAGGCAAACTGAAAGCTTATTGGATAATACTCAATATTTGTCTCATTGCAACCAAACTGCCAGCATTTACTATCGTAGCTGCCAAATGCAGCAAAAGAAAAAGGCAAATCATGTTCCCATTTTATAATTTGGAAAGCCTAGAGGCATAATTTGCAATCAAATTCTGTTGCTTATGTTGTATAATATCAGACTGTAATAGTACACTTGCAAAATCAATAAGACTCCTTAATTAATAGAATATTACCAAATCCAAAATAAGGCAATAAGTTATATCTTTGGCTATGCATTAGCCTTTAAGGAGGAAATAAAGCTATAAAGCAAAAGATAATTTGATGTGGCTCATTCAGACAGACTTATTTTTCTAATAACTTTTATAAAATGTCTCCAGCTACCGGAAAGAACTGAGACTTAAATACTGACCTTTTTACTTACTTTTTGGGGTGGAATGGCTATATCCCCTCACTGATTCTTTGAGCAACATGTTTTGCTTTGTATGATTCTCAGTAGTCAAGATGAAACAGATCTGTAAACACAAAAAAAGAGCTTCTTATGCTGATTTCCGGTTTTAAATATTTTAAAGGGCTCTGTATTTAAAAAAGGAAGTTGAAAATATCTCATCTAATTGAGCTTGGTTACATTTCTGCTACAGACTGGTTTACCTTCTTCGCAAGATGAAAAGGTTTGTCCTCCAACAAGCAACATTTCACGCCAAGCACCTCACAGAAATAAAAGCTACATTTCATGGCCATCTTCAAGTAAGAGTTGAAGTAGATCTCTTTAAAAGCTATAAGCTTCATAAGCTTCTCCTAGGGGAGATTCTCAAATACTTTTGCTTTGCAGGTGGCAGCGACCAGGGAGCAACCGTGCCCTTGCGAAGTATGTCTGATCCAGATCAGGAGTTTGACAAAGAGGTGAGATCAGTCTCTATATCTTCACAGGTTTTCAAATGTTGAGGTGAATTTAGAAAAATGATTGATATGCTAAAGGGTACTGACTTCTAATATTTTTACAAATTACATTTTTATATCTGAATGTATGTGTATATAATCTAAATCTGTGATATTATATAAAATCATTCAGCAGTGAATGAAGGCAAATATACGTGTCCCAGGATAATGTCGCAGGATCCAATCTGGGTCGGTCACCAGGACTCACAGGTTTTGTCTTCCGAGCCTTCGGACTCATGCTTGGAGCCCATCCTCAGGGAACTTCTCTCTAGCAGAGTGTGTGTGTACCGGTCACCAACCAAGATTGGATCCTGCATCATGCAACAGTGTCTGTCTGAAGAGTTTGAAAATCCAATAATGGCATATTTCAATCAATCAGAATAGAGCTGGAAGGGACCTTGGAGGTCTTCTAGTCCAGCCCCTGCTCAAGCAGGAGATCTTATACCATTTCAGACAAGTGGCTGTCCAGTCTTTTCTTAAAAACCTCCAGTGATGAAGCACCCACGACATCTGAAGGCAACCAGTTCCACTGCTTAATTGTCCTCACTGTTAAGAAGTTTCTCCTTAGTTCCAGGTTGCTTCTCTCCTTGATTAATTTCTATCCATTGTTTCTTGTCTTGCCTTCCGGGGCTTTGGAAAATAAATTGACCCCCTCCTCCTTCTGGCAGCCTCTCAAATACTGGAATACTGCTATCATGTCCCCCCCCTAGTACTTCTTTTCTCCAGGCTGCCCATTCCCAAATCCTGCAACTGTTCTTCATATGTTTTAGTCTCCAGGCCTTTAACCATCTTAGTTGCGCTTCTTTGCACTTTTTTTTGCAATTTTTTTTTTTGCATTTCTCAGTAGACAAGCCTTCTAGTGGAGCCCAGATCACAATGACTTCATGGACATTTATATTCTTTTCTTGGCATCAGTATAAGTGGCTTCCATTGCCTTTGAGGAGAACCCCCAAACATTTTATTGTTCAAGCCAGTGTCTACATAACCAACATGCCAAATTGTAGAATGTAGTGTTGTCCAGAAATCCAATTGAAAGCCTAAATTCTCTGCAAATATGTGCTTGGAACACTTCTCAAAATTAACATTTTTCCTTCGGAAGAATAAGAAATGATTAATAAGTTTTTAAAGGACAAAGGTAGCTTTGATTTTTTTTAATCTTAGACCCATCCTAGTTAATGGTTTAATGTTGCATTACCATTAATAACTTCACTGGATGTTGGAGAAATTTTCAATTGCAACCAGCTGTAGCTTTGAGTTTTAATGAATTTAATCTTTAGGAAACTATTAGAGGGGGAAAAACACATAGGGTTATCAGTGCTGGTGACATAGATGTGTGTGTGGATAAGAATATCAACCTTGCTGTCAAGCAAAATCAAGCTTTTAATAGTGAGTGCTACACCAAGTGCACTAATCGAACAGGTGGTAGGGAAATAGGGGAACTCAGGCACTGCGAAGGTTATGTAGAAAGTAAACAGAGGGTCAGCCATAAAGGACTCAAATGTCTATACACCAACACACAGAATATGAGCAATAAACAGAGTGAATTAGAAATTCAGGTAAATGAGGACAGATTTAATATTGTTGCCATTACAGAAACTTGAATGAAACCCACAAATGGAACACACAGCTAGAGAGATTTAAATTATTTAAAGAGGAGGTGAAGTTGCTCTCTCTATAAGAAATAACTACATCTCTACAGAAATAGAGCACAACAATGATGAAAACTGTCTTGAATGCATTTGGGCCACTATAAAAGGGGGGGATGATATTGCCATAGGTGTATAGTATAGTCCACCTAACCAAACAGGAAATAGATGAACTGTTTGCTAGCAGTTAATTAAGGTATGTAGGAAGCACATCACACTAGTAATAGGGGACTTTAATTACCCTGACATCAACTGGGAGATAAACTCTGCACCAAGAGGAAGATCAAAGAGATTCCTGACAAACTTATCAGACAACGTTTGTTTCCCCAAAAGGTAGAGAAGGGAACTAGGGGTATCAGCCATATTGGACTTAATTTTCACTAACAGAGATGAAATGATAGAAGGTGTTGAAGCCACAGGAACCTTGTGGGGGAGTAATCATGCAGTATTGGAATTCAACATTATGCAAGCACAAGCAATAGAACATAGTCACACTAGAGTCTTGGACTTTAAGAGAACTAATTTCAATAATCTTAGAGCTTGGGAAAGATTCCATGGATGAGAATTCCTGGGGAAAACAACTCAAGAAATTGGGAAATTTTGAAAAGTCAGATTATAAAAGCCCAGTCTAGCACAATACCAATGAAGAAGAAAAATAACAGCTCTCAAAAGAAACCAGTATGGCTGCATAAAGAACTCTCTGATAAATTGAAAGACAAACAGGACAAGTATAAAAAGTGGAAACGGGGACATAACTAAGGCAGAATATCAGCAAATAGCTCAAGCCTGCAAAGTTGAAGTGAGAAAAGCTAAGGCTCAAAATGAACTAAGGTTTGCAACAAAAGTAAAAAATAACAAAAAAAGCTTCTTTCAACATGTAAAAAACAAGAAAAAAGTTAAGGAAATGATTGGTCCATTAGTGGGAGAAAGTGGTAAGAAGGTGACAAGCAACAGGGAAAAAGCAGAACTACCTAACTTGTTTTTTGCCTCCATCGTTACACAAAGGGAAAAAACAGTCTAACCTATCAAAAACAATGCTGTAAAAAACAGTTTAGAAACTCAAGTTAAGATAGGGAAGAAAATGGTAAGTGAGCACCTGTCCACCCTAGATGAGTTCAAATCACCAGGACCAGATGGATTACACCCCATGGTTCTGAAGTAACTGGCAGATATGATCTCAAAACCACTGAACTATATCTTTCAAAGATCCTGGAGCACTGGGGAACTACCAAAGACTGGAAAAGAGCTGATGTAGTTCCCATCTTCAAAAAAGGGAAAAATGGATCCAGAAAACTACAGACCTATCAGCCTGACCTCAATACCTGGGAAGATTCTGGAAAAGATAATCAAGCAACGAATCAGTGAACACCTAGAGGCAAACAAAGTCATTACAAAAAGCCAACATGGGTTTGTCAAAAACAGATCACACCAGACAAATCTTAATGCATTATTTGACCAGGTGACAAAATTAGTGGACCAGAGGCATGCTGTGGATATAATTTACTTGGACTTCAGTAAGGCATTTGATAAAGTAGACCACAACCTACTACTTGATAAGATAGAAAAATGTGGGTTAGGCAGCATCACACCACCAGAGGGATTCATAGCTAGCTGACTGGCCGTACTCAGCGTGTGGTCCTCAATGGAACTGCATCTACATGGAGGGAAGTGTGTAGTGGGGTGCCCCAGGGTTCTGTTTGGGGCCCAGTGCTCTTCAACATTTTCATCAAAGATTTGGATGAGGGGATAGATGGGGAACTCATCAAATTTGCAGATGACTCCAAGCTGGCAGGAATAGCCAACACTCCAGAAGATAGGCTCTTAAGATACAGAAGGATCTTGACAGACTTGAACATTGGGCGCTATCTAACAAAATGAAATTCAATGGTGAAAAAAGTAAGGTTCTACATTTAGGCAAGAAAAACCAAATGCACGGGTACAGTATAGGTGGTAACTTGCTCAATAGTAGCAACTGTCAGAGGGATCTTGGAGTCCTAGTGAACAGTCACTTAAATATGAGCCAGCAGTGTGCTGCAGCTGCCAAAAAAGCCAACACAGTGCTAGGCTGCATTAACAGAGGGATAGAATCAAGATCACGTGAAGTATTAATATTACTTTACAATGCCTTGGTAAGGCCACACTTGAAATACTGCATCCAGTTTTGGTCACCACGATGAAAAAAAGATGTTGAGACTTTAGAGTGCAGAGAAGAGCAACGAAGATGATTAGAGGTCTGGAGGCTAAAACATGAGGAACAGTTGCAGGAATGGGAATGTCTAGTCTAATGAAGAGAAGTATGAGAGGTGACATGATAGCAGTGTTCCAATATCTCAGGGGCTGCCACAAAGAAGAGGGAGTCAAGCTATTCTCCAAAGCACCTGAAGGCAAGACAAGAAACAACGGAAGGAAAATAATCAAGGAGAGAAGCAACCTAGAACTAAGGAGAAACTTCCTGACAGTTAGAATCAGTGGAACAACCTCCCTCCAGAAGCTGTGAATGCTCCAACACTGGAAGTTTTAAAGAAGAGACTGGACAACCATTTCTCTGAAATGTTGTAGAATTTTCTTCCTGAGCAGGGGGTTGCACTAGAAGACCTCAAACGTCCCTTCCAACTCTATTATTATTATTATCATTATTATCATTATTGTTGTTGTTGTTAAAAAACACATGCTGCAGAAGAACCACTGCAGTTCTTCCACTTGTTAGAAGCATAAACTGCATTTTTTAGCCTATTGACTACTAGAGACATTAGGAGAACAGATAGAAATCAAAGGGGATTTTTTCTTTTTACCTCTCTTTTTTTTTCTTTGCTCTCTCCTCATTGGAACTTGAATCAGCTTTGCTGTTCATCCTGCTTTCTGTAATAGAGAACAGTCACTCTCCCCCTACCAAAAAATGTTCAGAGATACACTTTTTCCTTAGCATATATATTTAGCTGTCCTTTTGGATGCTGCACATCTCGTCTAAAAAGTCTTAATGGGCTTGGTTTTACTTGTTCATGTATTTTGCTACATATAAATTCAAGTGAATGAATGGAAGGATTCCAATCTGGTTTTCTCAGTTTATTCCCTACACCAGACATGTCAAACACAAGGCCCGGGGGCCAGATCCGGCCCGCGAAGTGGTTTCATGCGGCCCGTGAAGCCATCCTGGAAATAGTGAGGGAACGGTCCACACTGCCTTGGCCCTAGCCCAGAGACCCTCCTTCTGCCAGAGACCCTCAGATCTGCCCCATTCCTGCCCAGGCCCCCATAGGCACCCTTGATGCGAACGATGTAGAGCTGGCCACGCCCACCCAGTAGGTCATATGCACTCTAGCCACGCCCACCCAGTAGGCCACGCCCACCCTGGCCATACCCACCCGGCCCCTTGAGGGCAACCGCATTGCTGATGCGGCCCTCAGTGAAATTGAGTTTGACACCCCTGCCCTACACTGTTAGACAGTATTTTTTTTAAAAAAAATGTAGCTATCTGCTGCTTCAATTAAAAAGGCATCTCCAAGTGACTTACACGTTAGGATTAAAAAAAACAAATAATACCCAATGATACATTGGGGGGGGAAACAAAGTGAGTTCATATGAAATTTTGTATTTGGGTCAATGTGTGGGCTTGTATGTATGCTTACATAGAAAAAGCAGTATAAAACTTTGGATTGTACTCTATGGATTGTGGCTTTATCACAGCTTTTGTCTGAACAACTGCATTAGTTACAGTGTTTACAACACAGTACAATCTTGACAAGTATATCTTCAAGTGATATAGCCATTTATTTATTTATTTATTTAGTTATATTTATATACCGCCCTATTCCCTGAGGACTCAGGGCGGTTTACAGGGAATTAAAAATCCAAAATACAAAAATTAAGAACCAAATTAAAAAATATTAAATTAACCCTGTAGTCAGTTAAAAAGAACCCCAAATTAAAAATTCCTCCTCAGTCTGGGCCCGAGAGCTCGAAGAGCCAGGTCTTCAGGCCCCGGCGGAATGATCGAAGGTCGGGGGCAGTTCTCAGCTCCACCGGCAGCTGGTTCCAGAGGGCAGGCGCTCCCACCGAGAAGGCCCTATCCCTGGGTGTCACCCGCCGGCAGTCTCTTACCGGCGGGACCCTGAGCAGACCCTCCCTGTGGGAGTGCACTGGGCGAAGGGTATTTGATGCCGGCAGCAGGTGTTCCCTCAGATATCAGATATCTATTTAATCTGTTGTCTAAATAAATTCCTCTTTTCCCAATTAAACTGACTGCCATTTTACCACATCTGCTATGAAGCTAAACATTATGAATAATTAACTGCATTCCAAAATACCAGAAAATTGTCCAAGGAAGGACATTGCTTTGAATGCCTGCTATCAGCAGGATATCTCACAAAAGAGTTATGCATGCAAAGGCAAATCTGTCATCTTGGATGCATATATTTAACTGCTTCATAAATCTCTAATTCTTTTTTGTACCACTTAATAATAAAAAAGATCATCGGTCATTTTACCTTTATAGTCTGTTCTAAAACTAAGTATGGTGGAATTCTGCCCTGAGGAAATTACACAATTATACATTTTGCATAATTTGGCCATACATTTCTTTGTTCAGCTCTAGGTCAAACCAGGATATAATTCCAACAGAATCTTTCTTTGCCTATTGCAAAAGAACATTTGAAAAGGAATGGATGGAAGGGAAATGAAGACAAAAAATTTGGCTCCATCATTTTGTGTTGATGCAAAAACTGCATCTTGCTAAGCAAAATTAAAACTCTCCATGTGATTGGGAAACTGATCCCAATGGACATTGTGGTTTGTTATCCCATGAAAGATTGTATGTGCAATAAACAATATTTTGTGTACTATAGATGTTACTTATCAGTATGAGGAATTTGTAAATGGAGTGCCTGTCCAGTTTCTTTTAATATTTTAGAAGGCAGTGCCCTGGAAATGCCCACTGTATAGTGACATAAGATTCCAGATAACTTATTACTTTCTGTCATTGAAAGGATGTTAGCAAGGAAGGATGGACATCTGCTTATGATGTTAATAGATTGAGGGTTTTGAGGTTCAGTAGTTTAGTAGTTTTAATAAAAATACTGCTAAAATATATTACCTAATTTGGTAAATGCGAAAACAAAACAAGCCCACCAAGCTCAAAAAAGCAGCAAGGATCCCACAGTTCAACCTTGAGCTAAAATATTATCTTTTATCGGTACTAAAATATCTGAAGTTGCCTGATGAGACTATGTGAGGATCTTAAGAATTTTGTATTTTTGAAGGCCAAAATCTATAATTATTGGGGAATATTCTGTTATAGAGAAGGCTGTTCATAAAATAGGTCTTAAAACAATTTCATGGATACCTATAAATGTACAGATACATTCTCCTTTCAAATTTAATTTGTTTGATTTTGATATTTTTGCTTTTGTGAGCTGCAAGTTTCTTTTTAGAACATTTTATTGCTTCTAGCTATTGGCTTCTGAGGCCTTCTGGACTCCGTTCTTCTGAGATATTAATCAGTGTAATCAATGACAGAATAACATTTATTTAAACAAAAAAAGCAAAAAGAAACATGAGAAGAAAGAGACAGAGAAATTTTGTAAGAATATAGGAATATAGATGAAGGCTTAAGACTTAGGAAAAAATATGATTTTGAAGAGGAAATTGGGAGGAAGAATAAATCTACACTATTTTCACACTACTAGGGGCACATAATAGGGTGGGAGATGTTAGATGAGGAGGAAGAGGGGTCCTCTCGGGCAATTTGAATTGTTGCACTGGCCAGGCCCCTCCTTTTGTTAAATGCATCTTTGCAGTTCTTGGTCTAGAAATAGAATGTGACTGGAAGACATTGTTTTTCTGTTTCTTTTTAACAGCCTGATTCGGATTCTACCAAACACTCAACTCCTTCCAACAGCTCTAACCCAAGCAGCCCCCCAAGTCCCAACTCTCCTCACAGGAATCAGCTGACACTAGATGGATTAGACCAATCAACCTGTGATGCATAACACTGCAGCTCTCTCCACTGTTTCTCCCATTTGGGATTGTCTGCTATGTCGTGGAGCATCAAAAGCAGGACATCTGTCTCCAACAACAGTGCCAAGAATGATGCTTAATTTTTAGCATTGCACAGAAGTAAATTCCTGTATCTAGATTGTAGATTTGAGGGCATAAAAAAGGAGGCAAGAGATCTTTATTGCTATAGTAACAATTTTTTTTAATGTAAACTGTTCACTCTTACACTCAAGGTGGATCCATTTCTGCACAGCTGTGATACTCTCATGATATACAGTAAAGGCTACTGATAAAATGTTCGTACTTAAACTGAAAAAAGAGAGATGCTGATAGATTTTATTACTATACAGTACCAGGAATATTATTTTTCTATAGGATGATGTAATGTCTCATTATCAGCAAATTCTTTTTAGAAAAAAATCCAGACCTTTGAGTATGAAGTAAAAGCGGCCTAGTTACATCCTTGGCTAAATATATTCTAAATATATTGTTTCTTTCTTTTTTCAAAGTTTAGAGGGGTAATAGGAAGTTGTAGGGCCATTTCCAGCTTCAGTAGAATAAAACAGGAAAGTGAAAACAGAACTTCTAGATTGTGGCCTTTTAACTTACTTAGCCATTACATATGTTCTCCGCTGTATAAATGTCTTTGTACTGAAATTTTAGTCATGTACATAAAGGACTTACCAGAAATGTTTTATCCTTACCCTACTTTTTTAGATCTGATTAGCTAAAACAAGGCTTTTTTTAAAAAACATACTGTTGGAAAACAGATTTTACTGTTTTTCTTGCAATCCATCTTCTCAAAACATTTTTGTAATTTCTCTTGGATTTTTTTTCAGAGTAAAAGATAACACTATGTTTTAAAAAGTTTTAAGAGGCCAGCATTCTCTTGAGATTGTTCCCCGATGGCTGCTTGTATGAAGGGATTGTGTAGTAATAAATTGTTTCTGATTTTTCTTGGTAACCAAAGTGGAAGCATAGAGGGGTGTGTATATGAGGGTACCTCGTCTTTTTTCCCCACTTTCCTTAATTCATTATATCTTCACCTGCATGATGATCCCAATCCCATGATTGCTCATTAAAAGTACTGAATGTGTAGGGGAGGAAATGCACAGCACATTCCTGTATATTTTGCAGCAGTGACATATTACATGTATATTTAATCTCATGCTTCCATGTATTATACATTTATTAACACTACCTACCCACCCATCCTAGTGATCATGTTTCATTTAAAAGCGTGTAATTAATTCTATGGCTGGCATATTCAGTTTGTCATTGTCACACTAGTGTGCCTTCTGTGCCAATTTGATGACAGTTGGATGTCAATTGTTTTAAAATCTGGTTTCTATGGGCTAATGCTATACCAATGGCTAGCACTCTTCCCTGAGACACTGTATAGGACATGCACTTATCCCTAGTTTAAACCAAGTGGTTCTAGTCAACATTTAATTCTGTTTCATTAAGTGTTTGACAATATTTGCTCTTTCTCAGATTCTTGATTAATAAAGCTCAGTTTGAGCTGGACACTACTGCTTTGGGGTTTTTCTGGTTTTTACTCTTTTTTTAAATGTATGTCTCAAGTCTTTGTAATTATTGAATTGTGAGAACATTTTTGAACAATCTACTTGTCAATAAAGCAGAAGAGGGATGTTTTAAAAAGTTCCTAGTTGTCCTGTCATTAATTAGATAAGTGCACGTAGTTCTTTGGAAAGCACTGTGGCATGATTCTAATCTCTACAGAAAAGAAATATCCTGCAGCATTCTCAGCTGGGGAGGGGAACCCCCCCCCCACATAATCAGGTTTGTTGGTGCAAGAGCTTTTACCAACTTTTTCTCTTTAATGAGGAAAAAGCAGCTACAGGAGCAGCTGAAATGGGAAGAATTCTATGTTACCTTTACAGTTTGTCACAAAGGCAAATTTTGTTAATCTTTTTTTCTTTTTTCTTCTGGCATCTGTTGCAGTCTATACTGAATTAATAACTTAATATATATGAATTTATTAGGAATAACAAATAGATGTTGGAGGGGTTAATGTAACTGGCCAGCTTAGAGTTTGTCTGCTTTGACAACCTTTTGCTTTGTTTTTCTCATGGCAGATGGAAAACTGTTTACTAATTTGAGAAAATTACAAGTCATTATAATATTGGCACAAGTTCTTTGCTTTACAAAAAATATATTTGTGGAGTACTGGATTTGTTACCTATTTTAAGGGACTGCTTACTGTTTTTCCTCTGATTTAATAGACTATATTTTAACTATATTTTAAAACTGTACTAGGGGTAGTACTAATAAAATAGAATTAAATTTAGATGTTAATTATTTTGCATCTTGTGAAGAGGATTTCAGTCCAGCTAAATTTATTTTAACAATAATTTCATTTGTTTCACCACCGGCTTAAAAAATGGTGTCATCAACAAAACTTCGGCTTCCTAGACCATGGTCTGCATTACCTAGATGAAGGGCTACTGGCAAGGAATGGACTGCACCTCACAAGAACTGGAAAAAATATATTCGGAATAACACTGGCTCATCTTATCAAAAGGACTTTAAACTAAAAATGAGAGGGGAGGAGGGCCAAACTTCACAACCTATAGCAAAAACCACTAGATAATCATAAGAAGGAATGGAGTAAAGAGAAATTAAAAAAAACACATAATGAAATAGAGTGTGATGGGAAGGAGGGAAATCACAGTTACAAAGTAAGAGATACACCAAAGACCAATAAAGGACTCAAATGCCTATATAGTAATGCTTAGGGAACAAACAGGGTGAACTTGAAGTATTAATGCATGAAGGGAGATATGATATAGTTGCCATTACTGAAACTTGGTGGGAAGAAACTCATGACTGGAATGTACCGATGGACAAACTATTCAAAAGAAACAGACCCAACAAAAAAGGAGGTGGAGTTGCATTATGTATAAAAGATCACTACATCGCTATAGAAATATACAAAATCAAGAATGAAAACCACCTAGAATCCATATGAGTAAATATAAAAAGAAAAAAGAATGACATCGCTATAGGCATATAGTACAGATCACCCAACCAAGCAGAAGAAATAGATGAACTCTTTGCTAATCAATTAACAAATGTATGTAGGAAGCATATCACAGTAGTAATGGGAGACTTTAACTACCCTGATATCAACTGGGAGACAAACTCTGCAGCAAGCGGGAGATTCCTAACCAACCTAGCTGACAACTTTCTCATCCAAAAGATAGAGGAGGGAACTAGAGGAAAAGCTATACTGGGCTTACAGTAATTCTTAGAGAAAAAGTGATAGAGGGAGTTGAAATTGCGGGAACCTTGGGCAAGAGTGACCATGTCATACTGGAATTCAATATAATGGAAACACAAGCAATAAAATATAATCCAAGCAGTGTCTTAAACTAAAAGAGCTGATTTTAACAAACTCGGAGCCTAAGCAAAATTTTATGGATAAAAATCCTAAAGGAGAAAACAACTCAAGCGAAAGAAGTACTGAAAAATGTAATCATAAAAGCCCATTCCAACACAATACCACTAAAAAAGAAAAACAAGAAATCCAAGAATAAACCAGCATGGTTGCACAAACTGAAAGACAAAAAGGATAAGTACAAAAAATGGAAAGAGGGACACATAACTAAGACAGAATATCAGCAGATAGCCTGAATCTGCAGTGATGAAGTCAGGAAAGCAAAGGATCAGAATTAACAAAGGCTTGCAACAAAAGTCAAAGATAATTTTTAAAAAAACTTTCTTTGAACATATAAATAATAAAAAAGTCAGTCCACTAAAGAGAGAAGATGGCAAAGAAGTAACAGGCAATACAGAGAAAGCTTAAGTCATTTTTTGCATCAGTCTTCACACAAAAAAGGAACTATAGCCCAACCTACCAAAAGCATAACTGTAAAAAACAGACCAGAAATAAAAATTAAAATAAGCAAGAAATGGTAAGAGAATATCTGTCTGACCTTGATGAATATAAATTGTTGGGACCTGATGGATTACATCCCAGAGTTCTGAAGGAACTGGCAAATGTTATCTCAGAACCATTGTATCATATCTTTAAAAAGTCACTGGGGAACTACCAGAGGATTGGGAAAGAGCTGATGTGACTAAATTAGTAGACCAGCAAAATGCTGTGGACATAGTATATTTAGACTTCAGCAAGTGATATGAAAAAGTAGACCAAAACCTACTTCTTGGTAAGCTAGAAAAATGTGGGGTAGACATAATCACCAGATGGATTTGTAACTGGCTGACAAAGTACTCAATTAATAGTCCTTAATGGTATTACATCTACATGGAGAGAGGTAAGCACTGGGGTACCACAAGGTTCTGTTTTAGGCCCAGTACTCTTCAATATCTTCATAAATGACTGAGATGAGGGAATAGAAGGGGAAACTATCAAATTTGCAGATGACACTAAGCTGGCAAGAATAGCCAACACCCCAGAAGACAAGCTCAGAATCAAAAAGATCTTGACAGACTTGAACAATGGGCCCTATCCAACAAAATTATATTTAATGTGGAGAAAAGGAAGGGTTTTCACCTGGACAGATACAAGTACAGGTTAGGCGAAACCTGGTTCAAAAACTAACTATGAGAGGGAACTTGGAGTCCTAGTGGACGATCAGTTAAACATGAGCCAGCAATGTATGGTAGCAGCCAAAAAGCTAATACAATCCTTGGTTGTATAAACAGGCATAGAATCAAAATCTTGTGAAGTATTAGTACCACTTTATAAAGCCTTAGTAAGGCCACACCTGGAATACTGCATCCAATTTTGGTCACCACATTACAAAAAAAAATGTTGAGACTTTGGAAGAAGTGCAAAGAAGAGCAACTAAAATGATCAAAGGCCTGGAGACTAAAACATACGAAGAACAGCTGCAGTATTTGGGTATGGCCAATCTAGAGAAAAGAAGGACTGGGTAGACATGATAGCAATATTCCAGTATTTGAGAGGCTGCCACAAGGAGAAGGTGGTCAATTTATTTTCCAAAGCACCAGAAGGCAAGACAAGAAACAATGGATGGAAACTAATTAAGGAGTGAAGCAACTTGGAATTAAGGAGAAACTTCCTATGCCAGTGCAACAGCTTGCCTTCAGAAGTTGTAGGTGCTTCATCATTGGAGGTTTTTAAGAAAAGACGACAGCCACTTGTCTGAAATGGTATAGGCTCTCCTGCTTGAGCAGGGGGCTGGACTAGAAGACCACCGAGGTCTATTATTGTTATTGTTATTGTTATTAGAGTGTTACAAGGTAGTTTTTTAAATGTGTTGTAAACATTCTAATAGCTCTTCTGGATTTTTGACAGTATGAACCACAGAATTTAATTACATATAACTTGTTTCAGGTAAAACTCAAGTCATAGAAGATTCCACATAATTGAATACCTAGAATGAAATTGGGATGGAAGTGAGAATATGTGAAATGGCAGAGCACTTGAATTAGCCAGTCTTGTTTTATCTGAGGACACTACTTAGTTGAGAACTGCCAATTTCCTGTACCATTTGGGAACACAGAATAGCTGGAGAATGGATTGGAGCCAATAGTTGGCAATGTTATCTCTTAAAAGCAATTATCACTGAAATGGGATATTCTAGAAAACTGATAGTAAACTTTCACTCAAAAAGAACCAAGTCAAGACATTTAAAAAAACCAAAGTCATTATTTTTAGCTGTAATGCAGAAATTCAACTCAAATGTGCTCCTACCCCTTTACCGCTTTACTACCATTTTGAAAAATCCCAAGTAACAATGAGAATAATCTAATAAATTCAGATTTTTTAAAATTTTCAACATAAAGTTTTTAACTCATATAAACTACAATATTGTGCATATTTTCTTGCCCATATTGGAAATATCTTTTGCATAAGCAATGCATTAATGAATGGGATGTTCATCAACCTCTACTCATATGGCACTTGACGATTTCCTAGTGAATAGTTAAAGAGGACTTAAAAGAATGTCTTTTAAGAATTAGCTTTACATTTATATGTAAGGACATGAGTGGCATGGTGACCTAGAGGTGAAAATACTCATCTACCACTCGGAAGGTTGAGAGTTCAATTCTAGGCAGGGACAGATGTTTCTTTCACAGAGAAAATATCTGCTGTCAACTCTGCATTCCAGTTCTACTTCCAGGACTCATTAACCTTATGAAGTCAGACTTATCTGACTGAAGATCCACTCCCATAATTTTCATTAAAATATTTCACAACTAAAAAAATTAGAAAAAGTGTTTGGGGGAAAGTCTCAAGTCATAAGGCTTCAACCGTAACCCTGAGCTGCATATATTCCCTTCTATTGGCATTTTTGTTTTGAACAGAAACTCCAGTAAAACGAGAGCACGTTAAAAAGGTAAAAGTCTGCTTTAATTCCAATAAGCATGACTCTTAGTGGCTTCATGGACAAATTTATAAAGGTTTTTATGGCAGTTGTACAAAAGCAATTCATCACTGTCTTATTTCAGAATTCTTTTTCAACTTCCCAGTAAGCATAGCCTTTCACCATAAATTTAGAAAGAATTCCACTCCTCTAATTGAGAAACTGGCTGAATGTTTCCTGTTCTGTCACCATATTAAGTGACTTTCAAGTAAACTAATAAACTTAAGGCTTTGTTCTGAACCAGCCTGCTACCGGCCTTGCAATAAGGCAAACCCCTGTTCAAACAGTAGAGACTGGAGAGCGTCTGAGGCTGGAAAGCGTCTGCCAAGATTTATTACTCAAACAACAGAACAAGAAACAAAACACTGGAACTTGAATCCTCAAACGGAAGGGTTGCTTTCAGCAACCAGCCCTTCCCCAAACACTCCTTTTATTTAGAGTTCAGGGCGTGGCCTCCCTGTGCCTCCTCCCGAGGAGTCCCACAGCCTTTCTCTGTTTGTTCCTGCTCGACTGCCTCCTGCGTCGGGCGTCCTTGAACAGGGCCAGCTGTGGGTCATCATCCTCCGCACTATCGGGCTCACGCAGCTGAGAAGAGGGCCCCGGCTGGGGGCTCTGCGAAGCCTCCAAGCCATCATCATCCAGTTCGTCTTCCACACCCTCCTCCTCCCCCTCATCTGAGTCATCCGAGACATCTGAGCCGGCTGCCGGACCCACAGGCTGGCCCTGAGTCACAACAGGCTTGCATATGTCTTCTGTATCTTGCAGTTGGGATTTGGGGAGAAAAAAATGTATGTTTTGAAATATTTGTCTTATAGAATATGTCAAAGAGACGATAGAAATTGGAAAAAAATACCACCTGCATGTCCCAAAGATGCTTTTCAGAAGCTTACCTTTACAGGAGGCTTTTAAAAAGTGACTGGACAATCATTTGTTTAAAATGGTATATATAGGGTCTCCTGCTTGAGCAATGGGTTGGACTAGAAGACCTCCAAGGTCCCTTCCAACTCTGTTATTCTGTTACCTGTTAATTCCTTTTTTTAAAGAAAATTTTATTGGTTTTCTAGTTTTACATTTAAATATTTGAAAAGCAACGTGGTGACTGAGTTGGTTAATAATTCAATAACATACATATGTGATATATGCCAGATGTCAATCCTGGAGCCAAGATAAATATTGTTTACCACATCCTAGAAAAGTGATAAATCTGTGACAGCCATGTCAAAGGTGAGATACCGCGATGTTTTGGGTGACCCACCATTGTTCACCAGCAGTTAACAAATATCCTTGAATCATCCCTGTTCTTGCACAATTTTCAGAGGCTGCAAAATTACAAAATAATGTTGTGATTATTTGATGTTGCATTACAGATAATTGATCTGTATTTTTTAAATAAATGAATGTGTAAATGTTTCTCTTTTGTTTGGAGGGGGGTGGTGACATGCCAGCAGAGTCAAGTTAGGCACTTCCCAAATTTCTGACATGCTGAGTTCAAAAGGTTTCCTATCACTGCCCTAGAAACAAACCTAAGAAAGAAAGTTCATAAAGGGAGCAGACTTTTAAAAGGCAAGCATGGTGGAGAGAAAATTGAAATGGTGGAAGATTTGAAACCTGATGAATGCCCCGTATGATAAATCACCTGTTTACTGCATATACTGTATAAATGCAAATACTAAATCAGTTCATTGCTGAGCTCTTATTAAATGTGATTGATTAACTGTAGTTCACAGATTCAACCAGTAGAGGGACTATTGGCTATAGTAAATGAAATTTCTCAGGACACCAACCATTTTGTGTTATCTACCAGTTGCCAGGATACTAATTCTAAATCCACTGATGTAAAACCATTACCAAATCAAGTTTTTCCTCTCATCAGCACGCTTAGGACAAGAGTAGTGCTGTAGGTTTGTTCCCTGCTTGCTGTGTTCTTGAGAATGCTACTGTGCAAACAATAGGCCCCATTTTTGTCCATCTTTGGGGGCCTTATGCTCCATCCACCTAGATACTTTTCCTATCTAATAAGGTCTGGAAGAGTAGATGAAGCACAAAAACCTGGCTTCTTACCTCCAAGACAGACAAGGTTTCATGCCTCTTCTGCTGAGGGTGTATCCAAAAGAATGGTTTATTGATAGGCAGTGTGATAAAGCCAGGCAGCCTAGTCTAGAAAGAAGTCAGGCTTGATGCAGTGAGGAATCCCATCCTTGCCTTGACATCTGTCAAGAGAACTCATTAAGCCAAATTAATAGAGAAAGGCATGGCAACTAGTAGTCAGAGCAAATAAATCCATGGAAGAGTTCTAGCAGTCTTAGCTGCAACTATCATGGATTTGGCCAGTTCTTTAAGACAGGGCTTTTCAACCTTTTCACCAATTGTATCACTTTTAGGATATGGCAATATTTGAGTACCACCTAGCAAGGTGTCAAAAACCTGATGACCAAAAAAAACACCTGTTCAAAGTTGCAATTGCACTGAAATGACTTATGACCATTTTTACACTTATGACCATTGCAGCATGCCCACGGTCATGTGATTTATATTTGGATGCTTGGTAACTGATTCATATTTATGATGGTCACAGTGTCCTAGGGTCATGTGATCCCCTTTTGCAAGCAAAGTCAATGGCAGTGTTGTGTAGTGAGTTCTTTGGAGGCAGGAAGCAAGATGAGAGGTTTCAAACAGGAACATTTCTTTATTGAGGCAAATAGGAACAGAACTGAATCAGAGGCTTCTGCGCAGCTATTTATACAGTTGGCCACTAGGCGGCAGCCAGTAGGTTTAAAGGAATCCATTCCCGCCCCAAATCATTCAATGATCTTCTTGGAGACTGCATGTCTGGCTAGTCAGCGACCGTTACACAGACACCTCAATTGAGCAACTTTAAGCAGCATTCAAAAGACACGTGAACACAGTTCAAGTAAAATCTCAATATATTACACCCCTCCCCCCTAGAATGTACACACATTCTTAATATTATTTGAGAATAAAGTCTACCAAATATGGGGGTTGTCTGCGTGACCTTGCAGACCACCTGGGGGATCCAGGAAATTCCCAGTTCACCAGCTTGCCCGCCGGACTGGGAAGACCAGGACTCATGAGTTCACGAGAGTCTGATTGACTCTGCCGGTTTCTGGCTCTATTTGCGGACCTGCTATGAGGTCCTCGCTTAGTGGACATTCTGCAAAACACTTCTGCAGCTGATCAATATGGCAGCAAATGACTCAACCCCCCCCATCCAGAGCCACCTCGTAGGAAAGAGGTCCCAAAATGTTTACAATTTTACCCAGCACCCACAAGTTCCCATGCCCATAGTTTCAGGCCCACACACCATCATCACCCACTTACAACCCCCTTGGAGCCTTTGGGCGACAGGTGTCTGCTTCCACATGGTCAGGATGCAACCTGTCCAGTTTTGTGATGAGACTTCTTCCCCAGCGAAGCTCTGCTGGGCTGTTGCCTGTTGCTGTACAAGGCGTAGTGTGCAGGCAAAGCAAGAAATCAGCCAGCCTATGGTGCCAATCTCTGGTCACTATGCGCTTGAGTGACTCCATTGTGCGCACCATGTGTTCGGCCTACCCGTTAGTCGAGGGGTGAAAGGGAGGTCAGTCATCAAGAAGGCTTGAAACTCTGCCTCTGTGAACTGGGCCCTGTTGTCTGAGACTACGATGTCTGGAGCCCTTGTATGGCAAAAAGCTTTCTAAGCACCTGGATGGTCCTAGCAGTAGTCATAGTTGCAACAGGAATTACTTCCAACCATTTAGAGTGGCTGTCGACTACTATCAAAAATAGCTGTCCCTGAAAGGGCCCAGCGAAGTCAATGTGAATTCTTGACCACAGTGTATGAGTTTCCTCCAATCTGTGGACTGGAGCATGTGGCATTTCTGGTCTGGACTGTTGACACGTGTAACACCCATGTACTTGAGCCTCGATAGCCTTATCTAATCCTGGCCACCATAGGTAGCTTCGTGCCAATGCCTTCATCCGGACTATGCCCGGATGTCCCTCATGAAGAGACTGAAGTACATGGTTCCTTAATGAATTGGGGACAATAACCCTGCTCCCCCATAAGATGCAACCCTTGTGAGCTGAAAGCTCATGTCTACGTGTGAAGTAGCTCTGGAACTCTGGTCCAGGGCTATTTTCCAGCCACCCTGTGTGAATCCATGACAAGACTCTGCTTAAAACCTTGTCTGCAGCAGTTTCTGCAGCCACATCCCTAGCATGGAGGGGAAATTCAGGCAAATCCTGAATTGAAAAAATGCGAGCTGCTGGAGCTGAATCTGGCTCTATCTGTGGCAATGGCAACCTGCTAAGGCCGTCTGCATGGCCCATGTCTTTGCCAGGTTTGTGAATTATCCTGTAGCTGTAAGCTAACATAAAGATGGACCATCTTAACATCCTAGGGGACAGTATTCGAGGCGTCTGCCTATCTGTAGTAAATAACCCCAACAGTGGCTTATTAAGCTCGTTCTCTGGTCCTCCACCACAATCACATCCATGGCCCCCAAAAACCACTTGAACTTGACAGCCAAGGTGGCCTTGCCTTTGACGGCAACTCGGGAGTTTTGGAAGTCAGTCAGAATGATGTCGGATGGCCTAAGCTTGGCCCACCTCCTGCTACAGTTGCAGAAGGACTGGAAAGTCTCCAGGGAAATGATGGACACCGCAGAACCCGTGTCCAGTTCCATCCTGCAAGGGACGCATTGCAGCTTGATTTGAAGCCGAAGTTTGGGCTTAAGGGGGCAGCAAGCTCCCGTGTGGCAAACGCTTCGATGGCTAGAGCAAAACCCTACACTATGCTGCCCTGGGGCCCCGGTACCTCTCCTGATCGAAGTGGCCGATTGGCGGTCCTTCTGGCAACCTCTGCAGACTGACACAATGTGGCTGGTTTTCCCACAGGCCCGACACATGGCTGTCCAAACCTGCAGTCCACTCATTGGTGGCGGCTGCCACAGCCCAAACACCAAGGGAAGGGAACTGCCTTGTAAGGAGTCTTCAATTCCTTGTGGTGCCGTTGGACCTTTCTGGGTTGTTGAACTCATTATTTGAAGGCGTGCCTCCACGCGATCACTGACAGCTTGGGATGGAAATGGTCGCCGAGCCGTTTCTTCAGGTCCGCGAAAGTAATGGACTCCAGCTGCGCTGGTGCGACTAAGTTCTCCATGATGTTGAATGTTGCAGGCCTGCAGAGTGTTGCGGCCTTCACGCCCTCTTCGGCGACTTGGTTGGTGTGGAGGTAGTTTTCTACTCTTGAGATGTAGGATGACCATCTCTCTGGATGAGTAACATCAAATTCCTCAAGCTTTCCGACTTTTGCCATCTTCGGGAAGTCTTCACGACTTGGGTCTCTTGTTGCCTCATCCTGCTCCTTCTGTCGACCCTGGGACTGGTCCGCAGGGGTGGTCGCTAGCGTGGCTTGCTAGGCCAACCGAGGGGGGGAACATGTTCCCTGCCAGGCACTTTGCTGGCCTCACCCCCTAGTGACCTTTAGCTCTTCCGAAGAAGCAGGATCTCATCCTCATCGCCAGTGTTGTGTAGTGAGTTCTTTGGAGGCAGGAAGCAAGATGAGAGGTTTCAAACAGGAACATTTCTTTATTGAGGCAAACAGGAACAAAACTGAATCAGAGGCTTCTGTGCAGCTACTTATATGGTTGGCCACTAAGCGGCAGCCAATAGGTTTAAAGGAACCCATTCCCATCCCAAATCATCCAATGATCTTCTTGGAGACTACATGTCTGCTAGTCAGTGACCGTTACAGACACCTCAATTGAGCAACTTTAAGCAGCATTCAAAAGACACGTGAACACAGTTCAAGTAAAATCCTAATACATTACAGTCAGGGCTGCTGGTGGTCAAGTGCTAAGGCGGGACTTCCTTCCCTCCCTCCTTGCCTCCCTCCCTGCCTCCCTCTTTCTCATTCCCATCTCCTTTTGAAAGAAGAATTTGGAAAAAAAAACAACCCCATATTTTCCCTCTTCCATATACTCATCAAACAAGAAAAAGCCTCCAGAGACAGAAAAGACAAGCCATTGAGGGAACTAGCTTAAAAAGGCGCATTCCCCTTTAAGAATTAGCTACTGGCTAGAAAGGAAAGTTACGGAGCGCAGCTGGCTCTTAAGGAAGAAAAAAAATGTAAGTAAGTACTGGCTGCTGGCTAAGGCAGCGTCCCCAAATGGCTCCATTCATAAGTAAAGGAATGCTATAGGCAAAATCCATTCAGGAGAAAAATACTTCAAAATCCCTTGCAGCAAAACTTACAGCTAACAATAGCAGAGCAATAGAAGCTAACACAAGACATCAGCTATCAGCCAAATAGAAATTGCCAAACATTCCTTAACAGCACAAAGCCCACATTGCACAAATCCCAGAACTTCAAAGTCACAAAATCACATAAGAATCCTTCCACTCTCCCTCTCCCTCCCTCCCTCCTCTGTGCCTCACTTCCAGCCAATGCTGCCTTTCTTCATTGCTGCCTTTGCCTCGCCCCAGCCATTCTGCATCTCTGGAGGACTCTCTCACAATAAGTCCTTGCCTGTGCTGGCTCATTCCCTCCCCCACTACACTTGGCTGGGCAGGGCTGCGTACGACCTGCTACGTGCTAATGTACCACAGGTGGTATATGTTCCACTGGTTGAAAAGCCCTGCTTTAAGATACACTCAGGAAAAAGCCAGGCAGCTGGGAAGTCTTCCTTTCCTTTGCATTGTGTGGCCTCAAAGAAAGAGCTGAAGGGGGGTGAGGGGAAAAGAGGAAGGCCCCTGTTCCACCTTTACAGTATTGTCAACTGATGAAAGCTCAAAAGAAGGCACTTTAGATTGCCATTCTCATGCACTGGAATTGCCTCCCAAAGACATCCAGTCTTCCTTCCCTCCTGGCTCTGTCTAATGCAGGAGGGGAGCATGTTGTCTGTGAAGGTTGAAGTCTGGCAATGTCTGACTTTGTATATTTTTTGTGTATTACTTTATCTAATTGTTGTTATTATGGGTGGGTTCTTCATTTTTGAAGGGGTTGTTTTTTTAAAAAAATTATGCTAATATTAATAATTAGCTACTCAGAATTTTCAGGAATGTGTGGCAGACAAAATGAACAATCACCTTCCTACCATCTATGGCAGTTTCACCTTAAGATGATATTTGGGGAGTGTCTCGTGATATATTATTTATCTGAGCTTGGTTGTTTTCTCACAGATATTTCATTACCAAATAGGCAACATCATCAGTGCACTGATGTCGATGATGATGTCACCTAGTTTGGTAATGAAATATCTGCAAAAAAACAACCACGCTCAGAGAGCACCAAGGATCCCTCAACCTTGAGTTACAAATTTTGTAACTTTTGTGGTTGCTTCTCTTTTCAAGTTGGATGTCTTGGGGAAAATCCTACAGACTGGCGGCATCTGTAACAAGATATTTTACCCTAGCTGTCACCTCCTTGGTTTCTTGTTATTATTCTTTGGCTTGTTTCTTTTATTTTTCTGAGTCCAGGTGCTTTTTCACATATGGTACTCCAAAACCCAATTAAAAAAAACAAATTCTAGGAAGACAGTTCCAAACTAAAAAGGTCATTCCGGGATAAGTTCAATTCCTGATATTGGCCTAATACGTCTTGTATTTTGAACCCTGCAGGAGACTTTCCTCAACCTTTTCATTGATTAAATGATCCCTGATTATTTTTAAAAAAGAAAGTGGCAGAGACTTATTATTTGCTGGTCTGTTGAATGGAGATACTGTGTAATGGAATCAGGACTAATTTGCTGTGATTTACAGTAGAATATAAAAACAATAAAACAGTTATTAATAAACTGCAAATACTGTGGAACCAACCTATTCTCCTCAAAAAATCCTGTTGAAAGGATTTCCTGAACAAAATGATAGACTTCTGCTAGTCAAAGAAAGTATTCCAGAAGGTTGGGACCACAGGAAAAAAAACATTGCCCTTGGATCCCTGGCCTTCTCACTTCCCACATTTAAAAAACCTTAAAAATGCACACCTCGGACAATTGGTTCCATCTTGAAGGCCTGAGGATTTTATAATTTTATAATATTTTTGGAAGCCAGGTGCTCCACCACCAATATTATCACAACCAAAATTTTAGTGATTATTTACTGGCTGTTCAAACCAAACAATATAATTCTGGGCAACGTACATCAAAAGAAAGCCATAAATAGTAAAAAAAAATAGAAGATTGAAAAACAGCCCATTATATAAAATGTAGAATGGCAACCATTCAACTGGGCCCAAGCCCTGGAGAAAAAGCCAGATCTTAACAGCTTTTCTCCAAGCAAGTAGAGTTGTAAGATGTTATATATCAGGAGGAGGCAGAGGACATTTTTCTAGGGAACAGGCCAAGTTCTGAGAAGGTACACTTCCTAGGTCCCATATGATGGCAATGTTTGAGAGATGGAACCCAAAGTATGCCCTCCCTATGGTAGTATGTGGAATAGACAGCTATCTTAGAAATTGTTTCTACAAGTGATTTAGTCCTATGCTATGGAAGGCAGCAATTTGAATTACAATGAGAGTCAGGGCAGATTGTGGAGCAACAGGATCCCATAACTTTAATAACCTGCACCCATGCGCTGCTGCATTCTGGATCAACTAATTATAGCATTTTGGATGGTTTTCAAAGGTAGTCTCATGTAGAACATGTTTAATAGTTCAATCAGGAGGTGATTGAGGTATATGTGATCATGAGCAAGAGCTCCCAGTTGAGGAATGGGCAAAGCTCGCATCCAAGAAGCAGTTATACAACATACACACCTCAGCTATAGTTGCCATCTGTGCTTTGATTAGAAGGACTGCCAGATTGCATACTGAGTCTGAATGGGGCAGTGCCCTCCTGCTGGAAACATTCCAGTTCCTAGATCTGGGTGTCCAAACCCCATACCCACTCAACCTGGCAGGGTTTAGACCTGTTCTTCCCCATCTAGGTCCTTATTTTCTCCAGACACAGACAGAACCCTGACAGCTTCACTTGGATAGCCAGGTACAGAGAGGAACAACTACCATTAGTGTATTCATGACACTTCAATCTATACTGACAGCAACTTGACTTTCCACAGATGTTTAAAAGAAGAGGGAGAGGGTGGTGCCCTGAGGCATTATGCGAAGTAGGGGCTTAGAACTCAACCTCTCATTTTCCACAACACTGGCTGTAATTGGCCCTGGAGGAAAGAAGGGAACCAACACAAAATGATGCCCCTACCTCCAACCCCTCTAAGTCAGTCCAGACAGAAACCATGGTTGATGATATCAAATGCTGCCAAAAGATCAAAAAGAGCCTGGGTGGGTGCACCATCCCCATCCCAAACTCATGATACATTATTAATAGGTGTAACCCAAATCAAAGCCATCTCAATACCATAACATAATCTGAATCCAACTAAAAGGGGTAGGTTTGAGACTCGACAAAAATTGACCAGATTTGGCTAAAGCCAATAATGGCCTTTTGAAAACGAATGCACCACTGCCTTTTTCAGAACCAACAGAACCACATCCTCACTCAAAGATCCATTTATCAATGCATGAATTAAATGCCTTAACTAAACAGGGCGATGGATCTAGAACACAGATGGCTATCCACTTCCTCAAGACTAACAGGTTTGAACTCCTCCCAGATAGCATGACAAGACTGTGCCTCCGGTCATATTTGCTCTTAGTTTTCCACCAGCAGTACTCTTGAAGTCTCTTCTATTACTTTATCCTTCAAAGGTCTGCTAAAAGCCAGAGGTTAAAATGCCTTATTCCTGTTTAAATTTGTGGGTACTGATCAGGAGCATTCATGGACTACTGCAGTTTTTAAAAAGCAATGTCTCCTTTGAGGCAATGTCTCCTTCGACTCTTGGTAAGTTCTCCAGGAGATATCCATGAAGTTTCTTGACAACCATTCAAACGTGGCTTGCCAATGCCTCCCTTTGGAATATTTATTTGATTTTCCAGCCTAGTCAGTCAAGACTTTTTAAAGGAGCTTAATCAAACAAAAATGTTAGTGTGTTTCCTAGAGGCCATTTGTTACAAAGCATTGTTATAAAGAGGGATCTCGAAGTCCTAGTGAACAATCATTTAAATCGTTTAAATATGAGCAGCAGTGTGCTGCAGCTGCCAAAAAAAGCCAACAGAGTGCTAGGCTGCATTAACAGAGGGATAGAATCAAGATCACGTGAAGTATTAATATTACTTTACAATGCCTTGGTAAGGCCACACTTGAAATACTGCATCCAGTTTTGGTCACCATGATGTAAAAAAGATGTTGAGACTCTAGAAAGAATACAGAGGAGAGGAACAAAGATGATTAGGGGATTGGAGGCTAAAACATATAAGGAACGGTTGCTGGAATTGGGTATGTCTAGTTTAATGAAGAGAAGGATGTGGGGGGGAACATGATAGCAGTATTCCAATATCTCAGGGGCTGCCACAAAGAAGAGGGAGTCAAGCTATTCTCCAAAGCACCTGAAGGCAGGACAAGAAGCAACAGATGGAAACTAATCAAGGAGAGAAGCAACCTAGAACTAAGGAGAAACTTCCTGAGTTAGAACAATTAAGCAGTGGAACAACCTGCCTTCATAAGCGGTGAATGCTCCAACACTGGAAGTTTTTAAGAGACTGGATAGCCATTTGTCTGAAATGGTATAGGGTTTCCTGCCTTAGCAGGGGATTGGACTAGATGACCTCCAAGGTCCCTTCCAACTTATTATTATTATTATTATTATTATTATTATTATTATTATTATTATTATTATTATTATTATTATTATTATTATTATTATTATTATTATTATTATTATTGATCATCGCACAGTCAGCCAGATGTTCAGACTGGATTTGGCATTTTTGTCTACCGATCGAGTCCTTATCAAGGACTTGGGATAGGCAGATATGTATGTTTGATGGTATTACAGATATCGTCGCAGGATGGAAGCAGTTCCTAGTAAGGCCACCTTTTGCAATTGACTAATGGCGAATTTGTCAGTGCCAATGGTGTTCATGTGGTGCTCCAGTTGTATTATTATTATTATTATTATTATTATTATTATTATTATTATTATTATTATTATTATTATTATTATTATTATTATTATTATTATTATTATTATTATTATTATTATCCCCCAAGTTTTCATCATCCTGCTACAACCAGTTTCCCCACTCCCCCCTTTCTTGTTTTTAAGACAAGTGAAGCCAAGGCCATTTTGCATTTCTCTCTGTGCTCGACTGCCTGCCTCGCCCCATTGTCTCACAGTCTCATATTTCCAGTCTAGCTAAAGGAAAGAGTTTGAGCCTTTTGGTTAAAAGGAAAAACACACACTACTTGATAGGCTCTGCTGAGCTCAAATAATTACCAGTTCTGTTAACTATGGTGAAACAGTCTTTTCTTCTGGAGCTATTTATTGATCCATGGAGAACTACAAGTTCTTGAGGTAGATAAATAGCAGCTGGCAACATGACTGGGTGAGCAGTCTCAGTGCAACAGAAAATATATGCTTTCAGGATTCTGTTAGATGGCTTTGTTTAACTGAAAGAAGCCAGAATATGCCAACCCTGTTGCATCAAATTAGCCAGGCAGGTACTATGGAAGATAGACAATCCCTCAAGTAACCAGGTCTCATGCTGTGTAGGTAATGACCATCCACCTGAATCACACCAGAAACAAAGTGGTAACCAGTGCAGCTCATGAAGCAAGCATTTTACACGGGCATACCAAGGCATCCCCATCATTGCCTGTGCCACTGTGTTCTAGACCTGCTGAGGGTTTTCAAGGGCAGCCTCATGTACAGTGCTTCACAGTAGTCAAACTGCAAAATAATTAGAGAGCATGAGGAACAGCCTGAAGGCCCTCCCAACTAAGGAAATGATGCAGTGGGACACAAGATGAAAATGTGCAACGATCCTACTGTTTCATTGAGCAGAAATTGTGAGGCCTGGAATATCCCCAGATCTAGGTAGCCTAAACTCCCACAGCCATTGGTCCTTAGAAGAATTAAGTTAGATATCATTCTTCTTCCTCCGAATCCACACAGCTTCCAGGCACTGGCACAGAATTTTGAAAGGGAAGGCTGAAGATGGGGCAATACTAGTTCTCAAGAACTGTTGGGTCCAAGGACAACCTCTTGAGGAAGTTACACCTCTTCTACTTTCATTTTCAGATTTTCTAGATTGTTGTCAGTAGACAACAGGAAATGCAGCTAGAAAATCTACTTTATTATAAAGCTATATTAACAGAATCATGCAAGTCAGAAAGTACAATTCTCCGGCCATTGTCTTTGCTGCCTGACAACTGAGGGATGGTCCCCCTGAGCCTCTTGCTCCACCTACTATGCAGTTGCAGGCTATGCTCCCTCTTTTCTGACTATTCCGTAAGCATCTTTTCACTTGGCCTCTCATTTACATCTATCTATCATCCTTGTTAGTTAGTTAGTTAGTTAGTTAGTTAGTTAGTTAGTTAGTTAGTTTATATCTATCTATCTATCTATCTATCTATCTATCTATCTATCTATCTATCTATCTATCTATCTATCTATCTATCTATCGCTTTCTTTCTAAAAAAAAAAGGTACCGGAACTCAGAGGTGCTGTCACTGGGAGCGATGCCAGTGTCTTGCTATGGTGTCGCTGCCCATCCTTTGCACCCCCGCCCCTGCAGCTCGGAGCCACATGCCATGGGGATTCCCCTTCCCACAGCCACCCATGGGGATTCCCTTCCCCACAGTTGCCAGGCCGTGGCCCGTGCTGAACCCCTACCCAGAGCTGCTCCAAACCCTGACCCAGAGCTGTGTTCCTCGTGGCAGTGGTCTCCGGCACCAAACAGCCTCTTTCCAACCACATCCAGAAAAATTTGTAACAAACATTGGAATTCTCAAGGCCATGTTTGGTATTTCCCAGCAATCTGTTACTGGAAGGAAAAAGCAATCCCTGCTGCGTTACTAATCCCAGAGAAACATTTGCATGTATGCAGGTATCCTTAGGGTGCCATAGTTATGGATGAGAAATATTGGTTGCAAAGTTGACATTTCTGGATGTAATACAGATATTTTGGACTTATTTTTGTTTCTTTGCATATTTGATATTTTTAAAAAGGCATATGCTACTGACTACACTTATGCACATATGTAACATCTTTTGCTAGGATACATGGCCACTGCTTGTCCAGAATGTGAAAAGTGAAAGATTGTGACTAACAAAATTTTAATGTACAGATAATACCACCAGAAATTATTTTAGCCTTTTTAATAAATGTTGTTATTGATGTTAAGCTCGCCATGGAAAACATCATATATTGTTATGTATATACTAGGTTAATTATTTAAAGACTGAAGTGCAACATAACTAGATTCTAAATAATCTATTTTTCAAAACACACAACAGTCCAAACAGTAAAAGTAAAGTCCAAATTAAGAATATTTCACTCTTAAGAATTGTTTAATTTAAAGTGGTTTAGTTGTAATAGATGGTTATAGATTCAAAATACCGTAGTTTTCAAGATACAAAAGATACTATTTTTTTCTAGCGTCAGCTAAATTAGACATATTACATTGAAAAAAATGTTTCTCATTTCTTTCCTGTTACCTTTATTGATTTCATTGCAGAGATGTTAACATAGGAAATAGATTATTTTGTTATCTAATTTTACCTTCCAAAAGACAGAAGCAGATGAAAAATGTGAGGTTCTTTCCTGTTGGCTTTTTTGAATTAGCTGTTTTAGATTCTAAAAGTTTAGTTCCTAAAGAAGTAACCTTGTAAATAATTTTAATGTACTCCTCTAGTGCAGGGAAGGCAACCTTGGCTCTTTTATGACTCAAGGACTTCAACTCCCAGAATTCCTGAGCCAGCATGGCTCAGCTTAGAAACCTCTCTCTTTCCCCTCAGCGTGGCTGGCTCAAGATTTCTGGGAGTTGAAGTCCACGAGTCATAAAAAAGAGCCAAGATTGCCTACTCCTAAAGCCAATAGAGGGAGCTTTTTTTGCAAAAAAAGGTGCCGGAATGCCATTCTGAGCATTCTATGAGAAAAAAGCCCTGTATCTATCTATCATGTTTCCAGACCACCTCTCTGCCTTAATTTCATGAGAGCAACTAAGGCTCAGTCAAACCATTCACCAAATCCCCTGGGAAAAGCCCAAGCTCTCTCTGGAAACAGCAGGGAAGATTGACACCACAGCACTTGCTGTTTTGGTTCCAATTAATAAGATAGAGCAAAGTACACTGCATGATTGTTTATTTCAAAAAAGTCTATAATAATGAAAACGGAGCATCGGCAGTCATGGATGGATGCCAGAATCTGTGTTAGGAATTGTTGTGCAGAGGTCTCCTTGTGCTACCAAGGAGTTGCACAGACAAGGAAGGGTACTGAGAGCAGTAAGAGTCACACAGTAACCACAAGAGTACACTGAGTTGTGAAAACAGAAAAGTATTTTACTTTTTGAGGTGGTGTAAAAAACAAAAATGCACGGTCAAAAATTAACAGTCCAGGTCATACACAATAGTAACAGTCCAAGGAGTAGTCCAAATACAAAGTCTTCTTACTGGTCCAGAGGTCAATACACAGTTCAGGTTTATCACAGTAGTAAACCAACAGTACAGCAAAACAGTAATAGTAGAGAGAGCAGTGAATTCAGAGAGAAAGAAGCTACATTCCTAACTCCCTCTTATGGCCATGAGAACACTTACACACCCATTGGCCAATTAACATCTTAAAGTCACAACATCATAGTTTATATATTTTCAACCCAACTATGTAGGCTATCACCATATGCCTAACATTCTGAATTCTCCTCTTCTTGACACACCACATCATACAGAATTTCCCTCCCTTAATTACACGTTATGAATCACATTTACCAATTAGTTTAACACACAACGTTTCACTTCCCTTCTGAAGTGGCTATCCCTTACCTTGTCAAAACATCCGGGTTGAATTCCTCCCACGCTTTAGTGATTCAAAACCAAACAGTTAAAGCAAAAGACTGCCTCTTATATTGTCAGTGCAAAAACATGTCAATGTCTACAGCATTGACACTTGCCTGTGCAATGTTTCTGTTCCCTGAGAGGACATGCTAAGGGTGTAGAGCTGCAGCCAGCCTTTGAACCTTTTTTACATAGCTCCAAAAAGGCTGTGGTAATCACATTTGGGAAGAGTAGTGCATCCTCTCCTGTCATGTTAAGGTTAGAAATGCTGACAGTGATAGTAGAAGGCCACAAATAGGTCTAATTTCAACAACAAATGCAAAGGGCCTTAAACTAGTCCCTAAACTGATAGGAGAGAATGTAATTATCAAGCCCTCTTGTGTGTTTATAATGATTATGTCCATTTTTTGCCAGTCCCCACCCATTGTAATCCTCTATCTCTCATCAACATTGTTACCTCAATCCCCCCCATGCTACTGCATGAGAGAATCACTTCAATAACCTTCTCCATCTTGGTTCACAAAGACTGTGCTAGCATGATGCCTCAGCCAAATTGCTACAGTATCTGTTTTAGATGGTTAATCACAAAATATCTGCTTATCAAAAGATGAACTTGTACCCCAGGATGCTGTGTACTATTTCAGTAGGGCCTTTGTGAACCCAAATATATCTTTGGAAATAGATCCTAGAGGCTGGTCATTTGCTTTGCATCATGGATGACAATGGGGATGATTTAAATTCAGGTGGGTTGGAGCCTGACACTATATACCTTACTTTTAAGTTTCTTCCCCACCCCCACTCCCAAGGTATATTCAAGATCAGTGGTCGTTTGTCATCCTATCATTGCCACAACAGCAATCTTTCCAATGCAGAAGAAAACCAACTGCTTATAATCACCACCTGCACAGTACAGAAATCTCAATTAGCATTTTCTTCCTGTATTGTGTGTGTGTGTGTGTGTGTGTGAGAGAGAGAGAAGAGATTAAGAGGATCAAAGCTTACCATGATATCCAAGTATCCCTATTGAATCTACTCCATCCACATGCGTCTCCCATCCCCATCCTAGTTATTTCTTTGAAAAGTTTGGAGTCTCTGCAGAATTTTCTTCTTGGGTGGTGGAACGTGTCTTCCACAGGAAAAGAACAGAATGTGCTTTGTTAGCAGGCTGACAGAATTGATCACCGCTTTAATTAAAATCTTTTCAGTGAGTGACCTTAAGCTCCCACACTGATACCAATGCATCACAAATGAATCCTTGCTAGCAGAGGGAATCCTGACTCCCAAATAGGAAGGGGCTAACCTAGGTTGATATTATGCCATCCGAAGCTACTGCTTCTTGTCACACTGCATATTGCTGTTTACTCTGACATCCTCTTTTGACATCCAGTTCTCCTATGACTCAGACTTGATTCTGTACTGATATATTTGTATGACATCTGAGTTACTCAAGCTGCCTGAAAAATCATGTTTTACTGCAGAGCTAGTCAACGATCTCCGTAATTACTGCCTTTCCCTGGGCAGCTTCAGAAGACAGTGTTCTTTTCAAAGACTGACACCAGTAACTGTGAGGGTGTTCTGCCCCAAGTGTCTTGAGATAGCCCATCTATGTCACTTCAGCCCTTGTACTCTGTTTTCCCAGGCATATCACCAGTTGCCTTCTTTGTATTAATGGCTGAAACCATTTACTTCACAGCGTCTTCAATCTATCCTAAAATCCCCTGACACTTAGCCAGAATGCAAACTGATCTAAAGAGAACCTAGAGTTCTTTGCAGGAATGAGTCACCTTAGGAAACTTCTGTTAGCTATGTTTGCCAAGCATCTGCAGCCTATTAGAACAGCTAAAAATCACGACCCTTTTACCTTTACCTGCTCTATTTTTACCATTTCATTGTTTCAAGCAACCAGCATCTCTTTGAAGCTGAAAGGATCTTCATTTGCTTTTCTACTATAACGGTCATCCCATTAGCTTGTTCTTGTTGAGAAACAATCAACATCTGAATCATATGAATTAACAGCCTCCATCAATGAGATTCAAATAGGACAGTCAAAAGGAAATCATTTTAAACTTCAGAATGGAAGATGTAAAAAGAATGAAAAAATATGAATGGAGCTTTTTCAGGAATAATTAGTAATCTAGATTTTCTTTGACCACTAGATAATGCTCAGAGATAAGCAAACTGCCTTCTGTATTATATCTGAGACTAAATTTTATAAGGCCAGTCACTGTAATAAATGGGTTTTGATTATGGGTGTTATCACGTAAAACATTTTTGGTTGCCTGTCACCTCTGTGCAGACTGGCAATCTTTATTTTCATAAAGAAAAAGGTAAGGTTAGAGTTTTTTGAAAGAAAGAAAAAACCCTATAAAAATCTTGAAAATAGCATCTGCAAAAAATGTATATTATCAAGCTGTAACCCTCACAACAAACCAATAAAATTAACAGAATTTAAAATCTTAGTTTACAGATACTGCGTTTTCCCAAAAATAAGCCCTACCCCGAAAATAAGCCCTAGCTTGATTTTTTGGGGTGGGCCTAATATAAGCCCTACCCTGAAAATACACCCTAGTTTTGGGGTGAGGTGCATGCCTAAAAATCAAGCTAGGGTGGGGATAGCGGGGTTGAGGTGCCCCCCCACTTGTTTACCGTACTGGTAGGACCACCGCAGGCAGGCCTCCCATGCACCGAAACCTGTTGCTCCACATGGCTTGTCGTGCCAGTGCCACTGGTTGCATCAGGAGGCTGCACAGTGCTTTGGCCCATTGCTGCCCCTCGCAACAGAACATGCGGCATCCTGCCGCAACTGGTGGTCACGGCCCAAAGTGCTGCGTGGCATCCTGCCATAAGTGGTGGCAATGGCCCAAAGGACAATGCAGCCTCCTGCAAATGGCCCGAAGCACTGCACAGCCTCCTGCAGTGACTGGCAGCACTGGCATGAAACACCATGCGGTCTCCTGCCATGACCAGCGGCGCCAGTGCAATGTACCACATCGTCCGGCTGCAAGTGGCAGCAAGTGGCCATTGAAGAAGTGAAGCAGTGGTACAACAGGTGTCTGGAGATGAGAGGCCTAATTGCACCGGTCCTAAGGTAAGACATCCCCTGAAAATAAGACCTAGTGCCTCTTTTTGAGGCAAAAATAATATAAGTCCTGGTTTTATTTTCAGGGAAACACGGTACTTCCAGGCAAAGCTTTTATTTTGTAACAGTTCTATCTCTATTTTAAGAAAGTTGAAATATTGTCATATTCCATCTGTATTTTCCCAACACTTCTGTATCTTTTTTTATGTTTACACACAGAGAGACACACATAATTATGATGGGAAAGAATGTTAAAGAAGCATTATGGAACTCTCAGACTAAACTCATTTGGACCTGATTATAGCTTGAAAACAGAAAGAAAATATTTTTCATTAGAAATAACAATTATATGTTTTGTTTGGTTTTGGTTTTGTTTTTAAATGCTGATGTTGTATTTCTCACACACATTTAACTATATGTGTGAACTGGTCGTACTGAGAACTACTGTCAGTGATCAATCTGCATATGTAGATATTCTTATATCTTCATACTTCTGTTGAGATAAAGAGCCAGCAGATAAAATTAAATAGCATTTTCAGCATAACAAAGAATTAAAATTTAAGGGAAGTTTGGAATTATCCACTTTACTAAATATATTTTCTATTATGGTTCTATATTGTTCAAAGGCACCTTGAAAGATGAAATTCTTGAAAATCTACCCACTTTCTCCCTGAGAGTTTCAGAATGCACATATGTTCTTTTGTTGTGCTTGACTTTCCATCATAGGGCTACAAATACAATCAGGCCATGATTTGTATGCATTGAAAAGTAGACTCAGCACAAATATATTTCAATGTCATTTGCTGCTTTCCTAGCTGCCCTTATTGAGATTAAATAGATCCTGTAGGCAGAATGTTAAGTAACTATTCCCTTTCTTTCAATATATTATTTAGATATCTGGATGTGTCAGATTAAAGAATAAAAAGTAATGAATGAAATGGTATATAGATTTGGTAGAAGCGAGGTTTGTGAGGATAGAAGATGAGGATCTAAAGTGAATAGTGTACAGCATATTTATTTAACATACACATATACCTCATCTCATGCTTTTAATTACTTTAGCATATTGTTTGTTGTTTTCATTATTGTTTGTTATCCTTTTTCCCACTTTGCATAACATTGCTTATCCCACGAGAAAACAATGTAATTGGTGTGCATGGATGCAAATTTCACAATTTTTGTTTTATCAGAGTCCACCTTTGTTAACTTGTTGCTATTTTAGATTTCTCTAAGTAGGTTTCCAGAAAAATAAATATGTTAACGTTTCCCAACTTGTATTCTTCAGATGTGATGCATTGCAGTCTTCCTCCTTCTCCTCCACCAGCCTGACAATTGTATTATGAGAGCTCTATTCCAATTTATAAGGAGAGCATGAGATTGGAACAGCCTATGCTAGCATAATGAGGGATAAACATAAGAAAAGAATTTAAATTAACTTGCGAGGTAGAGTCACACATGCACCACTCATTTTCATGCTAATAAGCATCTATGAATATAGATCACAGTTATTCTCCAACACATTTGCAAGGCATTCAACTGGGAAATACTGCCTGGCCAGCCTACTAATAACATGTGTATTAAATAAGACTTGGAAAAGATGATACTTAATCAGAGTAGGGTCTGACCATCTCTTTACTTTTCCAAATCTGCTCTTTGCCTGGGAACAATAGGATGATTAATTCTGAAACACATATGCCAAAACTCTGAGAGTTTCAAAATGCAACTAATGACATTGATTGATTGATTGATTTCTAGGGCTTCCCAATCAAAATGTGACTCTATTTTGAGAGCTATTTCTTCTAATAGCAATAGCACTTAGACTTATATACTGCTTCATAGGGCTATACAGCCCTCTCTAAGTGGTTTACAAAGTCAGCATATTGTCCCCGACAATCTGGGTCCTGATTTTACTGACCTTAGAAGAATGGAAGGCTGACCTCAAACTTGAGTCAGTCAGGATTGAACTGCTGGCAATTGGCAAAATTAGCCTGCAATACTGCATTCTAACCACTGTGTCACCATGGCTATTTATAATAGCAGAACATATCATAGCATGATGTTGTCAAAGACCAAAAATTACGGTATCTTTTAACCTGCCTGTCAAGCTATGAAGATCCTTTGCTTTTGAACTGCCATGATGCTTCTAGCTTGCCAACAGTCCAGAGGGAGGGGCGAGAAGGTTTGGAATGTACAGGTGGTTGCTATCAGTGTGAGAACAGAAGTCGTTCAAGAAATATTTTGGAGAATAGAGGTTTTTTTTCTCATAACAGAAGCTTTAAGACTAATTGGACAATATGATCTGAACTGTCAGAGAGGGGAAGGAAATGTGGACTTGGATTCATTTTTTGCTGGCTTCTAGTGTTATCTATAAGGGACGTGGTGGCTCAGTGGGTTAGGAAGCTGAGCTTGTCAATCAGAAGGTCGGCAGTTTGGCGGGTCGAATCCCGAGTGCCGTGTAACAGAGTGAGCACCTGTTACTCGTCCCAGCTTCTGCCAACCTAGCAGTTCGAAAGCACGTAAAAATGCAAGTAGAAAAATAGGGATCACTACAGTGGGAAGGTAACAGCGTTCCGTGCACCTTTGGTGTCTAGTCATGCCAGCCACATGACCATGGAGACGTCCTCGGGCAAACGCTGGCTCTTCGGCTTTGAAACGGAGATGAGCACCAGCCCCTAGAGTCAGAAACGACTAGCACACATGTGCGGGGGAACCTTTACCTTTAGTGTTATCTAAAATTGTGCATAGTGTGTTTGTGTCTGTATGTGTTTCATAACAGAGATTGGTAGTCTTTTCTTAACATTAGTATTTCATTATATTTCATTTAAAAAAGACCAACTCCTACCTTTTATATCAGTGTAGCACAGGTGAAGAATATGCATATTTGCATTTCATTGATGGAGCCATCAATGAAATACCAGAAGTCATGGCAAGTTGATACTTAGCAGGACTAGAATCCCTCTTTGTTTTTCAGAAAATTTGGAACTCTTTTGACATACAAGTGCTGCCAAAATATGACAGTTACTCCATAACATTTAAAAGCATTACAATCGGTCTCCAAGATAATGGCTCACTGGAGATGTTCAGATGGAAAATTGAATTTTTCTTCTTATATGTTTCCTGCTCAGATTAAATATACTTCCTTTCCAAAGCTTTACTATCACAAATAGGAATGAGGGAAAGGGATACTTTTCTCCAGGCTAAGCCAACCCAGCACTATCAATTTTTCTTCATAGGTTCAGGACTAGACAACCTGATATCCACTTCCTTTGTCAGTGCTTAGGTTGGCTGGAATTGGTGAAAATGATTACATGCCAGCAAGTTATTTTCTTCATTATGCTCTGTCCTTAACCTAGTCCTTCAGCTCTTCCAACGATGCACCCATCTGTACTGTAACTGAGCCTATTCACTTTGCTGTCAGTCATCCTCTTCTTCTCTTTCCTTCCACCTTTCCCAGCATTAGAGCCTTCTCTAGAGAGCTAGGTCTTTGGATAAGGTGTCCAAGTAGGATAATGGAATGGAATGGAATGGAATGGAATGGAATGGAATGGAATGGAATGGAATGGAATGGAGTGGAGTGGAGTGGAATAGAATGGAATAGAATAGAATAGAATAGAATAGAATAGAATAGAATAGAATAGAATAGAATAGAATAGAATAGAATAGAATAGAATAGAATAGAATAGAATAGAATAGAATAGAATAGGAAGGGACCTTGGAGGTCTTGTAGTCTAGCCTCCTGCTCAAGCAGGAGAACCTATATCATGTCAGACAAGTGACTGTCTAATCTCATCTTGAAAACCTCCAGGGATGGAGCGCCCACAATTTCTGAGGGCAAGCTGTTCCACTGGTTAATTGTTCTCACTGTTAGGAAGTTTCTCCTTAATTCCAGGTTGCTTCTCTCTTTGATCAGTTTCCAACCATTGTTTCTTGTCCTGCCCTCTGGTGCTTTGGACAATAAATTGACCCCCTTCTTTGTGGCAGTCCCTGAAATACTAGAATACTGCTGTCACGTCACCCCTATTTCTTCTTTCCTTTAGACTAGCCAAACCCAAGTCCTGCAACCATTCTTTATATGTTTTAGTCTTCAGGCCTTTGGTCGTTTTAGTTGCTCTTATCTGAACTTTTTCCGAAGTCTCATCATTGTTTTTGTAGTATGGTGACCAAAACTGGTTGCAGTATTTGAGGCGTGGTCTTACTAGGGTTTTATAAAGCGATACTAATACTTTGCGTGATCTTGATTCTATGCCTCTGTTTATATGACCAGGATTGTATTAGCTTTTTTGGCTGCTGCTGAACACTTCTGCTCATAGTCAAGTGATCATCCACTAGGACTCCAAGGTTCCTCTCACCGTTACTGTTTTTGAGCCAAGTCGCGCCTAATCTGTACTTATAAATTTGATTTTTCCTGCCTAAATGTAAAGCTTTGCTTTTCTGTAGTTTGTAGTTTCCTGTGTCTGTTCTTTTTTTTTTCTTTCTTGAAGATGGGAACCACATCAGCCCTTTTCCAATCCTCAGGTACTTCCAGTGCTCCAGGATTTTTTGAAAGATATGGTGCAATGGTTCTGAGATAACATTTAGGTTTGGTTATTTGTGCTTTGAGGCCAGCTCTGGATTAATTTGTTTCTTTATCTGTCCATCTTCAGGCATCTTCCTTCAAGGGGGAAATGAAAGTCCAAAAAATCTAGAAGATTCCAAGTTGCCTACTTCTGACATAGGGTGTGTCTTCAAGCCCCATTATCTCCTATGCTGCCCTATAGTGGACGTATTCCATTTGGTTTATGAAGATATTTCTATACTGTTGTGCTCAGAACTTGATGTGCTTCTTTAAACAGCAAACACTCTCCCTTTCTTTTTCTTGTGGCCAGCAGACTCTAACAGCATTAACACCTTAAATCCAGTAAAGGTCTAATTGCTTCACTTGCAGAGGATTTCTTAAATGAGGCAAAGATCATAAAGTTTGACTGGATTGCAATATTCCCATGGAAGAATGGGGAATGAATGTACAATATGCTATAACTTTGTTTAATTGTACCAGGGATTTCTTGTAGAAATCTGATGAATATTTCTGTCCATTTCCCCAGTTTTTCAGTCGTTGGAAAATGTTGCTTGAAAATGGTTGCAATTTCATGGGATATGGAGGACACCAAATGAGGGAATACAACTATAAATGATTAGAAATAAATTTCCTTATGATAAGCTCCATTCATTAGTTGCTTTTACTTACAAAATTACCCACAATTTAATTCAGGCCACATTACACTGATCTTGGTATAATGCACATAACTGCACAAATCTGAAATCTGTACCTAAGGATAATCAGTGACTGAGTCTTTTGATATGAAACTGCTAGCAATGCACGAACTGGTAAGACTTAAACACTAAGTTCTGTTTCATCATATAAAGGGTTAATATAATAAAGCCTGCTATCTCTGCTTCCCATCTCCTCTTGGGTTCCCTCCACAGAATGTCTATTGGCTAAAACCTAGAAGGAAAAAAAGAGAAAATGCACGTTAATGCAATTCCTGAAACCTAATTTGGACTTCGAACAGAAAAGAGCTCTTGTAAGGTATGATAAATTCATACTATCAGTCCAGTATTTATAGTTGACAAAGTAAAGGTAGTCCTTGACTTACAATAAGCCACTCAGTAACCATTTGAACTTACAAAGGATCCTAAAATGCTACTTGTGACCTGGCTTCAAAGTTCTGACATCACACATCCCTGCAGTCACATGACCACATTTCGGGGGCTCAGCAACCAGCCTGCATTTACAGTATGGCTAGTTTACTTTTGGTTTCCAATAAAAATTGCCCCACAGTGAACAGACGGTTCACTTAATAACCACCATGTCTACTTAATGACCATTGCATTCGCTTTACCATCACTGTGTTTAATGACTACCATGATAAAGGTCATAAAATCAGGTCTGGTGTCCCCTTTATGGCCATCATGACTTACAGCTGAATGCCAGGCTCAGTTATGGTCATAATTCAAGGACTACCTGTAATGCTTAGTCTGTTCATTTGTTGTGCACATTATGTTATTTCTGCATTAAGAAAACTTGAACTTTATATTTAAACACATTTTATAAAGGTATAATATAGAGGCAAAGTTGCTTGGATGACATAAAATCTCTCTTATTTTTACAGAAGTGTAGTCTAGGTAATAAACACCAAATATGCTAAGATATAAGAGGTTTTTTGTTTGTTTGTTTGTAAATTCAAACCAGATTAGGATTACAATGGGGTAATGGTTAGCTTCCCCCCAAACCCCACCCCATGTAATCAATTCTCACTTATTAGCTAATTGTAAGGGGCTACTTAGGCCATCAAGTCCAACCACCTAATCAGTGCAGATTTAAGAATTCCCCCAAAATGGCTGTTTTGCCTTGTTCAAATGCATAAGTGACATGGAACCTACCACTATATGGACAATTTGTTCCATTGACAAATTTCTTTGATATCAATCAATATCTACTTTCCTATAACTTCAGCCCATTATTTAATGTCCTGTACTCTAAGAGTAATTTTTCACCTACTTCTATGTCACATTTTTCAGGTATTTGAAGAGTTCTAGCATATCAACCCAATCTTCTGAAGCCTAAAGATGTCCTTCAATCTTTGCAGACAACTTAATTTATAGTTTCCTGATCTCTCTTCTTTGAATTTGTGTCAGTTTGTCTGAATCCTTAAAATGTACTGCCCAAAATTTAGTGGAATTATTATTTCTTGTGATGTAGACAGTGGTATCTGTTATGTACTAGGCATATTCATTCAGGTGCTATGATGTAACTATCTAGTGTGCTGTCAATGAAGCCTATTCATTCAGACGTTGTTTAATAACATTGTAACCTATATGGGTTGTTTTTTCTATTACTATTATTTAAGTTTGTTTTGATAATGAGTCTTGATAATTGCATTAAGACTAACTTGTGTTAATATTGTCTGATCTAAGAGGGGAGGGGTGTTATGTACTGGGCTCATTAGTAATACCACGTGGGTTGCTGGAGCAGCTAACGGCTCTCCAGCAACCCAGACTACAAGTCTCCAGTGCTGCTATTGGCTATCCCTAGGCGGCAATGGCTGCTTCAAACCTATTGGCTGCCACCTAGCGGCTAGACTATATATTGCAGCTAGTTGCAGCCATTTCCCCAGTTCTGACTCTGCATGAAATAAACCATGAGTTTTCCTGTACTCATTTATCTTTGTCTTCATTCCTGCACCAAAGAACCTGCAACACAACAGTATCGATACTACTTAGCCTTTTTTCCAGCCACATCACACTACTGACTCACATTTAAGTTACATTTCCATTTTCTAGCATTCCCTCTTCATAGAAGCCATTAATATATAAGATACAGAGCTCAGGGCCAAATGGTTTGGCAGTCCATTTAAGATCTCCCTTCTAATTTAATGTTGATAAATATTCTTTGAGCAGTTTGATCCAAGTATGTGTTTATATAATTGTTATGCCATCCACCCCACACTTAACTAACTTGCTAATTGGAATGCCATGGTTGTCCTTTGTCAAATGGTTTGTTGAAATCAAGATATATTTTGCTCACAGCATTTTACAATCTACCCTTGGAAGTTATCTGATCAACGCATGAGATAAGATTAGTTTCGGAAGCCTTTCAGAATACATACCCTGGCATCTAATATTTAATACCTTGTTTCAAGTTGTTTACAGCTTAATCTTTTTATGCTGTGGAACTGGCAGACTGCTCTTGAGTAATGTATCCTTATTTTTCCTTTTTCTGAAGCTTGAGACAGCATTCGTCATTTCTCCAGGATTTCTCTCAAATAGCAATAGCATTTAGACTTATATACCACTTCACAGTGCTTTATAGCCCTCTCTAAACGGTTTACAGAGTCAGCATATTGCCCCCAACAATCTGGGTCCTCATTTTACCAAACCTGTAAGGATGGAAGGCTGAGTCAACCTTGAGCAGGTGAGACTTGAATAGTTCTATTTTTTTCTTTATTATTAATTAATGTCTTGCAACTTCATAGCATTTTGATCTGTCTTTAATTTTGAACACATCTGAAGAAGTCCTTTTTGTTGTTCTTAACATCCTTGGCCAACCTTAACTTATTGTCTTGAGACACAGGAAGAGGGGTCACACCTGTAACTTCAATGATAGTAGGAAGTGGGGTTTGCTCTCTAGTATATAAAATGAGAGCAAACCCCACTCCCTACTAATACTGATGGTGTTACCTATTTTAGTAATGAAACGTCTGCAAGAAAACAACCAATCTCAGAGAAGCTCAATTCAGCCCTGAGCTATAAATATTCTCTTCTATTATTAAAATCAGTTTTCTTAAAATAAAAAAATGCAATCCCTTTACTTCTTGATCATGATTCCTTACAATCAAGAACTCCACTGTGATGGTTTCTTTCCCTTTAGATTAGTACTATTTCAATTTCCAGACTATGTCTACAATATTGGTAGTATCATTGGCTTAATGAAAGTGGAGTCATTTGATCCTATTCTAGGGGATTAATGAAAGGGAAGTGATCACTTGCAAAAGAATATATTCAAACACTCCTATTTCATGGTATGCCTCTTCATGGGAGAGCTACAATATTTCTTCTTGATCAGGTTGAAACCAAGATTAGAAACTTTAATTTACTCTTAAATAATAATGCCAATCTATATCTCATAAACTAAAATGTTAACTCTTATTATTGTTATTTAGTATCTGAATAACATCAGTAGGCTTTAGATCAATATCAGCAAGCTTGGTATCAGATTTATGATGTAAAACAATGTACAGATTTTTTTCTATTTTTAATTTCACATCTTTGATGGATGGACAGCATTAGGGATTAAATATATTAAAACTCTATATCTCTGGAAACAATTATGTCAGTTAGAAAGCTAGGGGATTTAATGTTTAATTTTAAAAAGAGGTTTTACCTTTTTCCCGTGCCAAATTGATTTTATGGGGAAATCCAGCTTTGAAAACTGGGGAAAACATGGTAATATGAAAATATTGCATGGAAGCGTGGATATTGACTTAGGACTAACTGATAAATGATGAAGATGAATTTTTAGCATACTGCTCCATCACTGGAGGTTTTTAAGAAGAGATTGGACAGCCACTTGTCTGGAATGATATAGGATCTCCTGCTTGACCAGGGGGTTGGACTAGAAGATCTCCAAGGATCCTCCCAACAGTGTTATAGTCTTATTCCATGTAAAACATAAATATCATCTATTAAATATCGCCCAATGACAATATTTACAGTTACAACATTTGTTAACAATATTGTTTGGACCACACCTTTTCAGCTTTGGAGATACCTGAGATACTAGAACAATTTGTTAAAACCCACTATTAATTTGTATAGATTTGTTATCAATAAATCAGTTTGATATACAGATGTTAAGATATGAGTAAAGAATCAGAGATTCCTAATATCTAGACAATGGAAGAATATCTTAACTTCTATAGCAAGAGTGTCAATTGATCTCAATTTATGATTTATATAACAAAAATATTTATAACTCATTGGACTCTGTTCCATTTGTATAGAAAAGGACTGTCAAAAGAGCATTTTTTGGAGATGAAATGAGGATCCTTTTTTTAAAAAACACATTTTTTTGCAACTAACCAAGTTTTGGGGAAAAGTAATGGCCTCTATACATATGATTGTCAAAAAAAAGCTAAAGTTCTCAGAGGATAATCCTCTTGAAATATATATTTACTATATGGAACAAACACGTAAATAGATTCTCTGTGCCCTTACTATGCCAAAAGATCATAATATTGGAGCATTAGAAAGATAAAGGTATGGCTCCTTTCACTCAGTGGATTAAAGATCTGGTTGCACTTGTCATCTATGAGTGGATTGCCTGTAGATGTGGATTTTGTATGGACAGGTATAATGAAATATGCAATTCATTTATACAGAATATACAGTAGGTTAAAATAGCTTTATAAATGTACATGACTTGACCAATATTTGCATTGGATAAGTATATATAGAATTGTAACTCTTTGTCATTATAATGACATATTATTTTTGTTGAATTTTCTACTTTTTGTTATACTGTAGTACTTTTTAATGTGTTTTTTTATAATTTAGTGTATCACTATCATTCTGCTCTTTTTTCTATCCTTTTTTATTAATTAAATAGCAATAATAAATACTAATTCCAGAAGCTTTTTGCCTTAAATGATAGTTTAAAAATATTTTAAAATTGCTTCTGGGAGGGAGTTGGGCCCAGGAGCAACTAGATAATTTCGGCACCCTATTCCAAGAAGAAATTTTGTATTAGATGCCCTTATCCCATTCCTACAGACAAGGGCCTCTGAGGCTTTGTTACTTTGAAATAGGATGCTTATCAAGGTATATTGGGTGGACTGGCATGGATCGACTGGGAATGTATTCCAGCCTTTGCACTTGTATACTTCACATGTTTTTTCTCCCAATGATTTCAGTGCAAGAGGGAAACTGTCAGAGTAAAATAAAGTTGGTAAAATGTTGATCACCCACATTTAGCTTGGCCAGTGCAAATGCAGCAGGATAATGTGTGTGTCGGGGGGGGGGTTTGTTTTGTTTTGCTTTTGAGCTCTGGACGTTCCTGTCACATTGATGGAGGTGCATTGTTCATACATATGTAAATATACAGAAAACTGAGCCCTTACACTTGGGTTACATGGTGTGTCAAACATGGGATTATCAAACCCTTCCTCAGTTGTTCTGTCAAAATCTTCTAGATGCCTTCTTTGGTTCCACAAAGAGGAAAGATGCAGGGAGGAAAGAGATCTGTGAAAAGAGAAATGACAGAGCATAAACAAAGACATTTGCATTTGATTTCTTAATAAGAGTCACTGAAGTCCACTGAATTTAATAAATTCTCAGAACTTAAAATCTGTGTACCATCAGTGAAAACTGGCCAAAAAGAGAAGCCATCCTAATACCAGCAGCCTTTACAGCAGATGTGTGAGCTAACTTTATAATAATATAGAAGAAAATTAAAATAAACTCTCAAAAGTACACATTGGTATTTACAGGACATTTATGCTGCACAAGAATTGATGTCACTGTGATCTAAATTCTAATTCAGAGCTGCAGTTTAGGCTGGATTAATAAGAACATATATTAGACTATGTAAAGATACTGAGTGATTTCTCAAACACACTCAGACTAGTAACAGAAGACACAGTGAAATTGACATATGAGAGACATAGTTGTTTTAATAGTATAAGGTGGCACACTCATATAGCAGGGGCCAACCCTAACCCTAACCCTAAGGGACACGGTGGCTCAGTGGGTTAGGACACTGAGCTTGTCGATCAGAAGGTCGGCAGTTTGGCAGGTCGAATCCCAAGTGCCATGTAACAGAGTGAGCGCCTGTTACTCATCCCAGCTTCTGCCAACCTAGCAGTTTGAAAGCACGTAAAAATGCAAGTAGAAAAATAGGGACCACTATGGTGGGAAGGTAACAGCGTTCCGTGCGCCTTTGGCGTCTAGTCATGCCGGCCACATGACCACGGAGATGTGCTCGGACAAGTGCTGGCTCTTCGGCTTTGAAACGGAGATGAGCACCGGCCCCTGGAGTCGGAAACGACTAGCACGCATGTGCAGGGGAACCTTTACCTTTACCTTTTAACCCTAACATTAGGCATAGTGGCACAATAATCTCAGAGTGCAGAACAGGAGAGTTAGGCTCCATCCATTATATTGTCTATTTTATGACCATAACTGTTTGCAAGATGGCCTATCTTTGATTCTGGCTGCTGCATCCCCTGGGAAATGGCATACTTTGAGCAGCTGCCATAAAACAATGTCACCTAATGGGACCCTGTAGGTATGCCTTTTTGTCACACACAGCACGTGTTTTGGAACACATAAAGTTGGCTTTTGAAATCCTTTTTTTACCTCCAGTTATTTTGCTAGGCTATTGGAGGAGCATCTGGAAAATGATTTTGGAATGTGAACACGCTGTGACATGGCCTTGGTTTTGTTGAATGGGGGCATGTTTCTATGTTTATGCTGTTTGATTATTTTGTTTTGTGTTTTTAATTCTATGTTAGCCACTCAATTTCCCTTGAGTGGCCACATATACATTGCCTAAACTAACAAAGAAATTTATCTAGCCTGCCATCTCCAATGCTGTGGAATATGCAGACCTATTAGTATCAACTTCTAGATAACTTCTAGAATTGGAATTTCCATATTGTTCTTTACCCAAGGCAATAGAATTGGGCTGTCCCTGAAGTAACAATTATCATGGGTATCTATAAAGCAGTCAATGGAAACATTGCAGATTGATTGATTGATACACATACTTTTTGCAATAAATCACACAAGTAAACACAGAACAAGTGACAAAGCTTGGAACAAGGTTAAGCAGAACGTATTTTTAACCTTGATTCACAAAGCAATTTAATACCTCAGAAGGAACTCATGTACAGTATCTAGCTTTTACCAACCCCAAACACTTCAATTATATCCTTGCACCCTTCAATTATATCCGTGCAAGGATATAATTGAAGTGTTTGGGGTTGGTAAAAGGGAATATAGAGATGCTTTGCCCTCAATGCTATTGACCAGAAGATTCAATAATATCTCCTATCCAGATTACATCTGTGTATAGATGAGTCCTGTCTATTATTCTTGGATGACAGAGTTAATCATTCTTCTAATCACAAATTACCAGCCCTTATCTCAACAGTCAATTGGGTGTTTCTTATTAAATAACCAAGATCATAAAGCAAGAAAATGAGAAGACAATATAAGTGAGAAGACACTAGTGCAGCTCCTAGTGTGAATAAGCCTTTTTTATCCCAGGTATTTTAATGTTGCTTTTTTGTTTACTTTGGTCTGTGATTAATTATTTCCTCCTCCTCATCCTCATCACCATCATCATCACCATCATAATCAAATATGTCAGTCATTAAACACCTGGGCAAATGAAAATTCACAAGTGCCACACAAAATAGTCCACCAATGTGGCAGAATAATTAAGAAGGTTAACTCTTTGATTGTTATCCTCTTCACCTGGGGGAGGGGTGGAGGGCATGGGCAGAAGTCCTCAGAAAATCATGTTTGATGATGACATAAGAAGCTGAACTCCTTTTATTCCCTATAGCTGCATAAAATTGCTGTTATTCCTTTTAAGATGACCTGGGTCACCCAGCAAGGTGTATAACAAATTTGATCCCATCTTTAAACTCTCATTATAAGCTTGTACAGCTGTTCAGGAAGATGTTCCTGGCTGTCTCTGCATTCAAGAAAGGAGCTTTCTCCTGCATATTTCAAATCCACTTGTGATGGATTAGCACAGCCCACATATTTATAACAGGCACTACATGAAACAGATGTAATCAAAACCATCTGTTTGTAATGGTTCCATTTCAAATGGGATTCTGAAATTTGGCTCTCAGAAGAGCTGCTCTCTTGAAATTCCTATACATATATCTATTCCCCATGTCTTGCTGGGACATTTCCTCTTAATATATGAAGCAAAAAAGCAAATGACTTTCTGACATGTCCTTCTGGTAGCAGAGAGAGAGCTACAAATCATGCCCATGCATATCTTGCAGATTTTTTTTTATTTTTTTTTTTGTTCTGAGCTGTGGAAAGTATTTCAAGGAGGCTCATCTCCAGAGTCATAAGATTGCTTATGGGCATCCAGATTATTTGCTCAAAGCTTTCCTCTTTAGGAAGGCATTTTTCCCCAGGACTGGTTTGATTTGAAGATGTTATCTGTTTTCTCTCCCTGCTCATTAGATATTCTTTTTCAGTGTTATATTGGCCTTTGTTTTTAGACTATGTCTCAAATCATTTGGTCTAATGTATTTTAATTTTGTACTGATGTAAATGCCGTTGGCCACTTTGAAGGCTGCATATGCATTAGAAAGGCAGGAGACAAATTTTCATATTATTAAATAAAACAAAGTATTAAACCATATTGGCTTCTTTTTATGTATGTTATTGTACTGAATCCTATTTTCATGTAATTTGATCTTGACAGTCTGGGGGGGGTGTTAAAAAAAAGCACCATGAATTGCTCCCCCCCTTTCCAATTTCCCCTTTTCGTGGAGGCTATTGTTGTTTTCTCAGTGTGCCTGCCAACTGGGGGATGGGGATGAGGAGAAGCAACATCTCTGTTGCCTAGGCAACCAGGCCAATGCTCCCTTGGCTCTCCAAATGTGCACCCCCATGAAAATAATGGTGTGCCAAGCCATGGAATTTCATTGCAGATGTTATTACTTCTCACATTATACCAGGAAGTTAGAGGTGCTAGCTCTTAGTCTGTGAGTAGTTACACTGTGGATTTTTCTTGTAGGCTTCTATTTCATTCTGGAATGAGCTACAGAGCTAGAGGTTTGTCTGGGAAGAGGAATCGTGTTCCCAAAGCATGACAGAGTATCAGAGCTTACAGTATTTATACATGGAGCATCGCTCCTGATTAACATTGAGAAGGTGTTATTTTTCCTCGACTGGTTGAGTCCAGTATTTCTCATCCTTGACAACTTTAAGATATGTGGACCAATGCCCAGAATTCCTCAACTGCCACTTCAATTGGGGAATTCTGGGAGTTGATGTCCACAGATTTAAAGCTACCAAGATTGAGAAACACTGACTTAGACTGAACAAAAGTGCTCCCAAAGAATAAATGTCTTATCCAGTGCCTTTGAGATATATGATCCTAGGCTTAACTGGGGGGAAATAGTTCAGTCCTGAATCTTTCCTCTTTCTAAGAAGGATGAATTGGTCAAAATGTTGACTGGTGGGTCTGGAATTCCATCTGTCTCAGTTCTCTTTCTACCAGCAAGCAAAGATATTTTTATTCAGACAGGCCCTTTGGCATATGAGCTGCTTTGACTGCTGAGCCAGCTGAGAATGAATGTTTTTCCTTTTGATCTCACTTTTCTTGTTACTAACAGCTGTTGGGTGCTCTATTTTGGGGAGGGAAAGGTTTTGTTTATAAAAAATTAATGTCCTGAATTTATAAATTATAATTTTGTTTTAAAATTAAACAAAAGCCAGCCAAGTGAATAGAAATGTCATTTTATATAGCAGCACTATGCAATGCTTATAGCATATCTTCTTTTATACGTCTTCTGTATTGATATTGTAAGTGTGCAATTTAAACTTATGTGAAGGGGCTCCTTGAGGTTTTCCTTCGTTCCAGTAGATCACGTTATTCAGTTCTCCTGAGCCTTTTACCTCCACATGTTTTGGTATTGTTTGTCTCTAGCCAGGATGTTTTTTGATTGGGAACTGTAAAAAGCTAAGGCCCCAGCTTGTCTGAAAGTCACCTAGTTAGAGAAGACTGAAAATTGGTCCATTCTCATTATCATCTCAAAGCCATTCTTTGTGCTGCTTTAAATCCCATAATGACTTCGAATCTATTCTTCTATTTCTCTACTGCTGTCTATGTTACAAGTTAATTCCAAGGTTTTAGTTTAACCTGAGGTGTCCCAGACTTCTAAAGCAGGCGTGTCAAACTGCCAGCCCACAGGCTGGACGTGTCATCCAGAAGCCACGCCGACCCCATTGACGGCAACGGAAAAACCATCCCAATACGTTGTGTGACATCATGTGATGTCACGAGTTTGACATGTCTGCTCTAAAGCAACTCTTGATCAATGTCTAATTTTTATTTCTAGGTTTGGAATTCTCCATTTATTTTTGGAGCTTTCTTCCAAAACTTTCCAAAAATCCAAAAGATGTGATGTTGTATTTTTGCATCAAAATTAAGCCAAATATTTTTAAAAATATGGTTTAGCTCAAATTTCCAGTCCATCTTCCAGTCCTGGGATCCCACATGATTCCACTGAAATTTAGTTTCCAGAATTCCTCCACGTGTAACAATGGTCTTACTTTTATGCTACTTGCCCAAGGAACCCATCTGAGATTATTCTTTATAATTTTTTATCCTGGGATGAGAGTGACATCAGCTAAAAAAAACATTTCTATTGTTGAACTAATTGGCTTTCTTTCACTGGCTCATGGTATGACCACATTCAAGGGCAGGTTGACCAGACCTAGTGTCATAAAACTCTTTAAAGACAAATCCCTGTCTCAAATGTTATAAAACTCTCAGTTTAGATTCCTAAGAGTGTTATCCTGGTTGAATCTTTCAGCTAGAATGTCTGTAGCTAAACACTGGAAATATAAAATTATGACAGCTGGTACCAGAATGTTTGAAAAATTGCTATAGCTGAGAAATTGACCTATACTCCTCAACTGTGCTTTAGTCAACCTACAGTTAAAGCCTTTGCGAGTATATGGTCTGGTTTTATATCTTATGCTATCCATGGGAACTATAATTGTTTCATGTCAGATTAATATGGGATGACTCCTTATATGTACAGTATGCATATGGCTGTATACTGTATATATGTATTGTACTTTTTATATTGTAATATCTTAATCAATAAAAATATTTAAAAATACTGGCAGAATATAAACAGAAAACCATTAACATTTAGTAAATTACCTATTCACTGTTAGTTACCCAACACAATGCAAAAAAGGAATCTGAGTCTTTAGTCCATGTATTATATCAGTTCTCCTCTACCTCAGTTTAGGCCCTGCCCTGATAACTCCACCTAAAAAGGAAGCTACATCTGTGCTGAATATGATTTCATTTTCCTTTTACTGTCAGATCAGAATCTTGACATCTTAAGAAGAGTTGTAGATAGTCTTTCAGCTGCTATTGCTTTATGCAGAAAAATACTCTTCTAATTTTAGGATCTTATAAATATACAAAGTTATGTTATAACCTAATCAATTTGTTTTAAGTATTAGATGCTATAAGATTCTACTATTTTTATGTATAGTGCTTTGTGGGTTCAATCAGTCTATTTATTTCTATTAACTAGCAAAAGAAATCCATGTTTTGGGGACTTATAAATGTTAACGCAAATAGTACAAAATTCTAGTCAGTTACCATAACAAAGAAACTACAGTAGTTTGAAAAAGATAGAAAGTACTATCTCTGGATAATTGATTTCCAAAAAGGACATTAGTAGGCCATTTAAAAGTGGGGGAAACCCCTGGTTAGAGCACCATTTTTGATGCAGGAGACCAGGTCTCAAGTCCCAACTGGTACTTAGCTTACCAGAAGGATTCCTTGGGAAAAGACCTATTAATGCTTCACCTGCCTATCTCAAGTACAAGAGAGGCACGAACCAGAAGAGTCATGCTGATTCAGTTATCACCCATATCTCTGCAGTAAGCCTTCTAATGTTGATGTAGCTGGAGAACTCCAGGCAACGCTTGTAAGGAATTTTCCTTTAGGAGATGATAAACCTAGGAAAACCTAGGCGTGAGAGTTCCAGTCCACAGCTACTTCTTTGTGGTGTGCCACAGGGTTCAGTACTCACTCCACTCTGTTTTAACATCTACATGAAATTGCAAGGTGAGGTCTTCTGACACCATCAGTACATCAATGATACTCAACTTTATACAATATCCCCATTCCAGATGCAGTGTGGCTGTTATTGCTATTGCCCAATGCCTGGAGGCTGTGTGTGTGGGGGAGTATGGATGGGGTAACCAACAGGCTTCACGTGAACCCTGACAAGATTGAGTGACTATGGGTATGTGGAACCTTGGGACCAGGCAATTTAACGTCTTTAGTTCTTGCACTTCCCCAGGCTGATCCCACATACAACCTCAGGGTGGCAATTGTGACAGGAGAGCATTTGCACAATTTCACATTGTGCACCAGTTGCACCCTTTCCTGGATTGTGAGGTTCTGCATTCAGTCACTCATGCCCTGGTCATCTTGTGCTTGGACTACTACAATGTACTGTACATGAGGCTAACCTTGAAGAATATTCGGAAGATTCAGCTGGCACAAAATATATCAGCACAAACAGTTTTAGATGTCCCAGATAACTCTGTTGTGCTACCTGCAATGGCTGCTGGTTTGCTTCTGGATCCAATTCAAGGTGTGGGTTATCACCTTTAAAGCCCTTCACGGCATGGGGCAAGGCTCTCACTGTTTCACTCCAATGGGATTGGCCTGCCTCACTTGTGATGGCAGAAGCAGCATGCTCCAGATTCCATCAGCTAAGGAATTGCAGGTGATGAAGCCCAAGAAAAGAGCCTTTTCTGCTATGGCTCCTGCCCTTTGGAACATCATTCCCCAAGAAGTGAGATCCACCCACATCCTCTTGGCCTTTGATAAAGGCCTAAAACCTTGGCTGTGCCAACTGGCTTGGGATGTCCCATTCTTGAGGTGGCTAGTAGTTTAATAAGATAAAATCCCACCTTACACACTGATTCTTATTTAACTTATTGTTAATATTAACTTTCAATTTTAAGACTTCATAATGTTAACTTCCAATTTTAAGACTTGATATTGTAATGTTTCTATTTTAATTTTGTATATTGCTTTTATGATATTGTAAGTCATCCAGGGTTGCTTGATAGTGAGATGGGTGGCATAAATGAATGAATGAATGAATGAATGAATGAATGAATGAATGAATGAATGAATGAATGAATGAATGTTAATGGACAATACTCAGGTCTGGTTTTCTCTCTAACAATCATGTTCTATATTCAGGGTTTTTAAACATAAGGAAAAAAAATATACATATTTATCCACACCACAATTACCCAAGAAAACACTACAGCATGCCATGTATCTATTACCTTAATGCATCATTTTTATAAAGAAGAAGAGTAATTCCCAGAAAGAGCAGGACAAGAAGGATTCCTATGACAATCCCAGTAATCGTAGTGCCAAGATGGCTGCTGATTCCTTGAGCACTCCAGTTGCTGCCAGTGGCTACTTGTAGGTTGGCTGTCACAATGCCAAAGAATTTTCCTGGAAAATGAGCAAATGTTACATGTCAGTGTAATTGCAGGAAGTAATCAAAATTCTGTTAGGTAGGACACAGCTCTTCTTCCATCATGCTTCTCTAGCTGATTTCCTCATTGCAGAAAGCATTGTGTTCACCAGCAAGTAACAATTATCCCCAAAGAGAACAAATGAAAGCAGCAACCGACCTCTTCATCTTTCTCTGTTTCCATTTTTTACTGCTGCAATGCACATTCCCCAGATTTGGAAAAAAAGAAACACTGTGAGACTGTTAACCCATGCACAACACAATCCTGTGTTTGTTCAGAAGTAATGTCAGTTGTGTCCAATAGTTTTGGAAAGTATATACGTCTACATAGTGTATAAAATACAAAATTATAAAAGCCAATGAATATACTACAACATAATAGCTTATAAATTAAAACAGTAGAAATAATATTATACATAGTAAGACCTTTTTGAAAATCTTAGGAGAGATTCAGGAAGGGACCACACTGGTAGAGCATATATTTGGCAAGAGAAGGGACTCAAATTCAGACTCTGGTACCTACTGCTGGATGAATGAGGTAACAAATAATAGAACAGATCTTGATCTAGGACTTTGAAAACCTCCTTTCATTCAGAGCAATATTGGACTGAATGGTAAAAAAAAGTCTGACTTGGAATAAGGCATAGTCCTTTAGGGCAGGAGTCCCTAGCCCCCAGTCCATGGGTTGCTACAGGTTCGTGGCGTGTTGGCAATCGGGGCGGGCAAGGGATGGGTGAGAGCAGGAAGCTCCATTTGCACAAGTGGCATGAACAAGAGCGAAACCATCCCCTCCCGCTACCCCCGCTGCCAGTCCACAGAGCTGAAAGGTTGGGGATTGCTGATTTAGGAGATACATGCACACTGTTATTGCTGTTGTCATTATTGGTTATATAGTGATAATTGTAAATATTATATGTCACTATTCTGATCATTGTACATATCAAAATGATGCATGATATTTTGTTTTTTTAAAAAATACAGCATTCCAGAGAGGACTGTAATTAAACCACAAAATACTACAAGATAAAAGCATTTTCACACACATACAGAGAATTGCTTGTTTAAAGCTTGTTACCAAAGCAGCTAAGTTATTCCTAGCAGTACATTAATGAAATCCTGACAGGGCAAATGGAAATAACACTTAGTGAATCTTCCAATGTCTTAATGTTTTATTAATGGCTTCTAGCACATTTAGCTTTGCATATCCAGAGCCAGAGAATTTCTTTCTCTCTCTCTTTCTATCTATGTATTTATCTATATATGCTCGACTCATATGCTTGTCACAAAGCAGACACTGAGGAAGCTATTGGATGAGACACTTTGGTTATCTAGACATTAATGCCTATTCTAACAATCAATGGTTCTTTATGGTTTTGGACAAATAATTTTCCTGTGTCTGGTAACACGATCCTTTAATTTTCATTGCAAGGACATTTGGCATGAAAAGTATTTCTTCCATGCCCTTTACTCAAGGAAAACTCTTGTACAGGCAAGGTACACTGCTTTCTCCCTGGAGCTGGACCTCTAGAATAAGGACACACCACAGCAGTACAATAGAAAGAGTTACCATGGTCTGCTATATCCTTCAGGATGTCATTAGCCAGCTGTTCAGCATGAGTGCCAGCATAGGGTCCTGTTTTATTGTCAATTAGCACAATCTGGATGATTGAGTCTAAGCCACGTGGCACAATTCTCAAGGGAGTCTGCAATTTTTTCATCTTGGACATGGCCATCTGAACACCTTTATTTCGTGGCTTTACAGAAGAAAAAGACAGAGAAATATGTCTACTTAAGCCAGTCAGACATGTTAAGCAACGTTTCTAGAAATAATAAGAATTTTTTAATTTTAGGCTAGTCATGACAATGACCAATTAACTATCTTTTTTTGACTGGATAAAAATTCATTCTTTTCCTAACAGCAAGCACTGGAATGTGTTTATCCAATGGTCCAACTCTAGTTTATTGATTTAATATTATTTTCACTGACAACCCAACTACCTTTACACTGATTGGTCACTGGATACTCCCTGATTGTTTTGGAAAGCTGTTTCCTTAAAATTAAAAATAAAATTAAACTAAAACTGGAGTGGCCAAATCAAAATTACAGTCACCTCCCTAATCTCTTTATTTCTTAATTTCCTCCCATCCCCCCTGGACATCCAGAGAATAAAACAGACATGCATAAGAGATATGTGGCTAGAGCTACTCCATTGTTGGTCTACACTAGTTTCCCATCTCTCTGTAGGAGTTTAGAGGAAGAGTTAATCGACTGATAGATTAATTAACAGATTAACTCTTTTGTCCGATTTTGCCTAACACAAAGAGCCATGTAACCCATGGAAAAACCTGGTAAGCAATGGTGGTTAAGCAGTTATGTTTTAACTGCAATTCAATAAATAGTCCAGGTTCAGATGAAAATTTAAATTTCACAATCTCATTTAGTATTTTAGCAGATATTTTGACATGGATACCACAGTTATCTTCTCTAGGTCACATCCTTCTTGGCTCCAATGAATGTTGTATTAAGAGTTATAACTAGAACTTATCTAAATAAGCTATTCAGAATGATAACAATATAACTGCTGTGCCAGCAGCACAGTGACAAGATGATTTCGCTCTAGGGCAACAGTGTAATGATCTATATACATTTCACTTTTGAGCAAAACAAATACCGGTATGATAAACGACTGCATTTTTCTTGGTTTCCAGAAAAGAAACCACAATCTGTTGTCTCTTCTCTTTCAGCATACAGTACAGATAATTATGGAACAGATAATTATGAAAGGGCCATAATTCAATGGCAGAGCACATACCTGCCTGCTAAAAGTCTCAGGTTCAGTCATGGGCAGCTTCTATTAAAGGATACAGTGAGCAAAGAGCCACCTGAGTCCTAGAAGGGATGTTGTCTCCTTCATTTATCTGTCACCCTAAAACTTCCCTTTCCAGAAGTGTCCACATGGTATACTAATAAACTGTCAAGATAGCAGCCACAATGGTGTAACTAAAGCTCTACCTATTTTTTAAGTGAAGTCAACTGCACCATCATGGTCACCATCTTGGCTTTTATGATCATGGGCTGTTCTGTCTCAAATTACTGTTCAATAATGGTAATTATTCAGACTAGTTGATTGTCTTCATGCTCACTTCCATCATGTACAAGCTTAGAATACACTTACCAGATTCAGAAAAGTGTGGAATATTCTGTCTCGGTAGACTTCAATGTCAAAATCAGCAGAGTATGTTAAGGTAATGATGACCCCTGTAATTAAAATACAGAATAAAGGTAAAGGTTCCCCCGCACATGCGTGCTAGTCGTTTCCAACTCTAGGGGCCAGTGCTCATCTCCGTTTCAAAGCCAAAGAGCCAGCGCTTGTCCGAGGAAGTCTCCGTGGTCATGTGGCCGGCATGACTAGATGCCAAAGGTGCACGGAACACGCACGGAATAAGACAACATAAAACATTTTATAATTGGATGATGGTTAATCTGTGATTGTACCGCTCTGTATTGTATTGTGAAGCCATACTTTTAATTCTGTGTCTGGTTCTGGTTGCCGTGATCAGAAATGATGCTGAGACCTTAGAATAAATGCAGATAAGAGCAACAAAGATGATAAGATGGCTGGAAACTAAGCTGTACAATGAATGGTTAAGGGAACTAGGTATCTCTAATCTAACGAAGAGAAGGATTAAGGATGACAGGATAGTTTGGGGGACATTCACACAGATGAAGGAATTGACTTTTTCTCCAAAGCACTTGAGTGACAGGACAAGAAACAATGGGTAGAAACTCATTAAAGAGAGATACTACCTGGAACAGTGAAAGCAAGTGGAACGGCTTGCTTCCTGAAGTTGTGAGAGTTGTAAGATGCCAGATGTCATCACTGGAAGCTTTTTTTTAAAAAAAATTGGACATTAATTTGACTGGGATGGTATAAGGACTCCTGCCTTAAGAGGATTGGAATAGAAGACCTCCAAGGTCCCTTCCACCCCTACAATTTTATAAATAGATTCATTTGGGTATCATCCAGTTCCAACTACGTATGTCTACACCACCCATGATTGGGTGAAATTGAGTGAAGAGGAATTATCTTGGACCATGTATAAATTGTATAATATAGTTAATGTATATAAATAATAAACTTCCTTTGTTTCCTTATTTTTAAAATAAAATCTTATGCTGCTGCATTACCAGCCTCCAGGGCCACATATGACCTATGGGCTGTGGGTTGGACATGCCAGGTCTACACACAGTCATTCATCTGCCCCTACATCTATTCCTCCATGGAAGTGTGAATTGAAACTGTAATGAATCATTCTTGGTTTTTCTGATGCCAATTAGTTCTGCAAGTTCAAGCTTGGTAGTGAAACCTTCTCTTTGGAATGTTCTCCACTATTGTGGAGATGTCTCTTAAATCGTTCAGACCTATGACTCATCTTTTCATCTAGATCTTCCCTGAGTGAATTAAAATCTACCTCAGGTAGAAGATTTTCAGTGCCATAAAAATATACATTTTAATTTGTGCTTGTTACTATGATAATTTTCTCTCAAGGATCCCTTGTAAGATGCCAGGTAAATGTGACAAATTAATTTGATTGTGTTGGGTGTTCCGAATCTTTTGCTATGCAGCAAAAATGTTTTAGGCTGTTTTCCAAGAATTTGTCTGCCAACATTAAATGGATCAGTCCATTTAACTCAGTTTCGTATACGATGACAATAATGAGGGCACTCATGGAATCATTTTAGTTTACAGGATTTTAGGCTCATTATATATGCTGTTGTATGAAGTTTTATTAATACCATGGAACATTTGTTCTTTTTATGGTGTCTTTTTTTTCTCACATCCCCAGGTCACAATCAACCACTTTAAGATCATCACTAATTCTAACTAATCTTCATCATTACATTTCTTCTCATGTCGTAGGTTCTCTTCTAATGGAGTGTTGCTGACCCTTAACTAAGCTTCTGAAATTCAATATATTTTTTTCCTTCCTTCCACCCCTTTCCTTCTCCACCCCTTTTTTTCTCTTTTCCATTTAAATATATACATACCATTTTATCTTTTATTTTGCGATTCCTTTTTTTATAATTAATTGGATCACAAATGGTCTTAATCCAAACAACCTCTATCAGGGGTTCAACAACTTAATATAAGTTAGCATGGCTTTATTTATACTCATAGCATTTTATAAATTATAGTATTACTTTTACCTTTTTTTAGTTATCTATCCTAGCCATTTAGCATTTAGATTATTCATTGTAAAATTAATTGCAATTTTATAAGATGCTTTTGCTTTCAAATAGCTGTACTCTGTAATTTTACATCAATAATTTTAACTTTATCTTATTTTATTCTATCAATATGACTTTTTATGTTTATTTCTATTTTATTGTAATTGTTATGTTATTAGTTTTAGGTATATGAACAAAATAAAATTAATTGATTATTTATTCTGTAAGTTAGCCCAATAGAGATACTTTGCTTCAAAAAGTGCCCAATTTGTTATGGGAATTAGAGTTATGGGAACTAAGAGTTTGAGAGAGAGAGAGAGAGAGAGAGAGAGAGAGAGAGAGAGAGAGAGAGAGAGAGAGAGAGAGAGAGAGAGAGAGAGAGAGAGAGAGAGAGAGAGAGAGAGAGAGATAGGCAGGCAGGCAGGCAGGCAGGCAGGCAGGTAGATAGATGATAGGATATTGGAAGCATGATTTCTGTTTGGTTCTGATAGACGAGGACTCAGAGTGGTTTAACAAGGAATGAGTTTATTGAATACACAAAGTCAACTGCCAACTGTCAAATGTTGCAACCCTTTTATAGGGAAAGCGTTTGAACTGTAACCAATACAAACAGTCTCTTTTCCCGCTCCTTGGTTGTGGCGTCCAATGATTGCACCTTATTTTCCCGCTTTAAACCTTGCAACGCTGCACTATGTTTGCAATCTCTTCCAAAGCCTATTGCTAACTATTTACATACATAACACCCCTTACCCCCCAGTTGATGTCATTTCTTTACAAAATCCATTAGGTATTTTGGTGGCCTATGTATTCTGGACGGGTATCTGTTGCTTTGGCTATTAGGGACCCTTCTTTCTGGTTGACTGCTAGGCTGCTGGTTACTACTGGACCTGGGCTCTGGGTTACTGGCTACAGATGTACTGTCTTGAATAATAGGTTGTGTTTGGGATTCTGTGGTCACTGGCCTCCTTCGCAGGGGTATTTCCCAATCAATTGGACTGAATTGTTGATGTTGGGCATCAGGGAATGTGTTATCATGCCCAACCTCTACATCGCTTTCAGGCCTAATGTTGTCTGTACTGTTTCCCCTTACTAATCTTTGGTCCCCCTCAGCAGGCACACACCCACTAGATCTTTTCCTCAGCTGGTCTATGTGTCTTTTACAGATCCTATTCCCTTCCCCCTCAATGATGTATGATAGGGGACCTAAGATTTCAGTTACCACCCCTGGAATCCATTTGTCCCCTTGGCCGTAGTTCCTGGCCCAAATCAAGTCCCCCACCTCAAATGTTCTGTTAGGAATGTCTAATTCAATGTTTGGTTGGAGTCTGTCAGGGTGTAATCTGTCCAACTTGGTCAATATTTTCCTGCCCCACCTCATTTCAGCTGGACTTTTCCCTGTAGCCGAACAAGGGGTTGTGTGTTGAGCCAACAAGAACGCAGCTAGTCTCTGATGCCAGTCTCCTCGAATGATTCTTTTAAGCGCGTCCTTAGTGGTCCTCACATTCCTTTCAGCCAATCCGTTGGAGGAGGGGTGGAAGGGTGCAGACGTCACATGCTTAATCGAGTTGGCCTTGAGGAAATCCTGAAATTCAATAGATGTGAATTGTGGCCCGTTATCAGACACTATTAAATCCGGCAACCCATGAGTGGCAAAGAGGCCCCTTAATGCCTGTATTGTTCTGCCTGCCGTTACTGAGCTGACCGGTACTACTTCTAGCCATCTAGAGTAGCTGTCGACCACTACAAGGAACGTTAACCCCTGGAAAGGTCCAGCGAAGTCAATGTGAATCCTGGACCAAGGATTCCTAGCTAGCTCCCATTTATGTGTGCGGATGTGTTGTTGTTCGGGCCTGGAACGTTGGCACAGATAGCAATTAGCAACGCATTCCTCAATGTCATGGTCCAAACCTGGCCACCACAAGTGACTCCTAGCCAGGGCCTTCATCCTTACTATTCCAGGGTGTCCCTCATGCAATTCAATTAGAATAGCTGATTTGTGGATTTCTGGAATTACTACACGAGTTCCCCAGAGTAAGCACCCCATATGAACTGATAGTTCATCTTTCCTTCTGAAAAATGGACTGTATTTTACATCCGGGTTGGCGTTGGGCCAACCACTCATGACCCAGGCCATTACTCTCCTTAAGATGGGGTCCTTATTGGTTGTCTCAGCTATGTCTTTAGCAGTTAGGGGTAAATCAGGAATATCCTGTAGGGACATTATTTGTCCCACAGGTGCAGGGTCCTCCTCTGTTATGCTAAGGGGCAATCTGCTGAGGGCGTCAGCGTGTCCCATGTCTTTGCCCGGTCTGTATTGGAGGGAAAATGAATATGCTGAGAGGAAAATGGACCATCTCAGCATCCTGGGAGACATAATTTGGGGAGTCTGTTTATCTGTGGTAAACAGTCCCAGCAGGGGTTTGTGGTCTGTCAGTATTGTAAAGTTCCTGCCATACAAGTAGTCATGGAACTTTTTAACTCCTGCCACTATGGCTAAAGCTTCCCTGTCTATTTGGGCGTAGTTCCGCTCTGCCTTGGTTAGTGTGCGGGAGTAGTAAGCAATGGGTCTTTGCATTCCCTGGGTGTCTAAATGGCTGATTACTGCCCCAACGCCATAAGGCGAAGCATCGCACGCCAGGTAGATTGGTCTGTTTTCTATAAAGTGGGTTACTGTGGAACTACTGGAAAGGATGTCTTTTAAGGTCTGGAAACTCGCTTTGTGCTTGTCTTGCCAATGCCACGGGGTCTTCTTATCTAAAAGCCTGTGCAGTGGTTCTGCAATGGCAGCCTTATGTGGCACAAAAGTGTGATAAAAATTTACCAAGCCTAAGAAGGCCTGTAGCTCAGCCTTGTTCCTTGGTTCAGGAGCCCCTTTTATTGCTTTAATCTTTTCAGGGGTAGGGTGGACTCCGCTTTTGTCAATCCTGAACCCCAAAAAATCAGTGGATTTAACCCCTATGCTACATTTTTCCTTTTTTAATTTTAATCCAGCCTTTCTGAATCTACCCAGTACCTGTTCCAGCCGCTCTACTAACATTCCTTCATCTTTTCCAGCTATTAGGACATCATCAAAGTAAGGGCATACTCCAGGTATGCCCTTTAAGGTCCTCTCCATCACTTCTTGGAAGATGCCTGGAGCTGCTGCAATTCCAAATTGCAGTCTGTGGACTCGGAACGCCCCCTTGTGGGTAACAATTGTCTGTGCCTCTGCAGCCTCTTTGGAAACAGTCAACTGTAAGTACGCATGCGCCAAATCGAGCTTGGCGAAGATGGCGGCGTCCTGGATCGTGGCGAGGACCTGCTTCACCGTCGGGACCGGGTAAGCATGCTTTTTCATTCCAATGTTGAGGGTGGCTTTGTAGTCGGCGCAGATTCTCACGTCCCCATTGGGTTTGAGGGGTGTGACAATCGGCGTCTCCCACAAACCGCCCTCAACAGGTTCTAAAACTCCGAGGCCTACAAGCCGGTCGAGCTCGGCCTCGATTTTTTCTTTTAAGGCAAAAGGTACCCTCCGGGCCTTTAGCCTGATTGGATTTACTGAGGGGTCTAGGTTAAAATTAATGGGGGGCCCTTTGTACTTGCCTAGCGACCCATCGAATACGTCTGCAAATTCTTTGCAGACGGATTCGAGGGTCTTATTTCTAATCACTGAATTTATTCCCCCTATCCAAATTCCTAGGGCAGGAAACCAATTAAGCCCTATTAAGCTGGTCCTATTCCCCTCCGTAACTATCAAATCTAAGACCCCCTTAAACCCCTTAAAATTTACTTTAAGGCTGGTCTTCCCTTTTACGATTATTGGACTTTTTGGAAGTCCATCAATTGAATATTTGTTGGTTTAAGTGGAATTCTTTTTCCGCTTAGTTGTTCAATTTTCTCAAGGGTTTCAGTGGAAATTATCGACACTGAAGCCCCTGAGTCGATTTCCATTCTGCAAGGGACCCCTTGCAGAAGGACTGTGATTTTTAATTTTCCGTCCGGAAAATTGTGCCCCCTTCTCCGCCGTCTCCGATTGACGCGGGCCACCTCCCTTAGGGTTGGACTTTTCACCCGGGGTTTAGGGGTCTCCTTGCCACTAGCATTAGGGGTTACCTTACCCTCTGGCCACACATCGACTTCGTTCAGACGGGTGTCCCGAACGCGATTTCTGCAGATGGCCTGGATGTGGCCAGTCTTGCCGCAAGCCCTGCACTTGGCGGTACGAAATCGGCAGGAAGCGCGGGAATGGTTGCCGCCGCAGCTGCCGCATCGGTTCTGGGTTTCGTTGTCGCGTGGTCTAGTTGCGGTGTCCCGCCACGGTCGTTGTGCCCCAGTCGGTGGTCTTTGCGGTGTTGCGGGTTGTTGCCGGCGGCCGGGTTCGGGCCCCTCGCTTCTGAGTTCTCTTGGTGCCATCTTACCGAATCGCCTGGAGACTTCGGCGATCTCTTCCTCCCACTGCTGATCCACCTCCCCACAGTCCACATAGCCCTCTTGGTTAATTTCGGGGGCAGCCGCCATGCTACTGCGGGGGGGGTCGCGATAGCCGGTTGACTCATACGTTAGAAGTTCGTCGAGCACGTCCTGTAAATCGCCGGTAGGTTTGGCGATTATTCTATTTTGTAATTGTTCATCCCGTAAGCCCAGCACGACTCTGTCCCTGATTCTAATTTCTAAATTATCGTATTTGCAACGTACTGCGGCTTCCCGGACGGCAGCGACGAATTTCTGTATGGACTCCCCCGGTCTCTGATTCCTCTTCTCGAAGATGCGCCGCCAAAAAAGTTCGGACCTTCGGGGAGTAAAGTGAACTTTTAATTTTGCGAGGAGGTCAGCATAGGGCACGCTGGAGACTGGTTGAGGCTGGCACAGCCCGACAGCAACTCTGTAGACCGGTGTGCCGCAGATTGTCAGGAGTGCCGCCGCTTTTTTCCGGTCGTCGGTGATTCCGTTCACTAACAGGAATCCTTCGACCTGCCCGATGTATTCTTCCCAATCTTCGGGGAAGTTAGGGTCGAATTCCTTCAGTGACCCGATCTGCGCCATTCGGAGAATTTTCTTATTCTGCCGCGGCCGCTCGGTTGACTTTGACACGTATTCGAATTCCGCCGCCTTTGCGCGACAATTCCGCCGATTCTCTGGTCTTCTGTCTATCCCACCTTCGTCGCCAATTGTTTGGTTCTGATAGACGAGGACTCAGAGTGGTTTAACAAGGAATGAGTTTATTGAATACACAAAGTCAACTGCCAACTGTCAAATGTTGCAACCCTTTTATAGGGAAAGCGTTTGAACTGTAACCAATACAAACAGTCTCTTTTCCCGCTCCTTGGTTGTGGCGTCCAATGATTGCACCTTATTTTCCCGCTTTAAACCTTGCAACGCTGCACTATGTTTGCAATCTCTTCCAAAGCCTATTGCTAACTATTTACATACATAACAATTTCAGTGGCACTGACTTTCAGCATTTCACAATCTATTCACCACAGGGAACAGTGAGGTCTACCTAGTTAAGGTTTTACTCTGTATCATTTTTTATGTATCATTCTGTCTCCTCTTTGACATTGCTAGTCTCAGATCATTTCCTTCTGCTTATGCTCTCAGGCCTGCATACGCAGAGCACGTGGTCTTAGCTCTCCTTTTTAAGGACATGGTTGGCTTTACCTATCTCAATCCCCATCATGTCTTTCCTTAAATACATTTCTTTTCTGGTAGAGTTATAAAGCTTACTTCATTGATCATTGTCCAGGTTAGATTCCTATTCTCAGAAACCTTATACACATATAGAAACTTTTTCATTTCCATGCAAAGCTCTACCATGGAGTTTCCCAATCATGTGAATGAGCAGAGTGAGGGAATAGGGTGATCATCAGCCCATGTCTTACATACAAGGGATTAGAGGAATTTGCTCTTCTGTCACACAATGACAAAACATAACACACAATACAGTTGCAACAATAATTACTCACCACATATTTCACAACAATGACCAGTAGGCTTTATTGCGTCTTTGCACGTAACCATTGGACATTCATTCCTAGAATTTTGGAGCAAGGCAGCACAGATTCTCTCATGGCTCTTTAAATTAAAAAAATATCATTGAAAAGAAACTACATGATTGACTTCTGATAATTCCAACATAGCCTATCAAGAGTTTTCATAAGAAAAATTATTACCACATTGTCACAATTAATCCATTTATAAAGGGTGAAAACTAGGCTTGGAATCAAGTTAACTTCCCTCCCTCTCTTGTCCCTTTCAGAGGTGGAACCTCACACCAGAAACTACAGGAAACCATTTAAATCATAGGCATAATCCATAACAGAGATCAATACTTTGAATAGAAGTACTGCAATGCACGATCTAGTATGTTCTAAAAGAGGGCTTTTCAAACCACGGTACACGTAGCACTGATGGCACTTCAGCACTTGGTGGGTGGTATGCATAGGCGGGTTGAAAAGCACTGTAAAAAAAAGTGTAAAACAAAGTGCAAAAATTGATGTTCTGAAGAGGCAGCAGTGCCAGAGAGGCCTGGGGGATAGTTAGCTGGAGGTGTGGTGTTACCGGGGCTCTGCTAAGAGCTCAGGATCTGTGCCCACGGCTACAGCTGATTAGCGTTTCCAGCACCCACACGTACTCTTCAGCTGGAGATTCAGCTGGAGCCGTGGTGTGGCTGGGGCTCTGCTGAGAGCCCAGGATCAGCGCACACAGCTCCAGCAGATCTGCGCTTCCAGCACACCTGGAAGAAGAAAGGAAGAGGGGGGGGAAGAGAAGATATATAAAAGGAGGAGGAGGGAGAGAGAGGATATAAAAGGAGGAGGGGGAGAGAGGAGAAATATAAAAGGAGGAGGAGGGGGGAGAGAAGAGAAGATATAAAAGGAAGAGTAAAACCGGTCGTTTTTTCCCTTTTTTAAAATGGTTTGTAACATTTTATTAGATTGTAGAATAAAATACAAAAATACAAAAGCACATAGTGGGACACAGTGGGGAGGAAAAAGGGAAAGAAAAGTGAGGGGGAGAAGGGGGGAAAAAAGGTATTGACTTCCAACTTCCTCTATTGCAGTAGAATGAAGCATTAACATCGAACCTCAACTTTTTACTTTTCCATAATGGTATAAACTAGCCATTTCTATAACAACAAATCAATCTAATCAATAAAACCCAAAATTCCCCCCCCTTTTTTTTCCTAATCATCAAGTTTTTGACACCTTGCTAAGCACTGATGGTACTCGAATATTGTCATGTCCTAAAAGTGTTACAATCTGTGAAAAGGTTGAAAAGCCCTGTTCTAAAATATACACACATTGTTGGCACGCTGACTCTTCAGGAAGGCCTAAAGAGGTCAATTGTTCAGGATTTAGGGTACTACACCTCCGTAGACATGAATGCCATTGCCCAGTTTCCTTTCTTAGTTTACAGGATCAACAGTTCTTTCTGCCTGAATGGATGCTTATGACTCAGTCAATCCACTGAATTTGTTCAACAATATAGGGTTTTAAATAGGTCATTCCATTTCCTTCAATCCTTTCATTGGTAGTAGTCTCTTAATAGCAGAAACTAGAACAGAGAGAGCCTATCTGTGGCTCTAATGTTGCCCATGGTTTCATTTCAAAGGCCCTCTGTCAGAGATTCCTTCTGATTCATAGGAGCAGAAATACGCCATTTCTTTGGAGGTGACATGCACTGATATATCTCCTAGGGAATGTGACCTGGGCAGAAAACAAAATTCCCCACCCTGATACCAAGTCTGAACACAAGGACTTACTGCTGAGTTTCCACATTCGCAACCAGATTTGTCTGGACATCTAGTATGTGATAACCGGAGTGTCCCTTGCCCATGGAATTGAAGTCTTGCAGAAGAGCTCTGCATGTATTCTGTCAGGGCACTGTCACTGGTGAAGTTCTGATTCCAATTCAGAGAAGGAAGGACAACACAAAATCAGCAAATCATTTCCTTCTATAGCAAATCACCATCAAAATAGTTTAATTAAACCTCCTCCCCTCAAAATATTAACTGCATTGCAACAGAGAACGAATGTTTTGGGGAGAGGGAGTGAATGCAGTGAGTAGGACAACCAATCACAAAGAAGGTGGGCACCTGTCATACATATGAGAGCTGTGATTTTTCCATTATTTTTCTGTTTGTTTTTTGAATGAGCAGATGGGTTTGCCTTTGTTTTCCTAAATTGTGTTTGCATTATACTAAAAATATGTGTACTTTTGGTGTCAGTATTGTAGGAATTCAGATTGCTAGGTATCATGGATCTCACCATCCATGTTTGGAGTAGATTCCAGAAATCTCTCTCTCTCTCTCTCTCTCTCTCTCTCTTTCTCTCCCTCCCTCCCTCCCTCCCTCCCTCCCTCCCTCCCTCCCTCTCTCTCTCTCTCTCTCTCTCTCTCTCTCTCTCTCTCACACACACACACACACACACACACACACACACACACTAACCTAGGAAATACACAGGGATATGTTACTCTAGACAGACAATTGACTGCTATTAAAGCAGCTTGATGCCCTCTGGATGTATAGGAAATCAATTCCCATAATAGCCATCCAACACAACCATAGAATGTTGGAAGGTATAAAGCTGGGAAAATTATATTAATGCTTCAGACTGGAAGTAACTTTACACATTTTCTATCAGACATTTCCTTCCCCCATTCTTCTTGCTACTTCAGCTTCTTTTGGCAGTGTAACAAAAACTTAAATCTAAGAGTTTATAAACTCTTAAATTATTTTTAATATGTTTCCTATGCTGCCCATCTCTGTTTTGCAAGCCAACTTCAGCTATTTCAGTTCAGATTGCAGAAGCTCTGCAATGGGACTGGGCTTGTGTGCTCAGTCCATACTATGTCACAGCAAGACCTGATTGGTCATTTCCCTGCCTCTGGCTCCTCCCATTCCTGTAGGGAAGGCAAGCTTCATTGAATGTCCACTGTGTAGGTAGGTCTCATCCTTTTTCTCTTGAGGATTGTTCCCTCCTCACTCATTTCTGTGCTTTTTCTTCCTTTTCCAGGTATTTGCACACATGGAAGCCTTCACTATCACTACCCTTCATAGATTATCACTTTTGACCCTAACACAGACCCCTTTCCTTTTGTTTTTTCCGTTTGGTAACATCATCACAGCTCTGATGTTACGACACAAGCAATAGGGAATGGGCTGTCCTTTCAATACTACCTTCCTGTTTATGTCCACGGGAACTCAAGCAAGAAAGAACTGGGTGTTCACTGAAGCAAAGTAGCAATGATCCTGTGTTTCAACATAAAGATGTTTTAAAAATAAAGAGAAAGGCAAGGAAGTTGTGCAGTGGTCTGGAACTGGGAGACCAAGGGGAGCATGATTGGCAGATGTAAAGGCGGAATGGAGATGAGTTTCTAAAGCTGAGGAATGTCCATTAATGTAAAAGGCTGTTGTTGAATCAAATGCAAATTTATAGAAAGGGTAGCACCTGCAACCCAGCAGAGAACAGAGAAACCCAGCATGTTATTTATTTATTAGATTTTGTTTTAATCCCATTGTGGGAAGTCAGCTCCCCCCCACCCATAGAAATAAATATTTTTGGAAATATTTAAAAGACAGAATATATTTCCCTAAAGGATTTAAAGGCAGAAACTAACCACCACCCCCAGTCTCTGTCCCAAACAGAAACCAAGTCTGCAGAATTACAGGTCAGAAAGACTGGAATCAGGAAACTGGGATTAGGAAGAAAGATACCTAGAATCAACACCAAAAATCTGTGTCATCAGCCACAGCCCCAGGGAAGCAGGATATAACCCTTGGGACATAATAGGATTAATCCAGCACCATCAGAATATCAGAAAGGTACACCCAGACTCAGGTCAGAATACATGACACAGGAAATACAAAGCCTCAAACAGGAACAGGAAACAACTCCAAACAAAAGGCTCCAGAGGGTATAAAAACCCACTCCCTACATGTGCTCACTCTCTTTCTCCCAGAGCCATCTTTCTGTCTGGCTCTCCTCTTCAATAAACTGCAACCTTCTTTCTAAAGCAGTTGCCATGTTGTTTATCCCAGGCTTGGATTGAACCATGATGAAGACTTTTCCTTCAACACCATCTTTATTACAGCCAATGTATTAATGGCTGCAATAGGCAGTAGCCAGCTGTTGGAAGCAAGGAGGTGTATAAGGCATTGCAGCCAATCAGATGTGGGTCTTCAATTAGTATGAAACAAAGTGCTGGAGACCACACCATTGAAGGGCTTAAGTGGTCTGGTTGGAAACAGCATCTTTTGAATCAAAACTGGAAAACACAAGTGTACAGTGTATTTGCAACATTAACCTCCATTTTTACATTTTGGAAATAGTGAGTGGCATGTCCTGGCAATGGGCCAAGTATAAAGTGCAGATCTGCCCTGCATTGCTCTTTAAATGAGTCTAGATCCTGTAAACATTTTAGCAATTGTATAACAGATGCTGTGATCTTTCTTCCTAAGTCTGCTTACTGGGCCAATATCTTTATATTTATATTTTGAAATAAAAATTCTGAATGCCTTGCAGGGCTATGTGCTGTGCAATGACCTGACCTGATTCTTTAGATATGATATCCCTCCTTTTTTTAATCACACACATACACACACATTGTGTTTTTCTCATCTGGAATGAATGCTCTGGAATGAATGCTCTTGCTCTAAGGCAGAAGTATCAAACTGCCAGCCCGCGGGCCAATTGCATCATGCAGAGGCCACACCCACTCCAGCTCCGGCAATGTGAAAAAAGTCGTGATATGTCACAACACATCACGTGACGTGGTGAGTTTGACACCTGTGCTCTAAGGGAATGTGTATGTGTTGAATTGACTGAGTTAATAAAGTGGAGCTAAATATTTGAAAGTAATTCAGTTTATTTTCCATGGCATTCAATATAAATTTGGAAAAAAGTTGATATTACTAGTTGTGAGCTTTTCTGGAAAAAAGGAGACACAGTGTAAGGCGATGAAATAGCAGCATCTATTTTACCTGCCCCATGATTGAAATGCTCTTAAGCTGTATCACTTGCTCAGAGTTGATGTTCACTCGGAAGGAGGTTTCAGGCTGAAAAATGACATCATCATACTGGCATGGAACTCGTTCTTCGTCAACAAGGAAAATGTATTTTCCCAGATCTAAGTTTTCCAAAGAGTTTGCAGCATGCCATATCGTAGGATCATACCATTCATAATTGTCTGTACTTTTAAATGTGATTTCTGAAGCTAATAATGAAAATGAGAGAGAGAGAGAGCAATAGATGAAGTCCATTTGTCTTCACTGATTTTAAAAAATTGCTCATAAACCTGCAAAATGAACTCTGAGATTATTTTCTTTTAAGTCTAAGAACATTTGACTTTCCTGAGCCAATTTATTATGCATAAGGCAAGAAGAATGAGGGTTCTGAGAAAGTTGCCTTTACCAAAAATTGAATCTCTCCATGTTATGCAGAATTAACATTTTTTTCTTGTAATATGTGGCTTCTATCATATAGATGGACAGGGGCAGTGGTGTCCATAGCTTTTTTTATTTAAAAAGTTTTACAGTACATTTTAACTTTATCAATCCCCCCTCCCCCACCCCTATCTAACCCTCCCTATCCCTCTCCCCCATTCCCCCCTCCCCCCCCCGACTTCCCAGAGCTAAATACAGGGTATAAAAACGAAAAACAAACATAAGCATCCATATGCTATCTACAATAAACTATTAATTCTATCACCCTCTAGCTCATGTAAAATGATTACAAACAATATTAATATTACAGATAAAAAAAGAAGAAAAACAGAAAAAGGAGCTTTACTCAAATGCTAAATGAAATTTCTTAGTCCCATATTATCATATTAATTTAAAAAAAAACTTTCATCTACTATTTACCTCTAATTTCTAAACAAATTCTCAATTATGCGCCAGAAGCGCCTATCTCTATTAACCTTATTAATCTCCCACCAAACTGAACTATGATCAAAAATAGTTCTTGCATATATCACACCAAATGTCTCACAATTCCAGATCATCCTTGAGTTCAAATAAAAAGGAAATTTAGGCAATCTAGCATGACTCATGACACGCTTAAAAAAAAACACCCGCTTTATCCATCTGTATGTCTAGGACACCATTCCAATCTCCAATGGAAAAAAAAATTAAAAAATTTTATAATCCAATTAAGTACCCTTTATGTGTAGTAAGTTAAGAAAAATCAACTTGTTGTTAATTAGGAGCTTGCGTACCCAATCTTAAATTCAGTAAATACTTTTGATCCATAACCCTAATATGCGTTTCTTGCAACCAAAAACATCAGTCTTAAATTGTTTTAAATATTGAAAGACTTTCTTTCTCCTCTATGATGAATTTAATCCACTGACATTCTAAATTAGAAATTTAGTCACCAATCTTGACGCCCCAAAGCTTTTGGAGCATGTCTGAAATGGCCCCTGTAACTTCTTTGGACCGCGCCCCTCCCACAGCTTCACTGTAAGTACGCTTTGGAAGTTCCATAACTTTCTGCTGGTCTTGCTCTTGCTCTCGTCTTGCTCGTCTTAGGGCGGCACGCGACATCCTCTGCTCTCCAGCAGCAGCCGATGAGACTGTAACTTGATCCCCTCCAACACCATTCTCCTCTGTCTGTCTATCTGCAACATCTTGAGGCTTTCCCTCGCCATATCCTTTTGCAGCTTCCAGAAGTGATAGGGGGGTTGCTTTTAACACGTTGCTATAAAAATCACGTGCCTGGGCCACAGTAACCAGATGATGTCTTTTACCTTCGTGCATCACCACCAGTCCAACTGGAATCTCCCATCTAAACTTGATATCACATTTCTTAAGTTCCTGTGTAAGAAATGCAAAATCTTTCCTTCTCCTTAAAATCTTTGGAGGAATCTCTTTTAAAACCAGGACTTCTTGCTCAGCAACTACCAATTTAGTATCATAAGCAGCTTGAATGACTTCATCTCTAATTACTCTCTTTGTAAAATAGACCACCACATCTCTGGGTAACTTCCTCTGTCTTGCAATCCATGAATTTACACGAAAAATTTTATCCATGCTTCCCTCAATTTCAGATGCTGGCTGGCCCAATACCACTTCCAAAGCCTCAGAGATCAGCTGCTTTAAATCTTCTTTAGGATTCTCTTTTAAGCCCCTTATTCTAATAGCATACTGCATCTGATGGTACTGAACAAGGCTCAATTCTCCATCCATTTTATCCCTTATATTTTCATTCTCTAATACCTTTACTTCTAATATAGAGTTCTTTTGACTGAGATCCTTCACTTTTTCCTCCAGCTGTTGCACACATTCAGCTACACTTTCAATTATAGACAACATGTCTACCCTCATTGCTCTAAACTTCTCTTCCATCTTCTTCTCCAATTTCTCCTCCAGCTTTTTCAACTTTTCATCCATCATATCAGACATTAATTGTGAATGCTTTTCAAAGGCATCTTGTAAATCCTTAAGCGTCAATGCCGGAGGAGGTGCAGAAGAAAGCAAAGCTTGCAACGAGGTCTGCTGCACCGGGGAAGACCCCGCACTCCGAAGAGCTTTAGAAGTTTTGGCCGCCATCTTTCCCCACTTTCACTTGTTGCGCACTTTCACTTTAAAGCTATAAAATCCATTGAGCTAGAGAGTAAAAATAAAAGTCCACATCACCATGACCTCCTGTACCGCTCTGCCTGCATCTTGATACTCAAGGGTATTTCCTTCTGGCAGGGGTGGTTGCTAATGCCTGGCTCTGCTCCAAAAATCACGGAGCAGAGACGCTGCACAGCTCGGAGCAATCCAGGCTTCGGGGGGGGCTCAATCCTTCAGCCGCCCAAACTCTCAGCTCAGGCGGCCCCGGAGAGCTCAACCCCTATCTGGGGCCTCACCCCCTCCTCTTCTCCCAAGGAGGGGGCTTCAAATCCATCTAAACAGCTGATCGGCGCTGTTTACGATGGATAAACACAGCTGCGGAGCGGACAGCCCGGAGACGGCTGTCTTCGGCGCCGCATCGCCACCGGAAGTCTGGTGTCCATAGCTTTGTATGTGTGTCAAAATCAACAAGTTGTTGGACAAGCCATCATTCTAAAGGGACAGGGCTTACAACATCCATCCATCCATCTATCTATCTATCTATCTATCTATCTATCTATCTATCTATCTATCTATCTATCTATCTCGAGGGACGCGGTGGCTCAGTGGGTTAGGACGCTGAGCTTGTCGATCAGAAGGTCGGCAGTTTGGCGGGTCGAATCCCGAGTGCCGCGTAGCAGAGTGAGCGCCTGTTACTCGTCCCAGCTTCTGCCAACCTAGCAGTTCGAAAGCACCTAAAAATGCGAGTAGAAAAATAGGGACCACTACGGTGGGAAGGTAACAGCGTTCCGTGCGCCTTTGGCGTCCAGTCATGCCGGCCACATGACCACGGAGACGTCCTCGGACAAGCGCTGGCTCTTCGGCTTTGAAACGGAGATGAGCACCGGCCCCTAGAGTCGGAAACGACTAGCACGCATGTGCGGGGGAACCTTTACCTTTACCTTTACCTTTATCTATCTATCTATCTATCTATCTATCTATCTATCTATCTATCTATCTATCTATTATCTTCCCAGTTTTGGCTGCCCTGACAGATACCACTGGACAAGGATAAGATTTTTTCTTTTTTTCTTTTTTACAAATCTGTTTGGAGAGTTTGCCAACCAAACAGAGTCAATATGCTTCTATAGCCCCGTAGCCCAGCTGTTCCCCCAGACTTATTTATCATACAAATATGATCACTACTTATATATGATAAATATCTAAATATTTATCATGTTTATATCTAACATGATACCATATATATCTATAACTTCCCTCACAATATAATCACTTGTTTATATATAAAACAAATTGAAAAAGTAAATACAATGGAAGATAGAAGTGGAAAAATGGGTTGTGATAATGATACCATCCTTGTCCAGCCTGCCTTCGATCACTTTATGAAAAGCATATTTCCCAGAATTTTGAGTTTCTTGGCCATTGCCCAAGCTTTGTGGTGGAAAATATCCAACCTGGATACCAGATTGGGAAAAGTTGAGCTATAGCTTTGAACAGGATGCTGCTTTATATTCAGTTGTTGGATTACTGCATTATTTTTTAAAAGCAAGCAACCCCTGCTGGTGACAAAAGTTTAGAGTCACCATACTGTATTATGGCAATATTTGGTTTATTGCCTCAGATAGTTTAATAGAACACTACCTAGAACTTAAATGGAGCTGCTGGAGAGAATTTCCCATCAGTGGCGTAGCGTGGGGGGTGCAGGGGGGGCGGGCCGCACCGGGTGCAACATCTGGGGGGGGCGCGCTCGCACTGAGCTGCTCAGGGAGCCCCAAGGGCTGCACAGAGTCGGCTTGGCTCCGCTCTCGAGCTGCTCTTTCTTGCAAAGCGAAACGAGTCCGGCAGGTGAGATGGGCGGCCACATAAACTGAATAAAATAAATAGAAGTGCCCAACTCTCCGCCCAGGCTCAGGCCAACCGCAAGCGCCCCGCAGGCGCCCCGGCAGGCTTGGCCGAGCGAAGACGGACCCGCCGGCCGGCTGGCCTAGCTTCGTGCGCATGCGTGGCTTTATTTAGCGGGGCTCACGTGCGAGCTTGAATGCAGCGGCTCTTGCAGGTCGGAGCCCCGCCCAGCCGCCCTCGAGAGGGACCCGGAAGCATCCCGCATGCGCACGACTCTTCTTGGAAAGTCTACGCCGCTGCGGGGCGCGTCTTTTCGGCGGTGCCATGACGTCACCGGGTTAGGGGGCGCAAATTGCCCCGGGTGCTGACAACCCACGCTACGCCACTGTTTCCCATAAATACAATATGAGAATAGGCCTGTGGGAAGCTAGGATGACAGTAAGGATGACAAATTTATTAGTAATGTATTACCCATTTTTTCCACAGCCATCACTTTTTTACAAACATGCCAACTATAACTGAGTATCATAATTCCTCTGCTATGGAATTATAGTACAAGAGGGCTATTATACACAGTGCATTACTGAAATTCATATTTAATTCATTAACAACTTTCTATTTAATATTAATAAAGCTGCCATGCATCTATGCATAAACCAGTATACTCACAAGAACCCAAAGTCCTTGCTATGGCACTTAATATTCCCAAACTGAATGGGACATGGGATTTTCTTTTACAGATAAAACTTCCACACCATCTTCTTTCAGAGGAATATCTAGAGTATATACATTGCAAGCAATTGACTTGTCAATTTACTCAACACAAGGGACTCTTTCTCTGTGATATCTTTTTCTATGCACCACATCTCACTCTAATACTCAAAAGTCAAATATACTATTTTAATTTTGCTGGTGCAAAACAACTAATTTGCAACTTCATTGGATCAGATGTTGCTTCCTCAATGTTTTTTCAGCCTTGTCAACTATAAGATGTGAGACCTACCTAAAATCACTGAAGAAATAGCCAGAACTATGTTGAATGTAACAGGATTATGGTATGCTTAAATCCACTGCAACCAATTTGGTTAGATGTATACAATTTAATGTGCAAGCTCTGGGTGCAAGAACTTACAAAGGCTATCAACTTTATTATTCAACAATCCCCAAAGATTCCGAGATTTGGCACCAAATCAAAACCAATATATTTCTTTAAAGAAAAGCATTGAAGCTTAAAAATTCATATTTCAATATTACCAGTAAAAATAAAGTAATTCAATAAGCTGGTGTATCCTCTATGTGAAGTGCCCTACAGCAAATGCAGTGTTAGCAAGAACAAAGTCCACCTCTTTATACATAACACCTCCCAACAGAAAAGGTCTGAAAACATATACATGGCCCATGCTGGTAATTTCCTTCATCTTCCTCCCACTATGGAAAAGGAAAGCTCCAATGATAATTCCAAAAACTTTGGAGAGTTCCAGGGGAAAGTTTATTATAACTGGAAAAATGACTCAAATGAACAGAGGCACAACTGAGGAATAATCTCATAGTGCTTATTTTGCATGACTAATTAATAGTTGGCTGAGCACAATACCTGTCTCACATCCTGGGTTGTAATTGCCATCGAAAGCTGCAAATCCAGCACCGGGGGCCATAATGAATTCTCCGTTCAGCGGAAGGTACTAAACAGCAAAACAGAATAAACAAAAGGCATATATTTTGCAATTTCTCTCTGGGCTGAACTGCTGAAGACCAGCTAATGCCCATAATGTACCATTAACTACAATCTTCCCCACTTTGTATTATTTAGAAGCACTATCCAAACATCATCAGTAATGGCAATATTGATTCATTTATTATTTATACAATATTTCCACTTGAAATTAAAGGAGCCAGTCTTAATTATTCTGACAACCACTATTTTGATATAAGGGAAGGTGACTTTTTTCTCTTAGGCTGCACAATTCAGAGTGACCTGAGGAATGTGGATAAGTGAAATATAATATAACATTCAGAGAATTCTTAAACTGAAAGTTGCAGAGCTTCCCTTGAAACTTTCTATCATTGCCCATAATTCATTTTAATAAGAAACAAAATGCTGTAAAATCCAAAGGTCTATTCAGATACAGGATGCCATTCTTCAGGGTCAGAGAGAAGCAAAGACAGATTAACTGTAATTACAAGGGCTCTTTCATTTCAAATGGAAATATGATTTTAAAAAACAAAAAACAAAAAACCACCAGTACATTATCTACAAGCCAAAGCAAGTCTCAAAATTGTGAAAAAGGAAGAGATGTGCTTTTTTTTATTTGATGATCTACATAAGGACAACCCAGAGATTACAGATGGCCCTCAGATATTTAAGATGCTACACCCCTACTTCCAAATCCACTGGAAAGATCTGCTTGCTTTTGAAGCAAGGAGACAGCATGTGAAGAGCATCTTCCGCAAGTGCCCTCTTCCCTAGCACAACTGTGGTAGCCATGCTAGCTTACCATTAACAGGAATAAAAATGTTCAGGAGGAGGTGACTGTCAGTGGCTCCCGACTCACAATGTTAGTGCAGTGAGCTCTAATGTTGGAGGCACTTGGCCTTTATTTTGTTTTTCCCAATGGTAGGGCAGGAGGTGCGATGGCTCAGCAGTTAAAGACACTGAGCTTGCTAGCTGGAAAGCTGACAGCCCAGATTTGAGACGCCATGCAGTGTTCCTGCCCCAGCTCCTGCCCACCTAGCAGTTTGAAAGCATGCAAATGTGATGTTCTGTACCAGCCTGCTACCGGCCCTGCAGCAAAAGCAGGGACAACCCCTTTACAAACGGCAAGAGGCTGGAATAAAGCCTGCCAAATTTATTCACATAAAACAGAGCAAGACAAGACACCAACCATAAAACACGAGCTAAGAAACAGGAACTATCCAAGCGGTTGCCTTCAGCAAACCAGCCCTCCCACACATTCCCCTTAAATACAGTTCAGGGCGTGGCCTCTCTCTGCCTCCTTCCGAGGTGCCCCATTGCCTTCCTCTGTTTACTCCTGACTGACTGCCTCCTGCGTCGGGTGTCCTTGAACAGGGCCAGCTGTGGGTCATCTTCATCCACGCTGTCAGGCTCACACAGCTGGGTCTGCGTCGTGACCAGGTGGGAGGGGCCTGGCTGGGGGCTCCCATCAAGCTGTCCAATCCCCTCAGCAAGCTCTTCAACACCCCCCTCCTCCTCCTCTGAGTCGTCCGACCCAACTGCCGAACCCACAGGCTGACCCTGAATCACAACATGTGACTAGATGAATAGGTATCATTTCAGTGGGAAGGTAACAGCATTCTGTGAGCCTTGGCATATAGGCATGCTGGCCACATGACCACAGAAAATGTCTTCGGACAATGCTGGCTTCCTTGACCAAGGAACAGAGATGAGTCCTAGAGTTGGAGACAACTGGACAGGGAAACCTTTACCTTTAATGGTAGGAATGGCCCCGTGTCACCTGGCTTACAATGCTCTAAAAGGTTGCATGACTGACTTATCAAGCCCACACCAAGAGCTGATTTTTCTCTGCACTTTTCTCCTTCTGTCGTTTTATCCAATCTTCTCTTCTTTTCCAAGCCAACAGATGGAATGCAACCAATACTCAGTCTCAATTGTAAATGGAGAAAAAGCAGAACAAGCCACTGAAGGATGGCAGCACAGCCTGGAGAACTAAAGATCAGGTGGATCCGGGTTCCTAATAATCAAAGGGCTGTGAAATAATTACGTCTAAGAATTTTTTTTGGATAATCTGTCCTTCCTTCCCTAAGCATTTCAAAATGTATTCATATTCAAAATGCTGTTTTTAGTGCCTATGGAAAATTAAGTTCTCAGGGAGAAGGCCATTTACTGCATAGCCATTTAGCTACTTCATAAATCATAAAAAATGCATAATGCATCACACCAACTGCAAGAAATATGAGCACCAGTGTTAACAAACAGCAGCAACTAATATTAATATATTTTTCCAAACCCCAACTAAAGAAGATTTTCCTTTGTTTCCTAAATAAAAGGGGGGACAAGCCATCTTAACCCTAAAGGGGACAGAATATCATCAGGTTGAAGCATTTCAGCACTTCCAGATGAGTACAGACAGTCCTCAACTTACAACAGTTCATTTAGTGACTGTATGAAGTTACAGCGGCACTGAAAAAGTGACTTATGACCATTTTTCACACTTATGACCAGCAGCATCCCCACGGTCATGTGATTTACATTTGGATGCTTGACAATTGGTTCACATTTATGACGGTTGCAGTGGCCCGGGGTCATGTGATCAACTTTTGTGACTTTCTGACAAGCAAAGTCAATGGGAAAGCCAAATTCACTTAACATCGGTGTTACTAATTTAACAGCTGCAGTGATTCACTTAACAAATGTGGCAAGAAAAATCGTACAATGCAGCAAAGCTCACTTAACAAATTTTTCACTTAGCAACATAAATTTTGGGCTCAGTTGTGGTCATAAGTCAAGGACTACCTGTAGATGTTCCACCTCCAGTCTTCTTGGATCCATTTTCAAAGGAAACTGAAAGTGATCGGGGTTTATTTTTGCTTATTTCTAAATTAGGCCTCAAGATTAGTTCTCTACAGACAGGAAACCCTCATCCCCCAAACACACCCCAGCCTCATGTCTCGGGGGCAAAAAAGAATAGTAGGAAGAAGTGATGAGAAGAACAGCAAGGTAAAAAGTTACCAGCTTTGGGGCAAGAAGTCCCACTAGCTTCTCTGCCTCCAGGAGTTTTCCCCTACTCGCATATCTCTAAAGCTGTTTTGTGGATTTCCAGGTGTTTTAAGGACAAAAGCATATTGCTATGACACCAGTTTAACCTAGACAGAAGTCTGAGCATCTTTCCCTCCTGCCTGCTCAGTGCCTTGAAATGACAACTTTTCATTCAAAGGAACAACTGAGATACCCTTGAGTTGTTTGTTATGGCAGGTTCCCAGTTATGACATCAACCAGTCACCAAAGGGCTTGGCTTATGGCCAAAGTGAGTCTCCATCTGGAAATGCCCCCTCTTCATGTCTCCATCTCACATGAACATTTTTAGCATCTCCGGAGGGCAACATTTTAAGTATTTGACCAGCTTTTCAGATATGTCTCTGCCTCTGATAAGCTCAGAGCAGCATACATGGGGGAAGGGGGTGGTGCAACAATAATGTTTTCCTCACAAATAATGCTAAGGGGATTTGTGGGGCTCACGTCTAGGTTTACCCACGTTCAAAAGCCAATTCTTTTAATCACTATTACACAGCTGTCAGGGATGGGAAGTATGAAGTGTTCTTAAGGTGGAACGATTCTATTAGATGTCATCTGTTATGCTGTCGTTTTGATTTCATTCCTCTCAGCCGAAACCATTTTCATTTCACTCTGCCTGCATCGTGCCAGCATTGTCCTGCTCGCATGTCACCGACTGCATCATCAGAGCATGCTGTTCTGCAGTGCTGGAACCACTTGGGAGTGCTGCAAAAAGGCTTGTTCGCAATCAAGCCTGCACGGTGTTGCTGATTGGAGGTAACGTTTGACGCTGAATTTCTTCTCCTGCCATAAACTGAGGCTGAGTGCCTTTTAGCTACCCTAGCACTGATTGATGTTCTCTGAGATGTATACAGCTTTTTAACATAGAAGCTTCCTGCAAGGCTCTTTACATTAGTGCATACCTCTGAGATTAAAACTGGAAATAGGAGAGAGTGGAGAGAGAGGCAGATTCTAACATTTTTCCAGTTATTACTTTCCATTTGTTCTGGTCTCTTCTTCTCTTTTAGTGTGTTTGCCAATTCTTACCAGAAGGTGGCAGCAGATTGTCAGACCTATCTATATAGCTTACATGGAATAAAACTCTATTTCTGTTTTCAGTTGGGGTGAAATGAGGAAAAGGAAAGGGAATCTAAGGATAAGAGGTTTGCCAGTAATTGCTGGCTACTGAATTCATGCTCAGGGGGGGAAAAACAAAAACAAAAAAACAAAAAACAAAGCAAACATATACCTGACCTTTTCCTACAAAGAGAAAATTGGACCTGACTGAGCTGTCTTCACATTTGAGGAGGCTGTCAAGTTGTTTCAGAGAAAAGACCAAACTGGATCCTGCACAGAATGTGTTTGCTAAGAGAACAGTCTACCCCAGCAGCAAGCTGATACAGCATTCTTTGAAGGATGAATAAAATTGGGGATTGGATTTTAATTGGCTGTTTCAGGAATAGAAGACCTTTTCCATTCATGGAAGAAAGCATTCAATGGGGGCTTCCCACTGAGAAAAGAGCAGAGAAGTCACCTCTCATGATGCTCCAGATGATTTTGCAATCCTCCAAAGTAGCTTTTCTGGAGGCACATTTTTCTATTCTTATCTGAATGTTTAATGAATAGTAGCATTACTGCTGCATTAATCAAAGTTGCATTGCAGTTATCTCATTGGCAACGAGACATATTTTAGTCATAGTACTTGAAAAAAGTATTATATACACAGGGCTTTTCAAGCTTTTCACCCATTATACCACTTTTAGGATATAGCAACATCCAAGTACCACCAGTCGCCTAGCAAGGTGTCAAAAACCTGATGACCCCCCCAAAAAGGAAAAAAAGTGATGAAGTACAGGTAGTCCTCGACTTATAACAGTTCGCTTAGTGACTGTTCAAAGTTACAATGGCACTGAAAAAAGTGCTCCGCAAGCCACAGCCGAGCAAGATACCTGCCTGCCCTCCCGGCAGCACTCTTCCTCCTGTCTGAGGTTTTCATTGTTGTGAGCTTTCTGTTGAGGATTGGCAGCAGAGGTGAGGTGGGGTGGGTGTTTGGTTTTTATTCCCCCCATATGCTGGGTAGTTGCAGCAGGTTTTGGTCACTTCACATGACCCTGGGACATTGTGACTGTCATAAATATCAATCAGTTGTCAAGCATCTGAATGTAAATCACAAGACCCTGGAGATGCTGCAACATTCCAACTGATCAGCGCTTCTTCTGGGCTCAGCAGAAGCACCAGGATCAGCGCCAAGCTCCAGCCATCTCTCGCTCAGGCTTGTGCAGTGCTGCCACCAGTTCAGCTCATTCCCCTCCCCCACTACCAATTTTCTAGGGTGGTCGCTGTTGTGTACTGGGTTCTTTGCAGCAAGCAGGAGACGAGGCGAGAGAGTTTAGGCAGGAACATGCTTTATTGAATGCAGGAACTGAACTGTTAATCAAGGCTTCTACACAGCTATTTATACTCTGGCCATAAGGCGGCAGCCAATAGGTTTAAAGAAACCTATTGCCACCCTAGAGCCAACAAATGGTGGTCCTGGAGATGACTTGTCTGAGGAGCCAGCGACCATTACCCAACTCCCTGCTTAAGCAATCTCAACAGCATTCCAAACCCATGTGGTACAGTTCAAGTAAAACCAAGCCCAATACATTACACCCCTCCACCCTAGAAGGTACACACATTATAATAAAACAATAGTAGAAAATAAAGTACAGCAGTGTACAAATGTTTGCAATAGTACAGATACTTTTCCAGAACAGGAGATAAAGTAGAGTAGTCATACAAGCACTTACAATAGTACAATTACTTAAGAACAAAATCCTGTAAATAAGCTGGAGGCTTACGTGACCTTGTAGATCATCTGGAGGATCCAGGCAACTCCTGGTTTACCAGCTTGCCCGCCGGGTTGGGTAGACCAGGACTCATGAGTCTGCAAGAGTCAGACTGACTTGAGTCCCTCTGGCTGGCCATTCCAGGTCGGCCCAAACCAAAGTCCATCGCTGGAGCAGAGTTAGCACAGTGGCTGTCTTGGTCAGGTTGACTTTCTGCACCAGGGGACCCATGTTGCACTCCTGGGCTTTGCCCATCTACGACCACCTCCCCATTGTACTGACTGCTAGAGTCCTCAGGGATAATATAATAATAATATAAATTTAATAAATTCAAATTCAAATTCAGGGCATGTGAATTGCCCCACTTGGGTGCCGGTTTCTGGCTCTAGGAATGGACCTGATGTGAGGTCCTCGCTTTGTGGCTGTTCTGGGAACCGCTTCCGCAGCTGATCAAGATGGCGGCGGATGACTCACCCACCATCCAGAGCCACCTCGGCCCGAGACTCTGACAATTTTACCTGACACACACAAGTTCCCATGTCCATAGTTTCAGGCCCACACCCCATCACCCACTTGCAACCCCCTCAGAGGCCTTGGGCAAGAGGTGTCTGCTGCCACCCGGTCTGCATGCAGCGTGTCCAGTTTAGTGATGAGTCTTCTCCCCCAGCGAAGCTCTGCTGGGCTCTTGCCTGTTGCTGTGCAAGGTGTAGTGTGCTGGCAAAGCAAAAAACCAGCCAGCCTGTGGTACCTATCCCCAGTCACTATGCACTTGAGTGACTCTTGTGGTGTGCACCATCTGTTCAGGCTGCCCGTTAGTTGAGGGGTGAAAGGGAGCCGATGTAGCCTTATGAAGTCCTCAAGAAGGCTTGAAACTCTGCCGCTGTGAACTGAGCCCCATTATTGGATACTACAATGTCTGGCAGCCCATGTGTTGCAAAAAGCTTCCTAAGCACCTGGATGGTCCTAGCAGTAGTCATACTCGCAATTGGAATAACTTCCAGTCATTTAGAGTGGCTGTCGACCACTATGAAAAATAGCTGTCCCTGAAAGGGCCCAGCGAAATCGATGTGAATCCTCAACCAAGGAGTGTGTGTCTCTTCCCATCCGTGGACAGGAGCGTGTGGCATTTCTGGCCTGGACTGTTGACACATGTAACACCCATGTACTTGAGCCTCGATAGCCTTATCTAACCCAGGCCACCATAGGTACCTTTGTGCCAATGCCTTCATCCGAATGATGCCCAGATGTCCCTCATGCAAAGATTGAAGTACCCTGTTTCTTAATGAACTGGGGACAATGACCCTGCTCCCCCATAAAATACAACCCTTGTGAGCTGAAAGCTCATGTCTACATGTGAAGTAGCTCTGGAACTTGGGTCCAGGACTGTTTTCAAGTCACCCTGTGTGAATCCAGGATAGCACCCTGCTTAAAACCTTGTCTGCAGTAGTTTCTGCAGCCACATGCCCAGCATGGAGGGGAAACTCAGGCAAATCCTCAATGGACAAAATGCAAGCTGCTGGAGCCGGATCTGGCTCGATCTGTGGCAATGGCAACCGGCTGAGGCCATCTGCATGACCCATGTCTTTGCTGGGTTTGTGAACCAGCCTGAAGCTGTAGGCTGACAAGATGGACCATCTTAACATTCTCGGGGACAGGATTTGGGGTGTCTGCCTATCTGTAGTAAATAACCCCAACAGTGTTTTATGGTCTGTGAAGACCATGAATTCCCTGCCATACAAGTAATCATGGAATTTCTTCACCCCGATCACAATGGCCAAGGCCTCTTTGTCAATTTCTGCATAATTGTGCTCAGCAGAGGACAATGTCCTTGAGTAAAAGACAATTGGGACTTGGGTCCCATCCCTTTCCAAATGACTTTCCAGCCCCTACCCCATAAGGGGATGCATCACACGCAAGGCATACAGGCAATGACTCTTTAAAGTGAGTGAATTGGAAGACAGTAGTGACTTTACTGCCTTAAAACTTTTCATGGACCTTGGTCCACTTCCATGGGGTGTTGTTGTCTAAGAGCCGGTGTAATGGCTCTGCCACTGCGGCCTTGTTAGGAAGGAATGCATGGTAAAAATTGAGGAGACCCAGGAATGCCTGAAGCTCTCCCTTTGACCTGGGGCTAGGTGTCAGCTGAATGGCCTTCAGCTTAGACTCTGCAGGGTGGATGCCTTCAGCATCAATATGGAAACCCAGGAACTCAGTTGAGGGGACCCCTATGCTATACTTTTTTTTAAGTTTAAGGCCCGCTTCACGGAACCATTGAAAGACAGCCTTGAGCCTCCTTCCAAGCACCTCAGTGGACTCACCAGTGATGAGCACATCGTCGAAGGAGGGGCAGACCCCCGGAATGCCCTTGAGCGTACGCTCCATAACACCTTGAAAAATGCCAAGGGCTACACTAACCCCGAATTGGAGGCACTTGACTTTAAAAGTCCCCCTGTGCATTACAATGGTTTGTGCAGCAGCTGTGGCCTTGTCCACAGGTAGCTGCTGATAAGCCTGTGCCAAATCTAACTTCATAAAAACCGTACCCCCTTGCAGTGATGCCAAGATGTGGCTAAGAACTGGCACCGGGTACGCATGCTGCTTAAGTGCCCGATTAATGGTGCACTTGTAATCAGCGCAAATCCTGACCTCTCCATTGGCTTTAAGTGGCATGACAATTGGGGTTTCCCATTCACCCCCATCTACAGGCTGTAGTACCCCCTGTTCAAGTAGCTTATCCAGCTCAGCGTCTATCTTATGTTTAAGCGTGAATGGCACTCTGCGGGGTTTGAACCTGATAGGCATTACGGCAGGATCAAGTTTAAAGGCTATCGGAGGGCCCTTGTACATTCCAAGGCTAGTGTTAAAAACATTCGCGAATTCCTCGCATACTGACACTAAGTTCGCCATTTGTGTCCGGTTGATTCCGGTGACCTGGATGCCCAAAGCATCAAACCAATCGAGCCCTATCAAGCTCATTTGCTGACCCTCCACTACAATAACATCCAGAGGCCCTGAAAACCCTTTGAATTTGACAGCCAGTGTGGCCTCACCCTTGACGGCAACTTGAGAGTTCTGGAAGTCAGTCAGGATAATGTCGGATGCCTAATTTTGGCCCACCTCTTGCTGCGGTTGCAGACAAAATGAAAGGTTTCGAGTGAAATGATGGACATGGCTAACCCAGTGTCCAGTTCCATCCTGCAAGGGATGCCTTGCAGCTCGACCTGAAGTAGGAACTTGGGCTTAAGAGGGTGGTGAGCTCCCATGCAGCAAACGCTCCATCAGCTGGAGCAAAACCCTATGCTAAACTGCCCTGGGGCCCCAGTACCTATCCTGATTGGAATGTCCAATTGGCAGTCCTTCTGTCGACCTCTACAGACTGAAGCAATGTGGCCGATATTCCTGCAGGCCCGACACATGGCTGTACGGAACCTGCAGTTCATGCATTGGTGACAGCCGCCACAACCTGGACACCGAGCGAAGGGAATTGCCTTGTAAGTGGTTCTTTGTTGTTGGTCATTGTACCATTGTTGGTCATTGTGCCATTGAAGCTTGTCCACTTCGTGGTTGCTGTCCATGTCTTCTGTGAGTTCAGCGTCTTTGTGGTAGATGGCCTCCTTATGCTGTGTGCTTTTCAGTGGGCTACATGGCTTTCACGGCTCCGCTGGCAGCTTCGTCTGCCATGATCTCTTTCAAGGCTTCCTGGAGTGAGAGAGTCTCTTTGGCAAAGAGTTTCTGCTGCAGCTCTCTGCTCCGAAGTCCACAGACGAGTCGGTCTCGAAGCCTTTCTTCTAAATCGGTGAATTGGCACAGACATGAAGCTTGTCTCAATGCTGCGATGAATTCTGTGGCTGTTTCACCCGGCTGCTGAACTTTCTTTTCAAATGCATGCCTCCAAGCTATTACTAAAAGCTTGGGCTGGAAATGGTCACCGACCCATTTCTTCAGGTCCGTGAACGTTATGGACTCCAGATGTGCCAGTATGACCAAATTCTCTGCGATATCCAATGTTGCAGGCCCGCAGATGCACAGGAGTGTTGCAGCCTTCAGGCCATCTTTGCAACTTGGTTGGCGCGGAGGTAGTTTTCAACCCTTGAGATGTATGATGTCCATCTCTCCGGGTGAGTGACATCAAATTCTTCCAGCTTTCCAACCTTCACCATCTCGGGAAGTCTTTGCGGCTGGGGCTCATCTTCTTCCTTGGCCCAGGGACTGGTCCGCAGGGCTGGTGGTCGCTAGAGTGGCTGTGCTAGGCTGACCAAGGGGGGGGGAGGAACGCATTCCCTGCCAGGTGCTTTGGCTGGCCTCACCCCCTAGTGACTTTCAGCTCTTCTGAAGGAGCAGGATCCCACCTTCATCACCAGTGTTGTATACTGGGTTCTTTGCAGTAAGCAGGAGACGTGGTGAGAGAGTTCAGGCAGGAACATGCTTTATTGAATGCAGGAACTGAACTGTTAACCAAGGCTTCTATGCAGCTATTTATACTCTGGCCACTAGGTGGTGGCCAATAGGTTTAAAGGAACCTATTGCCGCCCTAGAGCCAACGAATGGTGGTCCTGGAGACGGCTTGTCTGAGGAGCCAGCGACCATTACCCAACTCCCTGCTTAAGCAATCTCAACAGCATTCAAAACCTATGTGGTACAGTTCAAGTAAACCAGGCCCAATACATTACAGTCGCGTACCACCTGCCAGGTGCCAATGTACCACAGGTGGTATCCATACCACTGGTTGAAAAGCCCTGATATACACCAGTTTAAGACAATGGTGATCTGCTGTTGGCTTCATTATATCAAGTATACTTCAGACAGGTTCACAAATTGCACTAAGCCATAATATGATTAGTTCAGTTTTATTCTAGTGTATTGTACAAAATCTGCCAATTGTGATTAACTGGATAACAGTGTTATACAGCCTGTTGTTGTTTTTTACATATGCAAACCTAGGTAAGGAGGGAGCTAGAAAAAACTTAAAAACCAGTTAATTTGGCACTGGTTTAACTACAACTGCATATCTTTTATTATATGCTGTGCAAAAACATATGGACAATTCTCTGGCTGATTTTCACTCCAAAGTTTCTGACTACCACATTGTTAGTTTGTAGCTTAACAAGATTTTTTTTTAATCAACTATTTTTCTTTTCCTGAGCTTCTTCCTTATAGCTCTTAAACTTTAATTAGTTTACTGGTGCATCAAGCATTGGAAAAGTAGGTAGCTTTCAAAAATAGTAAAAAGGTTTCTAGTGGCTTTTGAACTGAGGAAGTGTTATAACTATTATGTAACTGAGAAAGGCACCAGAAGTGCATCAGAACTTATTGAGGCAGAGCAGGGAATATGAAGTGAGAAAATGCATCTGCCTTTTATCAAAGTGCAGGGGGGAGTGGGGGCAAGATATCTAGTGAAAAGTAAAATCTATCTGACAAATGAGATAGCAATTCTTGAGCCAGCACAAGCTAGAAAATATGCTTTTTACTATGGAAAAAGGGAAATAAGGGCAGAGGTCACATTCTGGATGGGAAGTAGAAGGCAATGTTCATTCCTACCTTCGAGAAAAGGGTGGAGGACCATATCTGTGACAGAATAACTTGGAAATGTGGATATGCCCTAGGTGGCAGCAGGTGGTTGCACGGAGGGCCACATCAACATCTGGGATCGTGTCCCCGCTGTCTTCAAGTGGTGGCGCGCTCCGTCCCTCCGGTTAGCACCCTTTTGCCCGGGGATGAGGGTGATCAGGCCCCTGAGCTTAGGCTGGTTTATTTTAATGTCAGATCCGTCGTTAACAAGGCTCCCCTCATCCAGGACTTGATCGAGGAGGAATGTGCGGATCTGGCGTGCATCACGGAGACTTGGTTGGGCTCATAGGGAGGGATTCCTCTGACCGAGTTATGCCCTCCAGGTTTCCATGTACTACACCAGCCACGGGCTCAGGGCAGGGGTGGTGGGGTGGCGGTGGTTGTCCGGGAGACTTTATGCCCGCGGGAGACCACCATTGTCCAGATGGCCGGGAGTGAGTCCCTCCTCTTGAGATGTGGCCCTCGGGCTCAGTTGGGCTTGTTGCTCACATACCTGGTGCTCAGCTGTGTGGCAACAGCCCTGCCTGAGCTGCTCGACACCCTCTCAGGGTTGGCGGTGGAGTTCTCCAGGCTTATAGTTCTGGGTGACTTCAACCTGCCCTCACTGGGAGGGCCGTCTGAGTTAGCTCGGGAGTTCATGGCTTCCATGATGGCCATGGGCCTGACCCAAGTAATTCAGGGCCTGACTCATGTGGGGGGTCACACTCTCAACCTGGTGTTCCTGTCTGGACAGTGGTTGGATGATCTGGGAGGGGGTTCACCAACCATTGTCCCCCTGTCATGGTCAGATCATCATCTCCTGCGGCTGGTCTTCCATTACGCCACCCCCCACTGCTGGGCTGCAGAACTGACCAGGTGGTTCCGCCCCAGGCGCCTAATGGACCCGGAACGGTTCCAGAGGGCGCTTGGGCCTATACCCATCACCCTTACCCACAGCCCAGTCGATGCCTTGGTAGATGCCTGGGAAAGGGCAGCTGCCAGGGCACTTGACTGTGTTGTACCCTTGCGACCTCTGACCCAGCACAGATCCCGCTGGGCTCCATGGTTTTCTGCGGAGCTCCGGGAGATGAAGCGTCAGAGACGGGGTCTAGAGAGCGGTTGGAGGTCCAGTTGATCCGAATCTGACCGATTGCAGTTAAGAACCTTTATAAGGTCTTATCTTGTGGCGATGAGGATGGCGAAGTCTAATTACTTCGCTGCCCTCATCGCGTCCGCAGATAATCGCCCGGCCGCCCTTTTTAGGGTGACTCACTCCCTCCTTAACCAGGAGGTGAGGGAGGATCCCTTACAGGGATGGGAGTTTAGTCATCATCTGATGGACAAAATCGCTCAGATCCGGGCTGGTCTGGACTCTGACTGGGTGGAGTCTGACGTGGAGGAATCGGACGGTCTTGAGCATGTTATCTGGACTGAGTTTGATCCTGTTTCCCCTCATGATGTGGACAGGATCATGGGGAGGCTGAGCTCCACCACCTGTTTGTTGGATTCGTGCCCCTCCTGGCTGGTTTACACGGCCTGGGAGGAGACACGAGGCTGGTTCCAGGCAGTAATAACTGCTTCTTTGAAGGAGGGTGTCTTCCCCGCCGCCTTGAAGGAGGCGGTGGTGAGACCCCTCCTCAAAAAGCCTGTCCTGGACCTGGCTGTTTTAAATAATTATCGTCCAGTCTCCAACCTTCACTTTTTGGCGAAGGTTGTTGAGAGTGTGGTGGCGCATCAGCTTCCTCTGTTCCTGGAGGAAACTGATTATCTGGACCCATACCAATCAGGTTTCAGGCCCGGGCACAGCACGGAGACGGCATTGGTCGCGCTGGTGAATGATCTCTGGCGGGCTCAGGACAGGGGTTGTTCCTCTGTCCTAGTCCCATTAGATCTCTCAGCGGCTTTTGATACCATTGACCATGGTATCCTACTGCGGTGTCTCAGGGGGTTGGGAGTGGGAGGCACCGTTTTACAGTGGTTCTCCTCCTATCTCCTGGACCGCTCGCAGTCGGTGTTGACGGGAGGGCAGAGGTCCACCCCGAGGCCTCTCATTTGTGGAGTTCCTCAGGGGTCAGTTCTCTCGCCCCTCCTGTTCAACATCTACATGAAGCCGCTGGGTGAGATCATTCGTGGTTTCGGGGTGGGGTATCATCAGTACGCTGATGATACCCAACTTTTTCTTTCCACCCTGAACCAATCCAGTGATGCCCTTGCCGTGATGTCCCGTTGCCTGGAGGCGGTCCAGGTCTGGATGGGGAGAAACAGGCTTCATCTCAATCCTGCCAAGACTGAGTGGCTGTGCATATCGGCATCTCGGGTTAACCAGACCATTCCACCTTTAACGATGGGGGGTGAGGTGTTACCCCCCGTTGATAGGGCTCGCAACTTGGGCATCCTCCTTGACTCCTGGGTCAATTTTGAAGACCATATAGGAGCCGTGACCAGGGGGGCTTTTACCCAGGTTCGCCTGGTGCGCCAGTTGCAACCCTACCTGGACCAAGATGCCCTACGCACAGTCACTCATGCGCTCGTGACCTCCCGTTTAGACTACTGCAACGCTCTCTACATGGGGCTGCCCTTGAGGACCACTCGGAGGCTTCAGCTGGTGCAGAATGCGGCCGCACGAGTTGTGATGGGGGTTTCCCGATACTCCCATGTAACACCTCTACTCCGCGAGCTGCATTGGCTCCCGGTTGCCCTCCGGGTGAGATTCAAGGTGCTGGTGATGACCTATAAAGCCCTAAATGGCTTGGGTCTAGGATATCTGAGGGAACACCTGCTGCCAGCATCAAGTTCCCTTCGTCCAGTGCGCTCCCACAGGGAGGGTCTGCTCAGGGTGCCACCAGTAAAAGATTGCCGGTGGATAACACCCAGGGGGAGAGCCTTCTCAGTGGGTGTGCCTGCCCTCTGGAACCAGCTGCCCGTGGAGCTCAGGACTTCCCCCAACCTCTGTTCATTCCGCCGGGACCTGAAGACCTGGCTCTTCGAGCTCTCTGGCCCAGGCTAAGAATTTTAATTTTAATTTTAATTGGGGTTTTTACTTTTTTTTCAGGGATTGATGTAATTTTTTTTGTTTTTAACTTTTGTATTTCTTGTTTTAAATACCCTGTAAACTGCCCTGAGTCCTTCGGGAAAGGACGGTATATAAATCTAATAAAATAAAATAAATAAATAAATAAGTAAGTATTGGTCTAAATATTCAAGAGAATGTTTATAATAGTTAGTACTTAACCCCTACTATATTGGATGTTTCTGCTGCTTGTTCCAAAACACTGTGGAATGGTAGCAGACCTGGTTTTCAGATTTTTCAAACTATAAGGAAATGAACCTACTTGCTTAGAACTCTGATATATTGCAAAAGTTTAGGGAGATTTATGTTGAGTGGACAAAATTCATGCCATAAATTGATATTCAGGAATTGATATTCATCTTTGCCATGGCTTGAAAATAATTAGGTAAAGGTAAAGGTTCCCCCCCACATGTGTGCTAGTCGTTTCCGACTCTAGGGGCCGGTGCTCATCTCCGTTTCAAAGCCGAAGCGCCAGCGCTTGTCCGAGGACGTCTCCGTGGTCATGTGTCCGGCATGACTGGACGCCAAAGGCACACGGAACGCTGTTACCTTCCCACCGTAGTGGTCCCTATTTTTCTACTTGCATTTTTACGTGCTTTCGAACTGCTAGGTTGGCAGAAGCTGGGACGAGTAACAGGTGCTCACTCTGTTACGCGGCACTTGGGATTCGACCCACCAAACTGCTGACCTTCTGATTGACAAGCTCAGTGTCCTAACCCACTGAGCCACCGCGTCCCCCTTGAAAATAATTACTGCCTTCTTATTTAAAATAAGAATAATCATTCTTCCAAAATACAGCTTAGTTACCAATAAATGATCCTGTGCACAAGACAATACAAATAATTGATGAGACTATTTATGCCAAAGGTGTACACCCTGATATTCCAAGCTACCTGTAATCCTGGAAGGCACTGAATACTATCAAGAATATATCCTCCAATCACTGATCACTGACCTCCATGATTTTTTTTTGCCCAGGGATTAGGCTACCTGCTCCTTCTAAAAGGGCCTTATCTAGGGAATTTATGATTTGTTTGCTTGTTTGATTGGGGAACAGGTAAAATACTGCACTTGTTTTTACATATTTTCATTAATAAAATGATGAAATGGTCTATCTTTTACTTTTTACTTTTTAACCAGATGAAATTGTTCTACAAGTATTTCTTTCCAACTTTGTGACATGGTCTGATTTCTTTGTACCCTAAATTCAGGTTTGTCTTCTTTCAAATAAATATGGTACTGTACATCCAAATCAGGAGGTATCCTCATGTGATATTGTGACTCTTGACAGTTCTAAATATTGCCTCTTTTTTGTTGACAAATTTAATACTTGGGCTGAATCACACCAGCCTTATTTATCAGAATAAATAAGCCGTATTTATCAGAAACTGCTGACACTTCAAAACTGTTTGTTTGAGATTTTCATAAATAAGATTGACAAGAGTGTTGAGATAAATTATTAGCTTAAAAGAATACAATCTACACAGTTATAAATATAAAAACTACTTAACAAGCCTATGCCCATATCAGGCTTCCTTTATCTACAAATATTGCCTTTCTGCATTAAAAAGACATTCAAAAATAAAATGTAATTTGACTTCCATTCTTATTTATGTAATTGAACATTTCCTACTCTATAGTTCAGATTTAATCTGGAAATATCTTCCTTCAGTCTTTCATCCCAAAGCATTAACATGTTTGATAAGCTTGTTTATCAACCCTAGTACAAAACCTTCTGCAAAATTCATGGCTGATTCCAGTCCCCAATAGCTAATGGTTTCTCCTGGATTGGATTTAGTCTGTATTATTTCTCTTTTTCATAATCTTAATTAAAAAATAATAATTATGATAGTAAAAGCAAATACAAACTAAAGTCATAAAAAGAAGATATAGAAAGAATAAAAAGTGAAGTGACTTCCAATCTTCATCATAATAAATAAAAACAAATTTGATAACTCTTTATCCCCTACAAGTTATGGTTTCTTCCCATAACTCATCCCTTATCTATATGCAAATCCGTAAATCAACTTTTCAGTCTTTATGTCAGGAAAAAGTCCATAAAGGATTACCTGAACTTTATAAAAACATGTTTTAACCTTGGTCAAACAGATCAACTTTATATTTCTTCATTTTGATTCTGTCAGTTTTGATCTTTAATTCATTCAGTTGTTGATCTCTCTTTAATTTTTCTTTTTCTCATTGCAAAAACTTCACTGAAGCTTTAACAAACCTCTTTTATAAATTCAGTAAAAAGTCCTTATCAGGGTCTTTCTCTTGGATGTCATCTGTTCACTTTAGCTGCCTTCTCTGTTTTATGACCCATCCTTTTTTTATTATCCAGTATTTTTTGATATTTATACACCAGGCAAAATTTGTTTCACATTTGTCACTCCTTTGTTAAAAATTTTCGACAAAGTCCATCCATAGAAGCTGACTTCTATATGGTATTAAACTCTTCTATCTATAACCTTTAACTGGGTGAAATGTACATCATGGCAAGACATTTTCAACCAACATATCTCAAATGGGCTAACTTACAGAGATAGCTGGGACTCATTCATCCCAAGGAAATGAAATTTGGACAATCTGTGGCTGCTTCAATGTTTCTTTTATGTTGCTATTATGGTCCACATGACCATTATTCTCAATGTGCCTTGGTAGCTTTCTGGCAATTTCCACAATTCCTTGCTACATCCCCCCATCCTAGCAACAGCCACATGCCTGATGGATGGGATGGGATGGGAAGAGGAGCAAGAAGGGAGGGGGAGAGGGAGGGAGGGAGGGAGGGAAAGGGAAAGGGAAAGGAAGAAAGATTTCCAATGCTCACTGCCAGCTTCCCACAAGAAAATACAACAGGGAAGCCAACAGGAAGTTGCTCCTGCTCACACTAATTTTGGACTAATCAACAACAAGAACTGTTTAAGTTGATTAGGATGATATGTGAATTTAGCCACTGTAATTTATAAAAGAGACTTCAAGTTCAGGGTTATATATATGAACTTAGTATCTACATCTTTCCCAATAAACCATGTTTAAATCATTTGTGTAATATATGAATACCTAGATTTCTACATAATCTATCACCACCATAAGGTAGTTTGGAATGGACACAAGATAGGGTCTAATCTTGAGGGCACATTACAATTCCAACATTCCCTTGGATTGTTCCTATCATTCTTCAGTTTACAGGAAAAGATGCTACATATTGTTTCTAAAGACCTTCTTTAGCCAAAGCAGTTTAAGAATATTGTAATAAGTCACACAATCTAGCTACTGTAGAGTCAGGTGGATTTGCTAAATCCGCTGAATTGTTCCAATTTAGAGAATACAGCTGAGGCCTGCTACTATCTAATCTAGGGCAGAGGTCCTTTAGTATAAGTATATATATTTTTCTTCAAATTTCATTCCATGTGATAAGATTTCCACAGCTTTACTTTCTCTTTCAGGCATAGGAAAATTCACAGTTAATGTTTATGTATGGTAAGGGGAAGAGATGAGTGATGCAGCAGTTGCCTGGATCACTTTCCTCATACATCCACTTTTCAGCATGCTGATTGATGTATGTTACCACAGCTATACTTTTTATGTTGTCCTCTCCAGAAGTCTTAAAATATGCTGACCTGTCAGCATCTCTTTGTTTTCTCTCCTTAGCTGCCTTATAAAACTCTGTTTAGGGCATGTTGACATTGATCCAACATTGATCCAACATTGCAGAAAATTCTGCCTTCTTGAGATTTATACCAAGAGCTCCAGGGAGCAAAGCCAAAGATAGAGTTTGGTTTCCTGGTCCCTTATACAATAGGAAGTAGTTCAGAAGATCCCCTTTCTCTGGGCTGACTTTGGGCCCTTATACACAGTAATGCTGCCAGAAGGGAGATGGGATAGAATTTTTTATTCAGAAGGTCTCCAATTTGCATTGTAAACCAACAATGACTAAGGCCATCATGAGACTGTCTTTCCTTTTCTCTGCTTCTTACTGAATTCCCAATTGTGTTAACAAATAAGTCAGTTTAACAATGATTTTTGGAATTGGTTGGGTTTTGTAAAGTATTTCAAACCATAAAGTAGGCATGTATAAACTTAGGCCCAAAGATACTTCCAGCCTTAGGAGAGGCCATTATTGAAAGTCTCAGTAGACTTCCAAAAGTTGTTAGCAAAAACAACACTAAAATACAATTATTAAAGTTAAGACTGGAAAGTATTTAAATTACATTTGATTTTAATCAAATTGCAGTGTAATTAAAATTAAATTGTTTATTTTTTTTGTCTTGACCTGCTTGGGGGTCATTTCTAACACAAGACTCAAAGGTTGACATCAATCAATTTGAAAATGCTTATAAAGACTTACTATGTATCTGTAAATCATTGTAGGTTGCACAATATTCATGAAGCAAAACCATGTTATGGTTCAGTGCAGGTCTTTGAACCAATAATGTAATGTATTGTCCAGCCTTCCCCTTCTTCTCCTCTCTTTGCAATCCTTTGTTCTTTATCTCTCTTTTCTTTTTTTGCCCAGTTACCATTACCAGGCACAGGTAATCTTCACTCTGGGTCTGAATTAATCACTTGCAATACTTTTGAAATTAGATAAGAACTGCATGAAATTAGCCAAATGATATATGGGTGAGAATATTGATCTTCTCTCTTCTAGTTTATAACTGATTCCCTGGAAAAGTTCCCCAAAGCAAGAAATTCTCTGAAAGTGAGGGAGGGGACCAAATCCCCACCCCTCCATAAACAGAAATGGCGAATTAACCTCTAAGGGGGAAAGAAATATACTGAAATGAAATTCATAATAATATAGTCTGGATAAATCTGAACATTAAGAAAACCATTAAGATTTTACACCCTAAAGAGCTTCGATGAAATTATAAAAAAATATTTTTTTTATTTGAAAAAGTTGAAAAATAAATAACTACTGACATCTAGTGGAGAATCAGAGCATAGAACAACAGTAACTCTGACTCAGAAACAAAGAATAATCTGTTCCCTTGAACTTTAATAACCTTCAGCCAAACAGAAAACAGCTGGGAACAAAGAAAGAAAACATACTGAGCCATTTATAAGCTTTGAAAGTGTCTGCAGAAAAAGAAAACTTTAACTGTTGTCTAAGCTCAAGAATTGTTTGCAACTTGTCTAATCTTCTAGGGGGGAATTTACTAGAAGGCTTCAAGGCAGCTAAACATTCTGGATTGCAACTCTGACTGGTTTATAACTGACCCCTGAATAGAAGAATTGTTATAAAATACTGCCTTCACTGATGGCTTGACAATTGAAAATGCATTGGATTACAAAAACCATATATAAAGATAAGAGCTATATAAGATTTGGTTGTTTGGATTTTGAGATTGGCTAGTTTGATACGGCTAACTATAGAGACTATGATACTGGTGAAAGACTATTTGGAGGGGGAAGATGAACTGGATATTGCAAATGTATCTAAAAGGGACAGGAAACCATACCTAATATAGCCCTCTGAAAGATCTAGCCTGGAACATCAGAAATCTGCAGGAGTAATACTCCAAGATAAGACAAGTACTTTTCAGGAGGAAATGTATGCAATGCTATGACAGATCAAATGACAATAGTATCAAACCATGATGAGATCAAAAACAACTTTGATGACATAAATGAGCACATCTTCAATCTAAACTTACAATTAAAAAACTCTCAGAAAATGACAATAAAGAATACACAAACAAATCAGATAACAGAACACAAACTAGAAGAAAGTGACATAAATAGGGAAGCTACAAATGAAGAGAGCTACAACCTAATACAAACAGAAAAAAATCTACAAGATCTTACCACAACAATCAAAATGGACTTCCGGTGGCTGCGCGGCGCCGGAGACAGCCTTCCCGGGCTGCCCGCAGCTCAGCTGAGTGATTTTCGCCCGAAACAGCGCCGATCAGCTGTTCGGGCGAATTTGAAGCCCCCTCCTCGGGAGAAGAGGAGGGGGTGAGGCCCCAGGTAGGGGTTGAGTTCTCCGGGGCCGCCTGAGCTTGTAGCTTGGGCGGCTGAAGGATTGAACTCCCCCGTAGCCTGGGTGGCTCCCAGCTGGTCAGCGTCTCTGCTCCGGACTTCATGGAGCAGAGCCAGGCGTCTGCGACCACCCCTGCCTGAAGGAAGGACTATGGAATAAAAGGAGCAGGCAGAGCGGTACAAGAGGAAAAGGTGAAGAGGATTATTATATTCTACTCTCTAGCTTGATGGACTTTTTAAACTTAAAGTGAAAGTGCGTCACAAGTGAAAAAGATGGCGGCTAAACCTCCCTCAAAAACTCTTCGGAGTGCTGGAACTTCTCCGGTACAACAATCATCATTGCAGGCGTTGCATCTTCCTGATGTATTGACATCGAAGGATTTACAAGATGCTCTTGAAAAACATGCCCAGGTAATTCTGGAATCAATGGGTGATAAATTTGCACAGATGGAGGCGAAATTGGAGAAATTGGAGGAGAGAATGGAAGAGAGGATGGAACAGAAGTTCAGGGTGATGAAGGCAGATATTTTGTCTTCAGTGTATAAAGTGGCTGAATGTGTGGAAGAATTGGAGGAAAAAGTGGAAGATTTGACTCAAAAGAATGCCATATTAGAAGCAAAAGTACTGGAGAATGAAGATTTAAGAGACAAAATGGACAGAGAATTGAGTCTTGCTCAATATTACCAGATGCAGTTTGCTGTTAGAATTAGAGGTTTAAAAGAGAATATTAAGGAAGATCTAAAGCAGCTGATTTCTGAGGCTCTGGAAGTGGTATTGAATCAGCCAGCATCTGAAATAAAGGGAGGCATGGATAAAGTGTTTCGTGTGAATTCATGGATTGCAAGACAGAGAAAGCTGCCTAGAGATGTGGTGGTTTATTTTACTAAGAGGGAAATTAGAGATGAAGTTATACAAGTTGCCTATGATTCTAAAGTGGTGATTGCTGATTAAGAAGTTTTGGTTTTAAAAGAAATTCCTCCAAAGATTTTAAGGAGAAGGAAGGATTTTATATTCCTCGTGCAAGAGCTCAAGCAACGAGATATAAGGTTCAGATGGGAGATTCCAGTTGGGTTGATGGTGATGTATGAAGGTAAAAGGTACCGTCTGATTACTGTGATGCAGGCGCGAGATTTTTATAATAACGTTTTAAAAGCAACCTCATTATCACTTTTGGAAGCTGCAAAGGGATCTGGAGAAGGAGAACATCAAGAGACTGAGGATGGACAGACAGAGGAGAATGGTGCTGGAGGAGATCAAGCTACAATTTCTTTGGATGATCCTGGAGAGCGGAGGGTGACGCGTGCTGCTTTAAAACGATCAAAAAGAAAATAATAAAAGAGCAAGACCAGCAGAAGTCTATGGAACTTCCACAACGAACATCTAGGAAGTTATCGCAATGGACACGTGGGAAAAGATTTGGGTTAGGAATGTAAAGAGAGAACTTTTATAAAATGCTTTATAGATGGCATTTAGATCCTAAAAAGTTTGCAAGTATGTATCCGGACTATCAGCCAAAATGTTGGAGATGTGGAGATGAAGATGTTACATATTTTCATGTATGGTGGACTTGTAAAAAGATCAAGGCTTTTTGGATAAAAATTTGGTGGAATATATAGAAGATTTTTAAGCAAAGGATAAAGTTTTGTTCGCAAATTTTTTGGTTGTTTTTTTTTTGTTGGGGATAATTACGGACGTTACGGTTGTGGACACTAATTATGTGAAATTTAATTACGGCAGCAAGACTTTTGATAGCTCAGTAATGGAAGAAAGAGGAACTGCCGACTATAGGAGAGTGACTTCAAAGATTTTTGACCTGGCAGAGATGGTGTAGATTTTGGTGTAGATTTTGGCCTAAGATTTTTCGCAAGAACGTTATATTATGGAATGGAGAAAATGGACTTATAGGGTTAAGAAGTTTCATGTAGCATTTGAATAAGTCTTCTTTCTTTTCTTCTTTTTCTATTTTTGTTTTTCTATATATATTTAATATATATATATATATTATCATATATAAGCTAGAGAGTGATGGATTTTAGAGTTTATGGATGTTAGTATATGGTTGTTTATGATTGTTTTTTTTATATACCTTGTATTTAGCTCTGAGAAGTCGGGGGGGGAGGGGGGGAGGGGGGAGAGGTAGGGGGGGAGGGAGAAGGGAGGGGGAGGGGGGATTTTTAAAGGAAAAATTGTATGTTAAAACTTTTTAATAACAATCAAAATGGAAAAGATATTTTATCTGCCAGGACTTCAAAACAAATTTGAGGATAAGAGACGATTTAACAAAATGGATTATAGAGCTGCCAGGAAAATCATCAGAGTCTGGGAGACAAAAAAACATATATCCTACTCAACTTATCCTTCTCACTCCCAACAACACTTTCAAAAATACAGGAACTTCCTGGCAAGCGGAATATACTAACTTGGAAAGCTATTTGGCAAGAGAAGAAGGCTAGAGTTAGACTTAAGAGATTTGATTCAATTTACCAGATGGAGTACTACATGATTAAACATTTGTTTGAATATGGTTAAAAGAATAGATAATTTTGGATATAAAGGGACCCTGTAGTAAGAGGGATAAGAGATATAAGTAGTATAGTATTTTTTATAATATATGAAATGTTAAAATACTGGGATGATGTATGTGAATGGAAAGTTTGGATATTAAAGGTAATTAATTTTGAGAGAATTATGACTGAGAAGAATGATTTGAATATTGAGGGGAAATTAAGCTTCAATAAGAATTTCAAAAACAGGACATATAGTGGCTTAACAAGATGACTTTTACAAATATAGTTGGAATATAAGCCATTCAGAAAAGATGTTATATGTGGATGTTATAGGATATAAAAGTAGTATAGTATTTTTATAATATATGAAATATGAAAATATTGGGATGGTGTATGTAAATGAATTGAAACTTAACATTAGGAAAACCAAGATCATGGCATCTGGCCCTCTCAATTCCTGGCAAATAGATGGGGAAGAAATGGAGGTAGTGACAGATTTTATTTTCCTGGGCTCCAAGATCACTGCAGATGGGGACTGTAGCCAAGAAATTAAAAGATGCTTGCTCCTGGGGAGGAAGGCAATGGCAAATCTAGACAGCATACTAAAAGCAGAGACATCACCCTGCCAACAAAACGGTGTATAGTCAAGACTATGGTCTTCCCAGTTTCAATGTATGGCAGTGAAAGTTGGACCATAAAAAAGGCTGACCGCCAAAGAATTGAGGGCTTTGAACTATGGTGCTGGAGAAGACTCCTGCGAGTCCCTTGGACTGCCAGGCATTCAAACCGGTCAGTCCTAGAGGAGATCAACCCTGACTGCTCTTTAGAAGGCCAGATCCTGAAGTTGAAACTCAAATACTTTGGCCACCTAATGAGAAGGAAGGACTCACTGGAGAAGAGCCTAATGCTGGGAAAAATTGAGGGCAAGAGTAGAAGGGGACGACAGAGAATGAGGTGGCTGGATGGAGTCACTGAGCAGTAGGCATGAGCTTAAATGGACACCAGAAGATGGTAGAGGACAGGAAGGCCTGGAGGAACATTGTCCATGGGGTCATGATGGGTTGGACATGACTTCACAGCTAACAACAACAAAATGTAAATGAAAAGTTTGGATATTTACGTAATCAATTTTGAGAAAATTATGACTGATAAGAATGGTTTGAAAACTGAGGGGAAATTAAGTTTTAATAAGAATTTGAAAATAGGACACATAGTGACCTAATAAGATGACTTTTACAAATACAATTAAAATATAAGTTAATTAGAAAAGATGTTAGATATGGATGTCATTGTTATTTGTACAAACATTTGTACAAAATGTTTATATCCAACCTTGTATGCATTGAAAATATTATTATATTTATCTAATGTTGACAAAGGAGAATACCATTGGAAGAAGGGAAGATCAAAGAAACATATTATTAATATATTGATCATGGAATTATAGAAATTAATTATTATTTTTTCAAATCTATGAACCAGACAACATGCTGTTTAGTAAGCACCAAGAATTGTTACTGCAAAAAATCAATAAAATATATTAAAAAACAACAACAAATGCTTTCATGTAATATTGTGGATTCACACATCATGTTAAACTATGATTTGGCTTAGCATGATGTAGAAACCAACCCCATCTGTTTTAGAAGCCAATAGTTATGCTTAAGCAGTTTTATAAACAATCAATTATGGATTATTTTTAATTTAAATAAACCATAATATATGTACTTATATATGTACTTATTTATGTCAATCCAGCATTAACTTGACATTCTAAACAAACATTATTTCTTTCCTTCCCCCAATCCCATGTAGAATTCTGTTATAGATGATTGCAAGAATTATTAAGATTGTGTTACCTATTCTATTGTTTTTGCCAATCAATAAAAAACTTGCAGTGGTTTGTATCCATACAGATAAATAACCATTCATTTAAAATGCTCACGGCAAAACAAAAAATCAATAATCACAAAGAAGATAAAACAGCAGCAACAACCAATAGTACAATACAACCAAGGTACAAAGCAAAACGTAGCAAATAAATTAATTTCAAAATAAAAAGGGGTAAGAAGGCAACAGTCAAACTCATTGCCAAATGTCCTACAGAAAATTTTAATCTTAAGCAATTCCTGGGATAATAAAAAGGATGAGACAAGGTGGAACCAGCATTGAGAAACAGCGCCTCCTGGCTTTCATTCCAGTTACCTGAGGCGAATGGAGTATAATCAAAAGCTTTTCCCAGGAAGAACATGCTACTGTAGATGGGCTGAATCATGCAGGTGAATGCAGCCCTGCAGGTACCTAGGCTCCAAGCATATAGAGCTTGATAAGTTAAAAATAACACTCTGCATTTATTGATAATGATTGCAGAGCCTGAAGCACCGACCAATAATTAGGCTGTACTTCAAGATCATATACGTGAAATGCCCTGAAGACTTCAAAGTACTAAATACAAATATATTTTGCCCATAGGGGGAAGGGAAACAAGTGGTTTCATATGCATCATGATACCCCTGCACAAGTGACTTGGATTATGTGATTTGCATGATGTAATTGTGACTTCTATCAGATGCCTGTATTTTAATCCTAATTCTTACTTTGGGGTCCAAATGTAACATGGATAATTTTGCAACAAACAGTACATTAGCACTGGTTTTAAAGCAGTGGTCCTCAACCTTTTGGGTGCCAAGGACCGGTTCCATGGAAATAGGTTTTTCCACGGACCAGAGGGGATGTGGTTTTGTATGCTGCCTGCATCCTGCATGTGTGCTTGAATAGGATTTTGATTCTTTGTGTAGTCCAGGTTCTGGTGTCTTGTTGACTAGTGCCGATCCATGGCACCAATGGTTGGGGACCCCTGCTTTAAAGGAAAGATTTGCACTTTAACTTGTAAACAGACTTTCTGGTCGATGAGGTAAAATATGAAAGACATGCAACATGAAAAAGAAGAGAAAACATCTAAGCAGAAGCAGAAAGTATCATTCTTTTCAACAATTTAGCTTTTCAAAGAATAGAATATCATATGCTAACGTCACTACTGTCTTCAGCATAAATACTCCCTTTTTTATGACCCTGTAGTCCCTGTTCGAGGTAGGATTGGGCAACTTGATGTTCATTTGCCTCAGCGAACACCTTGATGCGAACAAAGTTATCACTAAAAGCCAACATGGGTTTGTCAAAAACAGATCATGCCAGACAAACCTTATTGCATTCTTTGACCAAGTGACAAAACTAGTGGACCAGAGGAATGCTGTAGATATAATTTACTTGGACTTCAGTAAGGCATTTGATAAAGTAGATCACAACCTACTACTTGATAAGATAGAAAAATGTGGGTTAGATAGCATCACCACCAGATGGATTTGTAGCTGGCTGACAGGCCGTACTCAGCGTGTGGTCCTCAATGGAACTGCATCTCCATGGAAGGAAGTGTGTAGTGGGGTGCCCCAGGGCTCTGTACTGGGCCCAGTGCTCTTCAACTTCTTCATCAACGATTTGGATGAGGGGATAGATGGGGAACTCATCAAATTTGCAGATGACACCAAGCTGGCAGGAATAGCCAATACTCCAGAAGATAGGCTTAAGATACAGGAGGATCTGGACAGACTCGAACACTGGGCACTATCTAACAAAATGAAATTCAATTGTGAAAAAAGTAAGGTTCTACATTTAGGCAGGAAAAATCAAATGCACAGGTATAGTATAGGTGGTACCTTGCTCGATAGTAGTAACTGTGAGAGAGATCTCGGAGTCCTAGTGGACAATCACTTAAATATGACCCAGCAGTGTGCTGCAGCTGCCAAAAAAGCCAACACAGTGCTAGGCTGCATTAACAGAGGGATAGAATCAAGATCACGTGAAGTACTAATACCACTTTACAATGCCTTGGTAAGGCCACACCTGGAATACTGCATCCAGTTTTGGTCACCACAATGTAAAAAAGATGTCGAGACTCTAGAAAGAGTACAGAGGAGAGCAACAAAGATGATTGGGGGACTGGAGGCTAAAACATATAGGGAACGGTTGCTGGAATTGGGTATGTGTAGTTTAATGAAGAGAAGGGTGAGGGGTGACATGATAGCAGTGTTCCAATATCTCAGGGGCTGCCACAAAGAAGAGGGAGTCAAGCTATTCTCCAAAGCACCTGAAAGCAGGACAAGAAGCAACGGATGGAAACTAGTCAAGGAGAGAAGCAACCTAGAACTAAGGAGAAACTTCCTGACAGTTAGAACAACTAACCAGTGGAACAACCTGCCTCCAGAAGTGGTGAATGCTCCAACACTGGAAGTTTTTAAGAAGAGACTGGACAGCCATTTGTCTGAAATGGTATAGGGTTTTCTGCCTTAGCAGGGGGTTGGACTAGATGACCTCCAAGGTCCCTTCCAACTTATTATTATTATTATTATTATTATTATTATTATTATTATTATTATTATTATTATTATTATTTCCAATTTTCTGTTACTCAACTATTCTATTGGGATGGGGCTTATTGAAAAATTCAGGCCATGATGTGGCAGATAAACTTCGGGGAAGACATTTTCAGTGGTGTTTGAAGTACATAAAACCCCAGTGCCTCAGGGTAACCAGGAATTCCATTTGCTCTGTAAACTAAATCCCATCTCTGGAGATTGTAGCTGGTGGCATTACAGTGCCAAATATATGCCCAAGAGAAAATCCAGAGTTTTTCTTGAGTGTGATTGACCTATTGAATTTTGTGCAGTCCTTAGTGCTCTCTGAGCTTGGTTGTTTGTTTCATTATCCAACTAGATATCAATGCTAGTGGGTGTGTGGGGATCGCTCCCTGTTTATATACAGGAGCTTGTCCTGCTATTTTAGTGGGGCATGGTTTTGTCCTCAGTAATTCTTCAATTAGGATATTGGTTTTAAATAGAAAAGAATATATGTAGCTCCGGGTTGAACTATAGGATTAACTATCAATAACGAAGGAGGAAATATGCTGCAGATGAACAGTTTATGGGATAACCATGAAAGTTTTGAAACAGATACTTGGATGCTATGATGTGTCTATAGCTACAAAGATTAGTAAATGCAAGCAATGTTTTTCAGTGGGACAGTCTATGGAAGCAAAAATTGGATTTGAAGAAGCAGGATCAAAACAGTATTAACATTTTTGCATCTTAATGTGGGAGAAGACTCCTGGGAATGCCATGGGTAGCCAAGAAAGCAAACAAATGGATTACTGAACAGGTTTCACTGTAACTTGTCAATTGTCACTTCAAATACATTATGTGAAGACCTAAGTCTCTGAAGAGACTGTAATGCTAGGAAAGATGGAAGGGAAGAAGAGGACAACCAGCAACAAGGTGGATGGATTCAGTAACAGCCATAATGGGTACTCTGATGGAAGACCTGAAGGACCAGCTAAGGACAGAATGTAAAGTGAAGGAATATTGCTGTATTGTAGGACAAATCTTATAATCCCAATTTGAGACTGGATAAATTCTGTAGAATTCAGTAGTTCTAACCTATGAGTACAGATGCTCTGGCAATATCCCTGGAGATGAGACTGTAATTAATCACCCTTGAAATTATTATTTTCTTCTGATCAAAACATAGAGCAAACATTTTTGCAGATAATGTTTAATATGTTTTTGTCAAGATGCAAAACCAGGCTTCCGGTTTGCACTTGCGGCGCTGGCAGACGTGCATGGAGAGCTCTCCTCCCTGCCACCCAGTTTTCCTCTGTTGGAAGACCCTGAAAAGGTTGGAAGTTGCCCTGGAGGGGCGACAACCATGAGGAGGCCCTCTGACTGATTGCAGAGGGGTGGCAGCCCCTCTGTTTCATCCGGAGCAGCTCTTCTGGACCGATGAAGAAAAGATCGGCCATCAACATGGCCGATCATCAAGCCGTACCAGCCAAAAACCAAAAGCACTAACAAGCACGAAGAAAGAAATGCGGAGGAACTGGGTGAGAGCCTACCTTTCTTATTCCCCCAACTACTTTCCTGTGGGAGAATTTTGAAAATTTCTTTTCCCCCCCTTTGGAATAGCGGTGTCTGCTTACTTTGAAAATAAAAGAAAAATATAACTAAATTAAACAACTAAAAAATTGGACTTGCACCTTTTGGATATTTGGGGTCCCCAAAAGTTCCTATTTCTACAGGGACCTATTACCCTATCTACTTGTTAAGCTGGAAAAAAAGAGGAAAATTTACTGGATAAAAGCTTAACTGGAGCTTGGAAAAGGATTATATATGCTACTAAGGACATATTGTGGTGAAGCCTAAAACAGCAAGGAAATTTACCTTTTACTGTGAGACCTGGCTACAGCCTAGCTGACCTTGGCATTATCTAAAAAAGATAAGAATTTGAAACAGCTGGCAGAGAAAACAACTCCCAGGAATAGTGGAGGTGGACATTCACTGACTTCTATTAAAAATAGCCCCCACTACCTTAGAAATGGAGGAATGCTATCCACAACTTAACTATAAACTTATACTTGAAACAATCCTTGAAATTACTGAGCAGACAAAATCCAAAGGTGCCAGCCTAAATTTACAGAATGAAGCCCTGATTTCAACTGATGAATCTACAATCCAAAAAGCAACAGAAGAGGAAGAAATTAATATCAAGACAGAGGACTTTAAAGAACAACAAGTACAATCTACTGAGAACCTCGATAGCCAAAGCTTGATCTCAACTATAGAACCTACAACCCAAAAAACAACACAAACTGAAGAAAACAACACTAAAATGGAGGGTTCTAAAGACTTACAACTACAACATGCTGAAAACTTAGACAACCATACAACAGCTTCAACTCTGGACATGACTTCTCACCCAAGCCAGATGAAACTGGAAGAAGAAGACCAGACTGAACTGATGACAAATATACTGATCCAAACACGGAGACTTGAACTATCAGAGCAACAATTTAATGATTAAAAAGGGGCCAGTTCCTTTGAAAAATTGACAATTGGATGGTCTCCCTTGATTCAAATAACATGTTTAGGAACGAAGGGAGATCCATTTGAGGATGTAAAGGCACTGGTATGGAAGCCTGCTTGGCACAAAAAGAAACCCAGAGTTAGACTTTTTTAAAAAAATGTTTTTTTTTCTTTTTTTACCTTTTTTAACTATAATGGAAGAGGCTAAAATTTTACTTAATGGGTCAAGGGGAGACTTTAAAAGATATTATTTGATTTAATATTTAGGATTTAGACTTACAAGGGAAATTAAAATTAGCTATTAGAATATAGTTTTGACTTATAATATGGAAGTTGGATTGAGACAATAAAGGATACTTTATTAGTAAGTGATGAGATACTAAGATGACAAATAGAATATATCTGTGAAATATATTTGTGAAATAAAATAAGAATGTATTTAACCAAGCAACATGTGTATTTTAGATTTGATAACTATTATGTAATGAAATAGGGGAAATTTGAGTTACCTGAAAGTTAAATACTATGGATCTTAAAGGCTAAATTGGAGCTCTGTAATTGCAAATTAAAAAGGGACGAGGTGGCTCAGTGGGTTAGGACGCTGAGCTTGTTGATCAGAAGGTTGGCAGTTTGGCAGGTTGAATCCCGAGTGCCACGTAACAGAGTGAGTGCCTGTTACTCGTCCCAGCTTCTGCCAACCTAGCAGTTCAAAAGCACGTAAAAATGCAAGTAGAAAAATAGGGACCACTACGGTGGGAAGGTAACAGCATTCTGTGCGCCTTTGGCATCTAGTCATGCCAGCCACATGACCACGGAGACGTCCTCGAACAAGCTCTGGCTCTTCGGCTTTGAAATGGAGATGAGCACCGGCCCCTAGAGTTGGAAACGACTAGCACACATGTGTGGGGGAACCTTTACCTTTACCTAATTGCAAATTGGTAAAATCTTAAAAACAGGACATGATAACTATAAGTAAAAATATATTGATAAATATCTTAACTGATTGTGTTATAACTAGAAATGTATTAACTTGATTGTGACATAGTAATTATGGGAAACAGAGAGGGAATTTTTAGATGATTTAACCTGAGATAGATGCAAGTGATTTTATTACTGGACTATTGATTACCCAATCACCACGTTGCTTTCTAAACATTTTGATATTTTGATGTAAAATTGGACAATTAATAAAACTTGTTTAAAAAAAGATGCAAAACCAGGATCATGAATGTATCTACTTCTCCCCAGGCAGATATCTTCAGGTTTCTCCTTTCCTTTGTTTTATTTTTATTAGACATACCCTAGCAAAAGTTAAATTCAGTGAAGCTGTAGCAAAGTCAGTATAGTTTTTACATTGGTTTAAATTATGCTTACCTTATAAGAATGAAAATAGACAGCTTAAAAATAATGTTCCATTCTAAAATGAGAGTCTACAGATATCTCTATTTTTAACACAGACTCCCAGTTTTGATGAACAGTAATGAGTATTATTAATTGGAGTTAATTGCAACGTGGTAGATATGAATAGTTGCAATTGCCATGTATAAATATTTTATGTTTTTACTTTAAACATGCAATTTTGTTACATATTCTGAAATGATTTTAATGAATGTGTTGTTTTTGCAGGTATGTGTATATGGAAAAAATATTAATTTATCTAAACACTGTTCTCTTCCACAGTAATCACACATCAGTTCTAATTATTGGACTCCCTTGAAGCACTATATAAAATGGCTAGATATTGAGAGGGAGGGTCTCTTTCATTTGATATCATTTAAAACAAAAAAATATCTAGAAGATGCAAAGGACAATAGGTCCAGTTGTTGCAAAGTATGAATGCCTTTAGAAGTAGCCTTAAAATGTTTACTTGGGAGAAGCTGCTCACCTAGTGAATTTAGCCATTTAAGGAAAACAAGGCTCCTTTCCTTTCCTTCTGAATCAGTACATCTTATGCTTTCCTCTATTCAGTTCAATTCAAACTGCATTTGCTACAGTTTTTCTCTTCCCATCCTTTCCCAGTACAGCTCCACCATCTATCTCCTTGTTACATTTCTATCCTTGTTTTCTTTGTTTTTACTCTTCTAGAAGACAAGAGGGGATGTATATTGATATGTGTGTACTACAGTATGTGAGACAGCCTGGTTAGTATATTTATTTATTTATTTATTTATTCGGTTTATATACCGCCCTACTCCCAAAGGACTCAAGGCGGTTTACAAGGCAAAATTTAAAAACAATACAATATAAAATTAAAATTAAATTAAATTAACTCTAGCCGCAAAAAATTAAAATCACAATTTAAAAACATTAAACCCCTCAGTCCAGACCAGATAGCTCAAAGAGCCAGGTTTTTAGGTCCTGGCGAAATGAACGAAGGTCGGGGGCAGTCCGGAGTTCCGTTGGCAGTTGATTCCATAGGGCAGGCGCGCCCACAGAGAATGCCCTCACCCTCGGGATCGCCCGTTGGCAATCCTTGACCGGCGGTACCCTGAGGAGGCCCTCCCTATGGGAGCACACAGGACGATGGGAAATTGACGCTGGCAGCAGGTGCTCCCTCAGATAATCCAGGCCCATGCCATTATATGTGGAGTGAGGAGAATCAAATTTTGTTGTAATGTGATTTCATATTTCATAGCACTTAATTTTAATTAGAAGTGTTTAATTCAATTATTTATTTTTATTTGGACCCACATTTTGGCAGGCCATGGTTTATGATATGTAGATAGATAGATTTACTTAGATATATAAATACGCCTGATGCACATATGTAATGGGCAGGTAAAATTCCAGATTTGGGTTATGATGCAACCCTTGATTGATGAAGTAGAAAAGCAGGACTCAGTATAGAATTTTTGTGTTTACACCATTTTTCTGTCTATTTTTAGTTTTTAAACTCAAGTTCATATATTTTAAACTCAAGGAGGTAAATATAGTATATGCACTTTGTCTGGGAGCCTTTTTAGAATTATCTCACCAAATTGATACTCAGTATTGAAATCTGACAGTGAAGTCAACCAATGCAGATTTTATCAGTGGTAAAGACAAAAGCTAGATTCTCCTTGAAGAATTCATTCACACAGATGTTTATGAGATAGAAGAGACACCACAAGGTAAAGCAAGATGTGACGCATCTGGCCCGTGGGCCAGCAGTTTGATATGCCTGATATAAACTATTAAAAATAAAAAAGGAAGAAGGTACCATTTTGTGTTGCATTACATATTGGATTTCTGGTTTGGCCTAAATCCAAAATTTGTTCCCAATGTATGATTTTGTCTAGATTAGACACAGCATTGTTGCTTCTTAGTTTGTTTGTGGTTGATTAAGTTGCTCCCATTGGAGAAAACAGTCCAACAACAGTGAACAGAAAACATTCACAAACATGCCAGTTGTGAAACAACAGCCAGAATCCTCTGTAATTTCGATTTATCGCTATATCTAAACAATGGGCTTATGTTGGTCCTCCTTGTGAATAGTTTTCACCAAGTACTGATGAAAAATGAGCAGAAAAGTTACATTTCACTTTATAAATGGTGACATGAATCTCTCTCAAAGACAGTGGAGGACAATCTTTGAATAAGTATTCATTCTGTGTCAGAAGTTAATAAATTGTGTTGTTACATTATAAATTTGATATCTATTCATTGACCATGCTGAATAGGTTTGGTGGGAATTGGAATTCAATAATGTCTGGAGAACCACAGGTTTCCCACTTCTATTCAAAATTATGTTTATGCTTCAGTGGCTTAGAAAACATATTGAGTAAATAGTGAAGGATATAGAATACAGAATAATAGAGTTGGAAGAGACCTTGGAGGTCTTCTAGTCCAAGTCTCTGCTCAAGCAGGAGGTCCTATATCATTCTGGACACTTGGTTGTCCAATATCTTCTTAAAAACCTTCAGTGATGGAGCACCCACAACTTTTGGAGGCAAGCCATTCCGCTGATTAATTGTTCTCACTGTCAGGAAATTTCTCCTTAGTTCTAGGCTAGATCTCTCCTTGATACCTTTCTATCTGTTACTTCTTGTCCTGCCCTCAGTTGCTTTGGAGAATAGGTTGGCCCCCTTCTTCTCTATGGCAGACCCTAAAATACTGAAAGACTGATATCATGTCACCTCCTAGTCCTTCTCTTTGTTAGACTAGACATACCCAATTCTTGCAACTGTTCTTCATATTTTTAGCCTCCAGCCCCTTAATCATCTTTGTAGCTCTTCTATTTATTTCTATTACATCTAGTTACCAACCATGTAAAATGGGTTACCTGAAAAATGTATAAAAGCAATACAACCAACAATACAGTAGCATAGATACTTTCATTTCATACAAACACAGCTTGATTAAAAGCACTCCAAAATGTCGAGAGTGCATGTTTACAGATGACACAACGTTAAATACTAGTTGCTACCAGCAGGGGGAACTGCTGCATTCATCATGTGAGAGGGAAACTAGAAGCTGAATTTGATGGACTTCAAAAATTTCACAGAATAGGTTATACTTCACTTTACTTAGACTTAGAATTTACCAGGTGTCCTTGGTAACTTTCGTTCTGTCTCCTACCTCCCCTTTAAGAAACTATTGAGAAGATGATGGAGATTCAGTTGTGGAATATTTTAGAGAAGTAGATTATTTGGACCATTTTCAGTCAGGTTTTAGGACCATCGTGGATCAAAAGCAGCACTAGCTGCTCTAGCAGTTAACTTTCCTCAAAACTGGATGAGAGGAGGTCAGGCCTCTTGGACCTTTTAGAGACTTTCAGGATCATCATCCTTCTCGACTGCCTGCAAGGACTGGGAATTGGCCCCGTTTTAAAGTGGTTCCACTCCTGAGCTTGTGGTGGTCATGGAAACAATAGCTGAGCCCTCGGTTGTTCCAGTGTGGGGTACTACAGTCACTGCTCTTTAACCCATACCATTTAACATACTGTATATTTGAAACAATTGGAAGAAGTCATCATCAATTTGGGGCAAGGATCATCAATACAATGAGAATATTCAATCTATACATTGTCACCCTAGGTCAATCATAGAATACTTAGTTTTAGATCATCATCCTGGGTCAGTGGAGAGGCTGCAGACACATAAGCCTACAGCCTTAAGATAAGTAGGAAAAAGTTAAGATTACCTCATATTAAGGCGGAATGAATGTATGTCTATAAATAACAGGCTTATCTATTAACATCTATTCCATTTGCTCTTTTGTGAGGTTTTGCTCCCCTAGAAGCAACATGAGATTCTTCTGAACTCATGACTCATGCGAACTAAGCAGAGGAACCTTTATACAGCTTCTGTTGATATACCAGTTGGGATCCACCTAGACTACCATATCCCAGTAACACTAATAAAGGAGAATATTTGTACCACAGGATTGACATGATGCTAGCTGGTTTTCTTACAGACGTTTCATTACCCAAACTAGGTAACATCATCAGTGCTAGTCACTTACATACCTACTGGGGGACCCCTCATACCCCAGTAACAGTCGTCCATTCTAATTAACTTGTGATAATCCAACACCTTTGAAGATGACCTGGATGCTTGCAGTTAGTACAGCATCCTGTTACTTTTTGCATATACAGCCTTACCTGTCAGTAGTTTATAGGCCCAATTCTGAGGGCTAATTCTCACCTATAATGGTCTACATAGACTGGCGCTGGACACATTGCCAAGCATGGTTCTGCCCATATGCTTCAAATGTCAAGGGACAGTCTCTCTCCCCTCCCCTGGCAGATTAAGGGGACTTGGATCAGAAGTCAGCTCTCTTTCCAAGAGTCCTCTTTTTATGGAACATTCTTCTCCAGAGACGCAGTTAGCTTCTACTTCCCTTGCATTTGTGAAGGGTCTTAAAACAATTTTATTTCAACAACTTTCTGTATCTGTTCCTGGCACATATCTTTTTAAATTGTTTGTGAACTGCTTTCTCTAATACAGTAACTATATTGGATATAGGTTGTTCTAATACCTGCAGATATTTGTTGTTTCAATTGCCTGTTTGCTTCAATATCAAGGCACAAGAATGGTCCTCTCTGTATAGTTGTAATTTCAGGCAAGTTAAAAAGAAAGCAATTCTTTAATTTCTCTGCCTTTGTTTCTCTTCCTTCAGAGTGTGATTTGCTGACAGGTAAAACCATTACAATAAAGGCAAAGCTGTCTTCCATTCCAATATATTTGTTTGCTTGTTTAGCTATCCTTACAGTATAACTCCTATTTCTAAACTGCCCATCTCCCTCAGAGTATGGTACCTTCATTCTCAGTTCTAAGGCTGGTTGCGCTATCTGGCTTTTTCGACACATCTGAACTTTGATGTTGGAGAAGACTTCTGAGAATACGAAACAAACAAATGGGTCAACAAACAAATCAACCCAGATTTCTCATTCAAAGAACAAACGATTACTCAAATTATGCTTAACACTCTGGAGGAGGCTCTAATGCTAATGGGAAAGGTGAAAAGAAAGAGAAAAAGACACCTAGCAAAAAGTTTGATGGAGCATGTTACAGTGGAGGTGAGTGCACCATTGGGAGACTTGAATGAATAGTTAGGGATAGATCGCCCTGGAGAAAATCTATGTGGTCACTAACAGTCAGCGCTGACTTGATGCCACATGATCAGTCAGGTTACCTAGCCACAGATCACTTGTATGGACTCCTGGGAGACCTACAACAATCAGGTAAAATAACCTGCATCCAAGAATCAACTGGCTGCTAGATTATAGATGTAACTATAACAAGACTTATCTACCCTAAAATGTTGTTGTTGTTAGCTGCGAAGTCGTGTCTGACCCGTCGCGACCCTATGGACAACGTTCCTCCAGGCCTTCCTGTCTTCTACCATCTTCTGGAGTCCATTTAAGCTCACGCCTACTGCTTCAGTGACTCCATCCAGCCACCTCATTCTCTGTTGTCCCCTTCTTCTATTGCCCTCAATCTTTCCCAACATTAGGCTCTTCTCCAGTGAGTCCTTCCTTCTCATAAGGTGGCCAAAGTATTTGAGTTTTAGCTTCAGTATCTGGCCTTCAAAAGAGCAGTTAGGGTTGATCTCCTCTAGGACTGACCGGTTTGATCGCCTTGCAGTCCAAGGGACTCACAGGAGTCTTCTCCAGCACCATAGTTCAAAGCCCTCAATTCTTTGGCGCTCAGCCTTTCTTATGGTCCAGTTTTCACTGCCATACATTGCAACTAGGAAGACCATAGCCTTGACTATACGCACTTTTGTTGACAGGGTGATGTCTCTGTTTTTTAGTGTGCTGTCTAGATTTGCCATGGCTTTCCTCCCAAGGAGCAAGCGTCTTTTAATTTCTTGGCTACAGTCCCCATCCGCAGTGATCTTGGAGCCCAGGAAAATAAAATCTGTCACTATCTCCATTTCTTCCCCATCTATTTGCCAGAAATTGAGAGGGCCGGTTTCAACCCAAGTTTTGCACTCTCCTTCTTCACCTGCAACACGAGGCTCTTTAATTCTTCTTCACTTTCTGCCATTAGAGTGGTATCATCTGCATATCTTAGGTTGTTATTTCTTCCGGCAAACTTAATTCCAACTTTTGATTCATCTAGCCCTGCCTTTCTCATGATGTGCTCTGAATATAAGTTAAATAGACAGGGCGACAGTATACAGCCTTGCCAGACTCCTTTCCCAATTTTGAACCAATCAGTGGTTCCGTGTCCAGTTCTCACTGTTGCTTCTTGGCCCACATTTAGGTTTCTCAAGAGACAAATAAGATGGTCTGGTATGCCCATCTCTTTAAGAACTTGCCACAGTTTGTTATGATCCACACAATCAAAGGCTTTAGCATAGTCAATGAAGCAAAAGTAGATGTTTTTCTGGAACTCTCTAGCTTTCTCCATGATCCAGCATATGTTGGCAATTTGATCTCTAGTTCCTCTGCCTCTTCGAAAGCCTGCCTGTACTTCTGGTAGTTCTCAATCCACATACTGCTGGAGGCTAGCTTGTAGGATTTTAAGCATTACTTTACTAGCATGTGCAATGAGTGCAATGGTGCGATAGTTTGAACATTCTTTGGCACTGCCTTTCTTTGGAATTGGAATGTAAACTGATCTTTTCCAATCCTGTGGCCACTGTTGAGTTTTCCAAATTTGCTGGCAAATTGGGTGTAGCACTTTTACTGCATCGTCTTTTAGGATTTTGAATAGCTCAGCTGGAATACTGTCACCTACCACTACCTTTGTTGTTGCTCAGTTTTTCTAAGGCCCACTTCACATTCTAGGATGTCTGGCTCGAGGTCAGTGACCCCCTCATTGTGATTATCAGGGACGTTAAGCTCATTCTTGTATAGTTCTTCTGTGTAATTTTGCCACCTCTTCTTAATCTCTTCTGCCTCTGTTAGGTCCCTGCCATTTTGGTCCTTTATCATGCCCATTTTTGCATGAAATGTTCCCTTCATCTCTCCAATTTTCTTGAAAAGATCTCTGGTCCTCCCTATTCTATTGTTTTCTTCTATTTCTTTGCACTGTTCATTTAAGAAGGCATTCTTATCTCTTCTAGCTATTCTCTGGAATTCTGCATTCAATTGGGTGTATCTTTCTTTTTCTCCCTTGCCTTTCACTTCCCTCCTTTCCTCAGCTATTTACAAAGCTTCCTCAGACAGCCATTTTGCTTTCTTGCATTTCTTTTTCTTTGGGATGGTTTTGGTTGCTACCTCTTGTACAATGTTGCGAACCTCTGTCCATAGTTCTTCAGGCACTCTGTTTATCAGATCTAATTCCTTAAATCTATTTGTCACCTCTACTGTATATTCAACAGGGATATGATTTAATTCATACCTGAGTGGCCTAGTGCTTTTCCCTACTTTCTTCAGTTTAAGCCTAAACTTTGCAATGAGAAGCACATGGTCTGAGCCACAGTCAGCTCCTGGTCTTGTTTTTACTGACTGTATAGAGCTTCTCCATCTTTGGCTGCAGAGCATATAGTCAATCTGATTTCTGTGTTGACCGTCTGGTGATGTCCATGTGTAGAGCCATCTCTTGGGTTGTTGGAAAAGAGTGTTTGCTATGACCATTGTATTCTCTTGACAAAATTCTATCAGCCTGTGCCCTGCTTCATTTTGTACTCCAAGGCCAAACTTGCCTGTTATTCCGGTTATCTTTTGGCTTCCTACTTTAGCATTCCAATCCCCCATGATGATAAGGACATCATATTTTGGTGTTAGTTTTATAAGGTGCTATAGGGATTCATAGAACCGGTCAATTTCATCCTCTTCAGCACTGGTGGTTGGGCCATAGACTTGGACTACTGTGATATTGAATGGTTTGCCTTGGATTCGAACTGAGATCATTCTGTCATTTTGAGGATTGTATCCCAGTATTGCTTTTCCTACTCTTTTATTGACTATGAAGGCTACTCCATTTCTTTTGAGGGATTCTTGCCCGCAGTAGTATACCTGATGGTCATCTGAATTAAATTCACCCATTCCTGTCCATTTTAATTCGCTGATACCTAAGATGTTGATGTTCAGTCTTGTCATCTCTTGTTTGACCACGTCCAGCTTTCCTTGATTCATAGATCTTACATTCCAGGTTCCTATGGAGAAAAAATCTTTACAGCATCGGACTTTCCTTTCACCACCAGACACATCCACAGCTGAGCGTCCTTTCGGCTTTGGCTCAGTCACTTCATTCTTTCTGGTGCTACTAGTACTAGCCCTCTGCTCTTCCCCAGTAGCATATTGGATGCCTTCCAACCTGAGGGGCTCATCTTCCAGCGTCATATCATTTTGCCTTTTAGTACTGTCCATAGGGTTTTCATGGCAAAGATACTGAAGTGGGTTGCCATTTCCTTCTCCAGTGGATCATGTTTTTTCAGAACTCTCTGCTATGACCTTTCCGTCTTGGGTGGCCCTGCATGGCATAGCTCATAGCTTCATTGAATTACGCAAGCCCCTTCGCCACGACAAGGCAGTAATCCATGAAGTAATCCATAAAATAAAAGGTTTTATTTTTGTTCCTTCTCCCATCATCATGGAGGGTATCAGTGAATAAGGAAAATAATTAAGCAGGAAAGTGGTTAATTGTTCCTCTGTCTTAGATAGAAAAGCATTTTATATAGTAACACTTCATTGACAAAAAGATTTTGTTAAAAAGCAGCACATTTCACAAATGAAGGGCTATGAAGTTGGCAGTAAACATCATTATGTTTAATGGAGGCTATACATAGTAACTCTGCACACAACTGCATGCACACGGGTTCCAATAAATTTTGGTAGAATGTTATGCAAAGTTGTAGTGTGTGTGTGTGTGTGTGTGTGTGTGTGTTTGGTACGCACACAGTTATGATGAACACTGTAGATTAAAATGCAGCTCATAACTGTATCAAAATCATGCCATTTTCTTTTTCTTCTACTGTCTTTCTCTGTTTTTTTATATATGACTGACCAGCCACAGATGAATGCTACAAAAGTGTGACAGTTGCGCCTCTGAGACTATACCGGGGTCCATTTATTTTTATTTATTATTAAATTTATATGGCTGCCCATTTCACGAAAACATTATTCTGGGAGACCTACAACAATCAGGTAAAATAACACTTATATAAAAGAATCATGTTAAAAATATAAAACTGGCATTAAAAGTTAGATATTATTAAGACAAAATATACAAACTTCAGAGAAAGACAGAGTGAGTGTAACCATCTCAGTAGAGGAACTATCTATAACATGTGCTGGGTTCCCTGGTCTGGATGGGGAACAACAGGCTTCAGCTGAATCCTGGCAAGACTGATTGACTCTAGGTTTGGGGGCTGGATTCAGTAATGCATGCCAGTCCAACCCTCTCTTATAGACTGACCTGGCATTTAGCGTCAGCAGCCAGAGTTCAGGGCTACTAAAGATTTGCTGACAGGGTACAAAGGTTGAGACCAAAGACTGGAACACAAAACTCACATGAGTTAACAGTTTCATGTTCCACAAGAGGGGCCCACTCCCTGTCACCCACCATGTCTCCCCATGCCTGTCAGACAGGAAACCCGACTAATTCTATCTTATTATAAGGCTATATTAACATAATCTTGCAAGTCTGAAAGTACAAACATCTCACCACCATTTTAACTGCTTGATCCTTTAGGACAGGTCCTCTTAAGTTTTTTTCTCTGACCATTTAAACCACTGTGAGTTCCTGACTCTCTTGTCTGGTTGTTTCCTAGGCAGCATCTCTTCTCCTCATTCATCTATGCTTTCCATAACAATGCCTGACACCATATATTGTGGCCTGCCTCCATCCCTCCAATGGCAGTCCCATCCCCAGAAACAACCAACACCCCCCCCCCCCAAAAAAAATTAGCTTGCTTAAGTTTAATTTTTTTCTGCAAAGACTTTTGCTTTCCTTTGCGTTGAATGCCAGTGAAAAATTTCTGCATTTTCACAAAAGTGCTTCTGGAAATGTATACCATTAGGCAGCTTGATTCAGTTTTTGGCTCTCATTTATTTTTACTCAGCCTGATGGAACAATCTTCTTGCCACTGGGTTATTGCCAGTAGTGAAATTAATGTTCATTTTCCTGGGAGCATTGCTATTGCTAAATGACATATTGATCAAGCTTGGAGGAGGAAGGTTTTAGAGCAGAAACACTCTCTATTTATATGAATGCCATTTCTTTTTTTCCTTTCCACTTGGGAGGAAGCAATGACAGCAAAGTCCCACCTTTCATATACACAAGCATGCCCTTTGCAATGACAAAACCTCTTTTTACCATAGTACTGGCAGTATGATTTTAAAACTCTATATTATAAAATTGTACAAACGTTATTGGTGGGACTGCACATCAGAGAAGAGCAGAAGAGGAGTAGATGAATTGTAGCTGCTCACTAAAGGGCCTCTTCCATGGCACAGGTTCTCCCTGCCATCAGACTCCAAAAGCGCAGGTCCTCCCTCACCGCCAGCATCTTTCTACCACTAATTTCATTAGCCGTATGAATGAAGAGGGCACAAAATGCTGGGTTCCAAAGCTACACAGACCCTGAAATCCTCATTTCCATCCTGTCACTAATGCTCAGATTATTGTTGTAAGGGTCTAGGACAACTTGCCATGGCCAGTTCACCACAGCCAACTTGCCATGGCCAACTCCCCTAGGACAATTCAACATTGTATTAATTGTCTCATTCAGTTACTGTTATTGTTGGTAATCATGTTTTTTTAGAAAAAATATTGTAACTCTTGTATTTCTGGATTGACCTTTTTATTTCATTATTATTGGCCATGGTTCTGTGGAAATTAATGTAACTTTTGTATTTGTTGAATTGTCCTGTGGCAAGTTTCTCGTGGCAAATTGGCCATGACAGGTTGTACTATGGTGAGTTGGTCATGATGAGTTGGCCATTGGCTATGAGGAGTGGGCAGTGGCATGTTGTGCCATTCTGGTGCTGTAAAGAATTCTTCTTTGGCAATTTTCAAACATTAAAAAAGGGACCAGCCATCAAAACTGAACACAACTGTTGGAGACTACATAGGCACATCCATGAAGCCAGCATTCAGTCATATTCTTTCCCCTCAAAGGGCAAAGAAACCAAATCAGTGAATTTCTCATGTGTGGATGTAGAGTTGTCACATTTATGTTAATTTCCAGGCTAATTACTGGGAAGCATCATTTCCAGGAAACTCTCTCAGAAGGATAGGACTTTAAGTGGGAAAGGAGGTGGCTCAAGGGGGATTATAGGGGAGGACTATCAACCCCCAAGTTGAGCTGAGCTAATTGCAGTCTCTGGACAAAACCCAATTTTTGAACAAACCTCACAAGATCTACTAGATGGGAAGGAATCCTCATGAGTCACTAAATGAGAAATTGTCCTCCCAATTGGATTGGAAATTTACACTGAAATGTAAGACTATTTAAGTTGAGCACTGGAAACATCCTTCTCCAGCATGCCTACAGGAATCTCTATTATATTTATCAGGGTGCTTTGTGCCTTGCTAATTTTTCCTGTACTCTGTGAGCAGAAGAATTCATTTGGCTCCTCAGCATTCATTTATTCTTTTGCTATACAGTTATTCCATACATTTGAATTCTCATTAGAAGATTGTCTTCATAGACTGTTTTCAGTTAATAAAACCTGTTTTACAGGTATTCAAAGAATTTCTTTTACATAGTATAGAAATAAGACAGACCAAAGAATTCCAGAGCAACAAATTGTTTTCAGATTGGAATAGGCTTGAAAACAACAGATGAGAGAGAGAGAGAGAGAGAGAGAGAGAGAGAGAGAGAGAGAGAGAGAGAGAGAGAGAGAGAGAGAGAGAGACAGACAGACAGACAGACAGACAGACAGACAGACAGACAGACAGACAGACAGACAGACAGACAGACAGATTATATAAAGAGAGAAAGATATATAAAGAGATACTATATAGAGAGAGTCTTACACAAACACACATATACATGAAAAGACAGAACATGCCTGCTTTTTTCTTTAGTGTACACAGATAACCAGCTCAGACTCTTTTAACTCCATGCAGTTGCTAGGCAATGTAGAAACAAGGCTCCTAATTAGTCTGCACTCTGAATGATCTCTGCAATTAAAAAACCAAAACAAAAAGTGTAAGTTCAAATGAATTTTGTTGTCCCTTGCCATCACCATTTTGCTAGCATTTTGCACGTGTGTACCATTGAGTCAGTGTTGACTCCTCATGACTGCCTAGACAAGTCCCTGCTGTTTTCTTGGCAAGTTTTCAGAAGTGATTTGCCATTGTATCCTTCCTATGGTTTCAAAACAGTGACTGGCTCAAGGTCACCTAGCTGGTTTTGTGCCTCAGGCGGGACTAGAACTCATGGTCTGGTGACTTAACTACAAACTGATTAAACTTACTTCAAACTGGCTTTCTAGTTTAGCACTTACTAGGTGAAAATGTTCATGAGTTGGGAGATTTTATGTGTATTATCTTTAAGATGGCTGTAGCTAAAGCAAGATGCCATTGTTAAGCTGGTATTAAGACAGTCTACCACCAACATTATACCTGTTTTGAAGGAGCTACGCTGGAGGCTAATATGCTTCTAACATACACTCAGCAGAATTTTACTAATATACAGTGTATCCTGTACAATCTACAAACTGGATTTTTGGTGGGTTAGCTTCTACTTTGGACAGAGAAGTAGACTGGATAAGGGCTTTTAAGCTAATACACATTTGGACCAAGGACACAGAATGTGTGTGTGTATATGTGTGTGTGTTTGCATATACATTAATTTTTCCACGAATAAAAGTAATATAAAAATATAAAACAAAGTTAAGAAAAAATGTGAAATAAAAAGTGCAGGAAAAAACGGAATATTAGCAAATAGAGGTTTACAAGCTTATTTCCCCACCCCCTTCAAAATTTTATACATATTTCCTCTTTCCTCATATTCAGCCCTTTTTAATTAACAAAAACGAAAATCATCCAAGTCATTGTCCATCAAGAGCTTTCAATCTTATATGGAAGTACTTATTATTTTATCTCTGACCAAAGAAATCTATTTTATATTCCTTCCTTGTAGGGAATCTTCTAATAGAACAGAGAGCTCTTAAAACATTTTTAACTTTATATATTTTGTGTTAATTATGCATAGCCTCTCTCTCATATAATCTCATCTTCTTCTTCCATTCTGTTAAAACTTCAACAGCCATCTCCTTAATGCCTTCCCCAGGTTGTTCCAAATATACTCTCAATTTCAGACAAATTTCTTCCTCTCTTAATTCCAATAATACTACATCCAGTCCTTCATTAATTTCTTTGATTGTCATTTCCATCTTATTTCCTGGGATCTCTACTTTTTCCTCAATTTGTTTAACTCCTCCAATCATTTATATTGCGGGTTCTTCCATTTTTTTTAAAAAAAATCAATGTCTTTTCCATATTTGCAAATCTTTCAGCCAGTAAAATTGTCACTAACATTATGGCATTCTTCCCCATTCTTCACAATCCTTGGTAGGATCTCTATTGTAATGTCTTTTCTTGATCTTTGCTGTGTTAGTGATCCTCTTCTCCCTTCTTTCACAGCTTCAGAGATAATAGTCATCTTTCTCTCCCTCACTTTGGATTTATCCAACAAGACAAAGCAAAGCCAGAAAGGAGACTCTCTCTTGTTCTTTTCACTTCCTCTGTTTTCTTAATTCTTTAGTCCCTTTTGACATGTTCTACAGTCTATGCAATTTAACAACACGCCCTTGAATCCTCTTTCTCACAAAATTCTGTACAGTTTATTTGTTTAATTAATTATTATTTTAAAAATACTTGAAAATAAGCAAAATCCAAATTCACCCAAATCCTTTATCTGTTTTAAATTATCATAATCCAAACTCTTAGCTTTTGGGGATAGATTATTTTTTAAATCTGCATACTTGTTTGTGTTTCTTTTTATTCACGCTCTGGATTGTAGGAACATTAACTGAGAGGACTAATTACTCTGCTGCTCCAAAGATCTCTGTAACTTTTAATTATAATGCAAATGTGTTTTGAAAAGTGGAGTTAGGTCCATTACAGGCTCCGCTGAGGCTGCAAGCACAATCTTTCTTCTTCAGCTTTTGGCACTCCTTACTTGAAATTCACCTGCAGGATCTCTGCAGGCTTCCTTGGAAAGCGCTATCTTCCCAAGCGCACGTGGGCAAACTCCACCCCTCCAGGCTCACCACCCATTTGCACTTCTCAGCACCATCTCGCTTGTGATTCAGGGTCAGCCTGTGGGTTCGGCAGTTGGGTCGGATGATTCAGAGGAGGAGGAGGGGGGGTTTGGAGAGCCTGCAGAGGACAGTTCTGAGGCTTCGCAGAGCTCTCAGCCAGGCCCCTCTCATCTGGTTACTACGCAGACCCAGCTGTGTGAGCCTGACAGCGTGGATGAAGATGACCCACAGCTGGCCCTGTTCAAGGACGCCCAACACAGGAGACAGTCAATCAGGAGTAAACAGAGGAAGGCAATGGGGCACCTCGGAAGGAGGCAGAGAGAAGCCACGCCTTGAACTGTTTAAAAGGGGAATGTGTGGGAGGGCTGGTTTGCTGAAGGCAACCGTTTGAATAGCTCCTGTTTTGTGGTTCGTGTTTTGTTCAGTTTGCTCTGTTTTGTGTCAATAAATTTGGCAGGCTTAGTTCTAGCCTTTTGCCTTTTGTAAAGGGGTTGTCCCTGCCTTTTCTGCAGGGCCGGTAGTAGGCTGGAACAGAACAATCTCTTTAGAAATGTGTCAGACTGTCATTTTCTCCATCCTGAAGTCCCCAGGCAAAGATATTGTTGATGAATAGTTTGCCTGCCTGATTGTGTGCACTTTCTTTAAAGAATCACTTTGGGGATAATTTTGGATTAAGGATTTCATTGGGAATCAAGCGACCTCATTCCCCTGCTCCAAGATAGCCTTACAAACAGTGATGGGATTCAAATATGTGAACAACCAGTTCTCTGTGTGGATGCCGCTTCCAGAAGTCCATTCTGGGCCTGGGTAACAAAAAAAATACTTACCGGTTCTGCCGAAGTGGCGCAAACTGGCTGAATCCCACCACTGCTTACAACAATCATTTCCTCTTTGCTCGCTTGTATTGAGATTACTGCATGCAGCAGCAATTGTTTTTGAAAAAAATTCAGAAACTTCAGTTAATTCAAAATGGAAGAGCTACACTGTTAACTGGGTGCAATCATAAAGTGAAACATCATGTGACCACATCATTTAGCAATGGCCACCCCAGTGACCATCTTTATCTGAGAATCACGGGTTGTTAAGTGAGTACACACCCCAATCCAAGTGCCAAAGGTGCTTTTCTTTCTTTCATGAACTGAAGAAGCTTCTTTTTTTAAAAAAAAAAAAAGTTTTACAATACATTTTAACTTTAATGCCCCCCTCCCCCACCCCCATCTAACCCTCCCTATCCCTCTCCCCCATTCCCACCTCCCCCCCGACTTCCCAGAGCTAAATACAGGGTATAAAAACGAAAAACAAACATAAGCATCCATATGCTACCAACAATAAACTATTAATTCTATCACCCTCTGGCTCATGTAAAATGATTACAAACAGTAATAATATTACAGATAAGAAAAAAAAGGAAGAAAACAGAAAAGGAATTTTACTCAAATGCTAAATAAAATTTCTTAATCCCAATCCTTATTCATATTAATTTCAAAGAAAAAACTTTCATCTACTATTTACATTCTCCCACATTTCTCTAATCTCTAGACAAATTCTCAATTACGCACCAAAAACGCCTATCTCTATTAACCTTATTAATCTCCAACCAAACTACTATTTACATTCTCCCACATTTCTCTAATCTCTAGACAAATTCTCAATTACGCACCAAAAACGCCTATCTCTATTAACCTTATTAATCTCCAACCTAATCCAATTAGGTAACCTTTGTTTATAGTAAGTTAAGAAAAATCAACTTGTTGTTGATTAGAAGCTTGCGTACAAATACTTTTAGTCCACAACCCTAATATACGTTTCTTGAAAACAGATAACATCAGTCTTAAATTGTTTTAAATATTAAAAAGCTTTCTTTCTCCTCTACGATGAATTCAATCCATTGACATTCTAATTAGAAATTTAGTCACCAATCTTGACACTCCAAAGCTTTTGGAGCATATCTGAAATGACCCCTTCAACTTCTTTAGACCGCGCCCCTCCCACAGCTTCACTGTAAGTACGCTTTGGAGGTTCCATAACTTTCTGCTGGTCTTGCTCTTGCTCTTGTCTCACTCGTCTTAGGGCGGCACGCATCATCCTCTGCTCTCCTGCAGCAAACGATGAGACTGTAACTTGATCCCCTCCAGCACCATTCTCCTCTGTCTGTCTATCTGCAACTTCTTGAAGCTTTCCCTCACCATATCCCTTTGCAGCTTCCAGAAGTGGTAGGGGGATTGCTTTTAACACTTTGCTATAAAAATCACGTGCCTGATCCACAGTAACCAAACGATGTCTTTTACCTTCATGCATCACCACCAGTCCAACTGGAATCTCCCATCTGAACTTAATATCACGTTTCTTAAGTTCCTGTACAAGAAATGCAAAATCTTTCCTTCTCTTTAAAATCTTTGGAGGAATCTCTTTTAAAACCAAGACTTCTTGCTCAGCAACTACCAATTTAGTATCATAAGCAGCTTGAATGACTTCATCTCTAATTACTCTCTTTGTAAAATAGACCACCACATCTCGGTAACTTCCTCTGTCTTGCAATCCATGAATTAACACGAAAAATTTTATCCATACTTCCCTCAATTTCAGATGCTGGCTGGCCCAATACCGCTTCCAAAGCTTCAGAGATCAGCTGCTTTAAATCTTCTTTAGAATTCTCCTTTAAGCCCCTAATTCTAATAGCGTACTGCATCTGATGATACTGAGCGAGGCTCAATTCTCCGTCCACTTTATCCCTTATATTTTCATTCTCTAATACCTTTGCTTCTAATATAGAGTTCTTTTGACTGAGATCCTCCACTTTTGCATCCAGCTGTTGCACACATTCAGCTACACTTTCAATCATAGACAACATGTCTACCCTCATTGCTCTAAACTTCTCTTCCATCTTCTTCTCCAACTTCTCCTCCAGCTTTTTCAACTTTTCATCCATCATATCAGATATTAATTGTGAATGCTTTTCAAGGGCATCTTGTAAATCCTTAAGCGTCAACGCCGGAGGAGGTACAGGAGGAAGCAAAGCTTGCAACGAGGTCTGTTGCACCGGGGAAAACCCCGCATTCCGAAGAGCTTTAGAAGTTTTGGCCGCCATCTTTCGTCACTTTCACTTATTGCGCACTTTCACTTTAAAGCTATAAAATCCATTGAGCTAGAGAGTAAAAATAAAAGTCCACATCACCTTGACCTCCTGTACCGCTCTGCCTGCATCTTTATACTCAAAAGTATTCCTTCTGGCAGGGGTGGTTGCTAACGCCTGGCTCTGCTCCAAAAATCACGGAGCAGAGACACTGCGCAGCTCGGAGCAACCCAGGCTTCGGGGGGGCTCAATCCTTCAGCCGCCCAAACTCTCAGTTCAGGCGGCCCCGGAGAGCTCAACCCCTACCTGGGGCCTCACCCCCTCCTCTTCTCCCGAGGAGGGGGCTTCAAATCCATCTAAACAGCTGATCGGCGCTGTTTACGATGGAAAAACACAGCTGCGGAGCGGACAGCCCGGAGGCGGCTATCTTCGGCGCCGCGTCGCCACCGGAAGTCCGAACTGAAGAAGCTTCTTGAATGAAAAGTGAAACATTTTCAAGGAAAAAACACACAAAAAAGTCCAGTTGCCTTTTGGAAAAATAACCAAAGTTGCCTTTTGGGACAGCCATGACCTGGATGACTGAGAATCTCCATAGACACCCAATCCAAGTCATTTTGGACTTGGCTCCTCCCAGTCCTGAGGCTTAGCAAGTTAGGGGAATACCTCCAACTCCCTCACCCTCTATCTCACCCTCTCCCCATTTCTGTCCTTTTGGCCAATGTACACTTTGCCTTGCTGGACAGCAAGCAGAGCTCAGATCTCTGTAGCTCTGGGACTGCTTGCACACCTCAGAAGTCACAGTCACTCCAGTCAAATCCCAGCTTCAGTTACCCTTACCGCCTTGCACTCCGAGACCCCTGATGCCCTGCAATCTGCTATCATAGTTGGTTTTCACTGTCTCCTTGTTCCTGCTCCTGACGAGGCATGCCTGACCTAGAGGCTGAGCCAGGCTATGGCTAGGCTTCGACTGTGGAAAGAAAAAGGCAAAAACAGCCCCTGAGCCCTTTGCATTGAGATCTTGGCCCAAGCTAGGCTAAGCTTTGGTTGTGGGGGGAAATAAAAATAGCTCCTAAGCTGCAGCATGCAAAAAAAACTGATGGTTTTTTGGCATGCCATTGCTCTGAGACAGCTTCTGGTGAGTTGTTGTTTTTTTTTACCCCAGTCTGGCCCAGTACCCTGGCCAGGCACATCTCATCAAAATGGACCAAGAAGAGAGTGAAGGTCAGTGAAAGTCAGCTGGAAGAGCAAGGCACAGGTCAGCAAGGGGCCAAAAGGGCTTAGATTAGTGGGGAGGTTGGTGGGAGGAGTTGAGGTGTCTCTGCAGTTGTAAGTCTGGTGAAGCTGCTCAAATTTTAATCATTATGGGGGCACTTTAACAACTGTAAGTTTTGGCATGGTTTGTAAGTCCATTCAGTGCCACCATAACGTTGAGAAATCACCAAACAAATGGTCGTAAGTTGAAGACTACCTGTATCTCATTGAGCTTGTATTTTTTTCATCATGGCGAAACTGCACCCACCCCATTGCTGGCAATGGAAAAGTCGTGATACGTTGCGACACATCACGTGAGGTTGCAAATTTGACACCCCTGCCCTAGCTTAAAGTTCCTTCCTCTGAACTCCATGTTAACTCAATGTAAATGATCCTATGGTCTATCTCGGCTCTGCTTTTAAAACCAGCATTTGCCCTATTTTAAAAGCCAAGAGAAGCATTCTACTCATCTTAGGAGCCCAGCAAGGCATTCAATTATGTGGAAGAGCTCCTCTGGAGTGTGGTTGGCATTTCAGGATCAACCTCTCTTCTAGCCTAATTCTAAAGTCTATAATTCTAAAGCAAGTGAAATCTTCTTATTCTAATTAGGAAGCTAAGAATAAAACACAGGCACCCTAGATTTGTGTTAGAAATGCCTTCTGCATTTTCCTCAGCAGCAATCATCTCCTTTCCACCATAAATAGCAATGATGATATGAAAGGCCAGTTTCTCAAGATGCTAGTCACCAATGGGACAGGTATGGGAAAGAAGCTTTGCATTCTAAATAAACAGGCAACATTTAATTCGTTTTTAACATTACAGGTAATCCTCACTTATTGACTGCCTAGTTTAAGGTAAAGGTAAAGGTTCCCCCGCACATGCATGCTAGTCGTTTCCGACTCTAGGGGCCGGTGCTCATCTCCGTTTCAAAGCCGAAGAGCCAGCGCTTGTCCGAGGACGTCTCCGTGGTCATGTGGCCGGCATGACTAGACGCCAAAGGCGCACGGAACGCTGTTACCTTCCCACTGCAGTGGTCCCTATTTTTCTACTTGCATTTTTACATGCTTTCGAACTGCTAGGTTGGCAGAAGCTGGGACGAGTAACAGGCGCTCACTCTGCTACGCGGCACTCGGGATTCGACCCGCCAAACTGCTGACCTTCCGATCGACAAGCTCAGCGTCCTAACCCACTGAGCCACCGCGTCCCTAACACCTAGTTTAGCAACATTCAAATTTACAACTTTGAATGTAAAAAAAAAGAAAAGATTTGCATCCGGTCTTCATATTTACACCTGTTGCAGCCCCGCACAGTCACATGATTGCTATTTGTGTGCTTTACAACCAGCTTTTAATAAGCAGAGCTATTAAGGAAAATGCAGAAGTAAAATTGCAAGTTGTGGTCATGTGATGTCTTGCTTAATGGCCACATGATTCACTTAATGACTGAATGGAAGTGATGTTGTCATGTTGCACTCATATGATTTTTTGTTAGCAACCATGGCACTTAGTGATGGAGTTTTCAGTCCCAATTGTGTTAGTTAAGGATGGCCTGTAAGTTTCTTTTCTCATGATCTCAGATTTTCTGGTAAATGCTCTATCAACAGTTAACATCACCTCAGCCATGAACTGAGACCAAATATATGTTTTCATTTCATTTATTCACAATTGAAGAGAGGTGTTGATTAGCCACCAGAAGCCAACTTTTCAGAAAGGCACACATAGGAAGATGCTTTGAGGAGCCACAACCTTCACAATTACAATTGGGTTTACCCACTGTGCTTCTTTGTGCCACTTTCCACATTTGTGATGTAGCCCAGAGGTCTCCAACTCTACCTGGGTGACAGAATCTTCATTAATATATTCATCTATAATCTGTCCCAGACCTTTTTGGAGAGGATCAGAAGTGGACCACAATTTTTTCCATAGAAACTGTAAGTTCCAGCTACAGTCGATTTTAGTCAGACTGTCTCTTCTGATCAAACTGGTTGTGAAGCAACATCAAAGGCAAAAATAAGGTAAAAGCAAACAGTAATTCTTATGCCATACTGTCTTTAACACTAAAACCACGGGTACATATATGTCTGGGACTGAGGCTTTATCACATCCTATAGCAACCAAATGGATAAATGGATACACACAAACACAACATCCTGATATCAAAAATTGATAAACAGATTATCTGTATACGCATGTGGACTCAACTTGGGTAATAAAGAAGTGGTTAGGTAAGTCTACCAATAGTAAGGTAGGCGGGTATGGCTTGGGACAGATGGGTGGCTAGAGACAGCAAGTTCATGGTAGATGACGCCATTACTTGGAAGTGATGCATGTGACATAGTATGGGCAGTCTTCATCCTGAAGTGATAAGGGCAGACATTAGAGCAGCCTAAGCGTTCACAGTTCCGCAGCTCTAATATGTAAAATAATAATAATAATGACATACTATACTCTTGTTTACCATCACCAAAATTTGATAGCATGCTGGAGGTACTGGCAACATATAGTGACAAATATGGAAGAAGCTAGATTGTACTCCAATCTTTAGCAGTATGAACCACAATTTAGATATGGGAACCTCTACCCTACAAGCCAGTGTTGCTTGGTCGCCTCTTATTCATGTCATTCCACGCATACATGCACACACTGACTGACTGCTTCCTTTGCCTGCTGCTAAATACAAATAAGAATCTTTTTGTCTCTATATTTCAGGGAAAGACTCCCACTCCTGTGATCCTCTAACTCTGGGTAATGATCTTGGTGAAATTACATGCCATTCCTACGCTTGAGAACAAAGGCAGCATCAGATTGATTGTCAAAGAGCAAAGAGATGGGATTACCAGGCTTCAAGAATGGGCCCTATGGGACAAATGTTCTACTTAAGAGCCAGAAGTTCTTTCCATATAACCTGTCACCTAATTCAGGGTAATTAATAGTAGCTGGATTTGGATGAGAACATCATAAAAGCCTCTGTCTAATAGTAGTCAAATACTGGAGTAATATAAGCAACAACATAGTCTTGTATCCTTTTAGCCATAAAACTTGAATCTTGTATCATATATCCTAATCCATTTACCTTTATTATTCATAATATCATTATATCACTCCCAGTATTCTGAACCTGCTACTTACATTTAATCTGTAAATCTTAAGCTCTGGGTGTATTTCTCAACCATATCCTTTTCTCCTGATTCTGATGCCAGTAACTTAAATAAGTCAACAACCCAACCATTTCAATAAAACAGGCACTGGAATCCCATGGTAGGATAAACTTTGTCTTTTTCTAAAAGAATATCATTGGTATTATGGTATAATTGATAAGATCAATAGCTTCATTCATTAACTCAATAAAAATGAGCTCCTTGACCAATACACAAAATAAATGTGATGAAAAAAGATTAACTTCAGTTAAACAAAAATTGTCAGAAAATCTAATTGGGAAGACCAAAAAAGCTATTACTGAGAATTAGAAAAAAGGACATGAAAAACTTTATGGTCAAACTCTCCTAAACAAACACATCTTTCTACCTCCAGAACTCACTAAGTATATTTCCTTGCATTGAACAAAATGGACACATTATTTGTTTTAAAGAAAAATAAGAAGATCAGGAAAGGGTAATCATTCTCTTCCTATATACTTCTTCTCTGATGTAATGTTGCTAGAATGATGGAATGCTCTGCCCCATAATAATAACAATAATTAGTAGTTCAGGGAAAATCAGAATATTGAAGAAGACACGCAATTGAAAAATGTTGTCCTGGTATAATACAGGTAGTCCACAATTGAGCCCAAAATTTCTGTTGCTAAGTGAGAGAGTTGTTAATGAATTTTGCCCCATTTTACAAACTTTCTTGCCACAGTTAAATGAATCACTACAGTTGTTAGTAACACGGTTGTTAAGTGACTTGGCTTCCCCATTGACTTTACTTGTCAGAAGGTCACAACAGCTGATCAGGTGATCCAGGGACACTGCAACTGTCATAAGTATGAGTCAGTTGCCAAGCATCACTGAATTTTGATCACATGAAACAGTTGTAAGTGTGAAAAATGGTCATAAGTCACTTTGTTCAGTGACATTGTAACTTCAAATGTTCACTAAATGAACTGTTGTAAGTTGAAAACTACCTGCAATCAGTTATTTGTATTTTTTATGATTTACATACACACTCTAATGGCAGAAAGTGAAGAAGAACTAAAGAGCCTCTTGTTGCGGGTGAAGAAGGAGAGTGCAAAACTTGGGTTGAAACTAAACATTAAGAAAACCAAGATCATGACATCCGGCCCTCTCAATTCCTGGCAAATAGATGGGGAAGAAATGGAGGTAGTGACAGATTTTATTTTCCTGGGCTCCAAGATCACTGCAGATGGGGACTGTAGCCAAGAAATTAAAAGACGCTTGCTCCTTGGGAGGAAAGCCATGGCAAATCTAGACAGCACACTAAAAAGCAGAGACATCACCCTGTCAACAAAAGTGCGTATAGTCAAGGCTATGGTCTTCCCAGTTGCAATGTATGGCAGTGAAAGCTGGACCATAAGAAAGGCTGAGCGCCAAAGAATTGAAGCCTTTGAACTATGGTGCTGGAGAAGACTCCTGCGAGTTCCTTGGACTGCAAGGCGATCAAACCGGTCAGTCCTAGAGGAGATCAACCCTGCCTGCTCTTTAGAAGGCCAGATCCTGAAGCTAAAACTCAAATACTTTGGCCACCTAATGAGAAGGAAGGACTCACTGGAGAAGAGCCTAATGCTGGGAAAGATCGAGGGCAATAGAAGAAGGGGACGACAGAGAATGAGGTGGCTGGATGGAGTCACTGAAGCAGTAGGCATGAGCCTAGATGGACTCCAGAAGATGGTAGAGGACAGGAAGGCCTGGAGGAACATTGTCCATAGGGTCGCGATGGGTCGGACATGACTTCGCAACTAACAACAACAACAATGATTTACATTATTATTATTTTTTTTTAAAAAACCTATAATGTGCAATTGGTTTAGCTTTGACATCCCATCACTTTACCTCTTATATAGCCTCTTAAAATACCACAAGTTTGAAATAATTATACACAGCGAAGTACAACAATTCTCATGTGGATGCTTACAGGCCAGTTAAACACAGCATGTTATCCTATTAAACAGTCAAGTAATTAGCAATTTAAAAAGCCTAAATAAATTATCACAAATAAAATTATATGGGTTATTTGGACAGATGAAATCATGCATGACCCTTAGAAAATGAAAAGAAACCTACAACATAAATAAAGAAAAGAGACACAAGATACATTAAGCATCAACCATATTAACTGGAAGAAACTGGATGCTTTTCCTCAACATCCATTTATTTAAAATCCCTTTCTGCAGTGTTAGCTCAGACCCTTACTGCCAGACAGCAGATATTTGGAAAGGGGGGGGGGGAATCCAGAGCATTGCCTAGTAGACTAGGAGCAGAGTACATCCCTTACACAGTAATTTTCACAATTGGAATGCATGAAAATGTTTTTCTGGGTGTATTTTTCTGTTGCAGAATTTTCACATCAGCCAAACCATAACCTACTTTTCTAAGATAGCCTTACTCATTTGATACTTTCCTTAAGTTATAGACTAGAATGCCAATGATTCTTTCTTACCTCTGTGGGAAATCACACCTGGAAGACTCTTGTAAGGTGCTGTCACCTACTATACACTATGGTATGTGTTGTTTTTGGATTTTAGCCAGTTTCTTTCCATTAAAAGGAGCTGCCTGAGAGAAAATATGTTGAGGAATGAGCTGATTCTTGCCTCAAGAGTCCTTTTTTTGTCCCAGCCAAATACTGTGATATTCCTCCCACCAACCCTATGATTCAAAGAATCAGAATTAGCTCTCCATACAATGTTTGGGATAGGACTAGAGTTAATTGACCAGGAGGTGGAGATATTAAAAATCAAGATGGCAACCAAAATCATACAATCAAAAGCCCAGTTCTTTTTTTCTTAATGTGCCCGCACATAGGGCATCAATCACATAGTTGTGGCTGCCATCTTGATTTTTTTTACCCCCTCCCTTCAGACATCATCTGATAAGGAAACCAAATATATTGCTCTGATAGATAAGAAGTGAAGGAAACAAACTAGATTAATATTACAAGAAAGCAACAAAAATGTGACTAAACCTGAAAATCTTACTAAGGGATCATTGGGTGACCAGTAATTTGCAAATGACAGATTCCATTAAACTCTTTATATTCTAAGAGCGGTTTGGGGTAGATCATTATGGAGATATGCTGCTCATTTCGCAGCAACTCTTTATTCCATCTTTTAACACTGAAGAGCTTTCAACACTGTTCATATTTCAAAATGTATTTATTTAACTAAACTATTTACTTCCAAATTCTGACCATTTAAGAACTGTTAAGGCAGATAATCAAAAAGGTTCCAAAGCAACCAGATTATTAATTAAAATTTTATCACAACTTCCAAAAAAAGACTTACTGTAAGAAGAATAGACTTAATATGAAATCCAAAGGAAGAAAGAAGACAAGCAACCAAAATGAATAGCAATATATGTATTTAAAACAACTCACAGGATATAACATGCCAATATAAAAATAAAGAGCTTAGCATCACCAGGTCACACAGTCTGAGGGTTGCAGCTAAGAACTTGTCCTGCTCCTTCAAGAGGTGGCAGGGGATGGAACCAATGCTTCCAGTGACAACTGAAGCAAGGAGATATATAGTCATATGGAAAAAGACAACTGCACGTTGTTACATTATGCAGTTTTGAATGGGGCTATTTAATGGTTGATAACTCACTTGCTGGGAAATCAAATCACCGTAGCAACCTCAGGTTCCTAGGATGAATGCTGTTTGAGGGGGGTAAATGAAAAAGCAGATATGTTGACAGAATCATTGTTTACAGCAACAACCAAGGACTGTGTGCTTCAAAATAATTTCATTTTACTTGCGCATGTTGACTAGGCTATTAAATGCTTTAAGAATGCCCAAATGTGCAATAGTGAAATGAAGCTATTAGAGGAAAAGGGTCATTTTAGGGCACAACCCATTTTTAAAAGCTCAAGCATTTGAAACAAGCAGAAATGTGTTAACAAGAAAACACAAGCAGAGGACGGCATTCAGTTACATAGCCTGGCTCTTTCCAAATGTAGAATTGTTCCTATTCAATATTTTAGGTTTCTTAAGAGATTGAAAAGAGATAAGACAATTCTAGTTAGGTGCTATTCCATTCTTTTCTTTAGTTGAGTGCTAGTCAACAGTTCAGAAGGCTCATTATGATTCCATCAGTTGGAACTAATGGTTAGTTGCCAGTTTCCTGGCAACTCTTTGTTTTTGAATAAGAGCCCCATCATAATTTGGAAAGAATAATACTCTGTCTGAGAGGAGAGGACATATGAGGAATAAGAAGAGTACTGTAAATGAGATAGCTGAGGAGAAGGAAAATAGAGAAAAATAATCTATTGAGGCCCAAAACTAAAGGTATTTTTCAGTATGGAATCTATGTAGTGTAATTGAAGAAGTACAGAAGCTGTAGTAGTCCAAGTGGTGATGAACTAATTCCCAGAAGTCCCAGCATATATGGGAACAAGGATGGAAATTGTAGTTCAGCAACATTAGGCTTGCCACAAATTGCCTACTTCAGATTTGTTACTTGCTGGTTTCAAAAGACAGTTATAAATACTACAAGGAATTATAAACCTGCAGCACCCAACCCCTCCCCCCCAACACTCATGTACTCAAACCTACAAAAAGAAAAATGAACAAAAAAGTGCTGAATAGCTCATACTTTATGGGAAAGGGAAGCATGTAATGACAGGAGCACTGTGGAGAATAAATATACAACCATATTTATTCAAACAAACCAGAAGACATTAAATATTTGGTTTGAGTATCTCAGGAATTAGCTCAATAAAGTAATGTCTTGGGCTTGTGAGTTGATCAAGATGTTGGTAGAGTCAAAATGTAATTTTGGCTATGCTTTCTACGAACAGAACTTTGTTCTGGATTTTCTGAGCCTATACATCTTCAGATATGACAAAAGAAAGGGTTTTTTTCCAGAAGAAATTGGAGTAGTCACAAGAAATCATAAGTTATAGAAGAAAGATGACTCAATTTTGTATTATACTAGACCAAGTGGAGAGGTTAAATCCTATCTGTACATTCAAGCCATTTGTTGTGAAAATAGGTTTGAAAAGTTGGCAAAGAGCTGACATTTTTGCTACAAGAAATTTGATGATCTGTGGTTCCCCTTGATACAAATGAAGAACAAGAATTGTGTGGAGTATTGATTATGAGAACCTGTGAATCCTCACCTTATTTTCTGCAACATACCCAAGTAAACAATCTGACATAAAAATGTTATCAGTCTCCAGGGTTCTCCTTCCAAATTGGGATGGCAATATGTACATCTTTAGACACAGAAGGTCTGCAGTTCCTGAATTCAATTCTGGCTAATACTGAGTCCATCTGGGTTGATCAACATTATTTTACAAGAATCTTATGTAAGCACTGGCAATTCTGACCATTCGTCACTAAGCAGAAGCAAGTTGCTCTTACATAAAAATAAGAGGACAGGGTACTGACTTAAAGTCAAAACAAATGGCAACGTTCAACTAAATTGATCTAAGTCTAAGCATAGTTGGTTCTGATTAGTAAGTGAATGTAAAGTTTAAGGCTGTAGACTTTACTAGGAAATAATAATCTGAAGTCCTAGAATAAGGCAGTTCAGCCCAATTCCTTTTTTCCAAGAAAACAGCATGGGTGCATCCAAGTAGTTACCATGAGTTGTGATCAACTTGGTGAAGAATTACTTAACTTTATTGACTTATGTCCCACGAGGCCTCACATCTCTGCTTTAAGAATAAACCACGAGGCCTCAACTCTCTACTTTAATCTCTAGAGTACTTTCAAACACATGCAGAATTCTCTGAAACCCCCAAGAATTTTACAACAGAACTCAAAATAGTTTCTTAACAAATGCCTTCCAGACATAATTGTTTGGGCTTGTTTTTCTTTATTATTCTGAAAGGGAATAATACTCGTACTGGTACAACATAAATAGAAATGGCACAAAATTAATCTTTCACTTACCTGCAGTACAATTTTAAGTATGTAATATTTTTAGGCATTGCTATAGTTGAACATGTCACAATAATGAGTATACTTACCATGTCTGTCAAAGAGTGGGATGCCTGGACAAAAATGGATACAATCTGAAAGAAATAAGGACATGTAAAGACCCAATTCCTGAAGTTCCTGGCTATGGCAAATTTGGTTTTGATTCAAAAATTAAGCACCTTACTACTACCAAAAAGAATGGCATCCTTGGCACATGGGACTCGGTTTTGATCCCAGTTAGCAGCATTTTCAAAATTTGTATTTGGAATCCATTGTTTGTACACAGCAACTGAAGATCCTGGGAAAAACCAATGGGGAAAAAATAACTATAGTATTGATTGGGAAGATATGACCACAGCAAAATGGGATGACTGACTTTTCTTATTCCAATCAATGAATGATTAAAGCAACATTACAACATTGAAGCTTGGCCTTTTTCTTTACATCAGGGGTGTCAAACTGCCGGCCCACAGGCCGGACACGTCATCCAGAAGCCACGCCCACCTCATTGCCGGCAATGGCGAAAAGGCTCCAATACATTGCGTGACATCATGTGATGTCGTGAGTTTGACATTTCTGTTTTACACACACACACACAAACACACACACACATTTATTAAGCTACTAAAAAAAAACCAAGTAGCTATATATATTTTAGATATCACCACAGGTATTAAAATTTAATTTAATTTTAATTTATTAATATTTCTATACCGCCCTTCTCCCGGAGGACTCAGGGCGGTGTACAGGGCAAGAATAAAACACAGAGATTTACAAAAAATAAAAGATAATTAAATACATGCCCGATTAAAAAATACAATTAATACATGGTAAAAACCCCAATAAAAATAGTAAAAAGACCCCACCAATCCCCCCTCAGGCCAGGCCGGCTTGCACGAACAAGTATGTTTTCAGATCGTGGCGAAAGGAGCGAAGATCGGGCGCCGTCCGGAGCTCAACCGGTAATTGGTTCCATAACTCCGGGGCGCCCACAGAGAAGGATCTCCCCCTGGGGGCCACCAGTCGACATTCTCTGACCGGTGGCACCCTGAGGAGACCCTCTCTGTGGGAACGCACAGGGCGGAGGGAATGCGACTTGATACACCCTGGCCAGATTAATTGATGTCCTTGAGCCTTAACAACTCTATGTATTGTGTTTTATTGTATTTTCAGCAGCATTTTTGTTTTATGGCAGAATGCTTCCTGCTGGTATTGCTATGCTAAATGGATTTATAAGTACTACTACTGTGTATGCTTTGGCATGCATGCAATAGCCAATGTTGCAGGTTCATTTTAAGGACAGAACAATTGTGGTAGGGACACATTTGTTATTTAGCCACACTGGTCTCCTTTTCCTATTATTGTTTATTTCTTACTAAATTACTAAAGCAATTTAGTCACTTGCTTTAGGCAATGATTTCTAGAGAATTTCCAGAAAGGGTTTAAATATGGCAAAATCCGTCAAGCTCTATAGAAAGCAGCTCCTCACCCAATTCATGCTTCTCCTGCAACATTAAAAGAAAATAATCATACATACATATTGGACAACCTGATTTTCTGTCACAACTAAAGTAATTGAGATCTATGCAAACATAGTAAATGGACTGTGAATTAATTCATGCCCTGGAAGACCCTTGCAGTGTTTTGTATTCATTATGATGAAGAGCTGTCAATTGCTATTATTTTTAAAATACTTTCTCACATATCTAGTCTTCTCAGAGGATGATTTTGTCCTGGAAGATGGAATTGCCAGAGATGAGATCAAGTAAGGAAGTTTTCTGACTCCTAGTTATTAGGATTCCACCATAAAAATCCTTTTAGGGGCCTTCCACAGAAGGATTCTGAACCACTCTGAAAGAGGGTCCAGACATCTGTGTTCCCAGAATGTCATTAATGTTGGGAGAACACTGGCTTGAAGTAAATGAAATTGCTATGATGCTACTTTCCCCTCCTTTGCTGAGGTTTCATTTTCCCATTGGAGGGAATTATTACCACATTGAGGTAAGCTTAGGGCATATACCAGTCCAGTATCTGATTTCTTTAATGTAAACAATGCTGCATTTCATTAGTTAGATGACCTAGACATTGATATTTGAACATAGATCTTTTTTAATATTTATATTTCATTGGGTTCTACTAATTAGTTGAAATGTTAATTTATATTGTTAGTCCATGTATGATATGCCATACATTAAATAAATAAATTACCACATCTCCTCCTAAGTCCTGAACTTGTGGTCCTAAGAGAGAAAAGCTAGCCTGTCAACGCTGCAGGCAAACAAGCAAAAAAAATGTAAGGTGAAATTACTAATTAATTATTACTATTTTGTTAATTTCCCCCTCTTCCTTGACATGAAAGAATGTCTTCCTTCCTTCCTTCCTTCCTTCCTTCCTTCCTTCCTTCCTTCCTTCCTTCCTTCCTTCCTTCCTTCCCTTCCTTCCTCTCCCTCCCTCCCTCCCTCCCTCCCTCCCTCACCCTACATGTCTGCCCTTTGGTGTGGTGGACAATGGATTTTGTTTCTAAAGAAATTGGGCTGGCTTGGAAACATTGCTCCTTGTTCTCAGCATTTCAGATCATCAGAAGTGAGGATGGAGTAATCATATATAGCTTTCTATTGCATCTAAGTCTTGGGAAATGAAATGGTGGTGACATAAAAATGCCCTTAATTAGTGTTGTGCCCACTCTTAGACAGTGGGTGAAGCATCTCAGAATGATCGCTCGCCAACCAAGTAATACTTCTTTCATTCTTCTGCTCATTCATATACCTAACCTGTACTACCTGAATACACATGCAGAAAGAGTGAAATTAATGTTAGCCTTTTATAATCAAAGATTTTGCTACATACAAGGACTATAATTGTGTGAGCAACCTGCATGTATAGTTTATACTTATTTAATCTTTGTCAAAGGGACACGGTGGCTCAGTGGGTTAGGACGCTGAGCTTGTCGATCAGAAGGTCGGCAGTTTGGCGGGTCGAATCCCGAGTGCCGCGTAACAGAGTGAGCACCTGTTACTCGTCCCAGCTTCTGCCAACCTAGCAGTTCGAAAGCATGTAAAAATGCAAGTAGAAAAATAGGGACCACTATGGTGGGAAGGTAACAGTGTTCCGTGCTCCTTTGGTATCTAGTCATGCCGGCCACATGACCACAGAGACGTCCTCAGACAAACGCTGGCTCTTCAGCTTTGAAACGGAGATGAGCACTGGCCCCTAGAGTCGGAAATGACTAGCACGCATGTGCGGGGGAAACCTTACCTTACCTAATCTTTGTCAGATTCTCCAAAACACACACACATAACTTATGGAACAAAGTAGAACAAATTAGCAAATATGAGCTTTTCTTCCACCGCAATTCAATTAAGCTAATGTCTGAAAAGTTTTCATATGTTCAATTTACTCTAGTTAGAAAATGCAAGTTAAATTATTTGGAACAGTGTCTTTTTCTAATGCCAAATATGTGATGAAGGGGCTTCAACACAATTAGAAATTGTAGATTTTTGGGAACCAAAAATTATTGTTAATCCAAGTATTAAATTATTTCAGCCTTTCCTGGAAAAAAAAACCTACATAGCTGAGTTCATTCTGTGGGCCCTGTTAACATTCATCAGTCAAGCAGAAAGGAAGAAAATATCCTCTGTGGGGTACAATAAATGTGAGATTATTTAAGGATATTCACATACACACTTACAAACAAGCTGATTTGTTGATAGAACCAAGAAAACAAATATAATTTTATTGAGAAGACATGGGCAGTGGAGTCTATAACTGCCTGACTACAACAAACAGTTATAAATTTTTATTGCATTCACCCATTCTCCCAGCAAACATTCCTAAATACAGAATCTTTCATTATTTGCTATCGTTCACCTAGGTATCACTTGTACAGAAGTAACCAAATCATGTAGAAGTAGATTTCTTGTTTAATTCTCTGCATTTTATCTGTATATGCTTCATAAATAACAATCTCTGGCCAGTAATTGGCTACCTTTAACATCACCTACTTTGGGAATGTAATCCAGCAAAGGTAATCATCTTGAATGAACGAACTATCTTTCTCCTATATCACCCTTTCTTCTAGGAAAGGGAAATTACAAAATCTGTTGACAAGTTTCTTTCTTTAAAATAGATTTTTCTCCCTCTTCCAAGTACAGTTATTCTGAGACATTTCTGACTTGTATTGCTGACCACGTTACCAAGGAAGAGGTAAAGCTGGTGCTAGGAAATTAAATGCTCAGACGAAGTTGAGGTACAAAGTTTACTAGCAAAAAAAAAGTATTATGAAAAGAAAAGGAAAGGAAAAGAATCAGTATACTACCTGCTTAGAAGGCACAATGCTTTGGGGTAATAAGAATATTGCTTCATCTGGAAATTGTGACAGAGAAGATGATAGTGCAGGATTGTGACTGATGCAAAGATGGTCAGAGAATAATTGTGCACTTTGGATGAGTTTAAGCCTCCTGGACAAATTAACTGTACTGTAGTATATTGAAATAGTTAGGTGATAATCAGACCAAGTTCTTATGAATTACCTTTGAGAAATTCTGGTGAAGCACCAGATACCTAGAGGGGAGCTTCAAAAAGGAAAAAAAAATCATCAAATTACAGACCTGTCAGCTCCCTGGCTTGGTTATAGTATTTATGAAAAAGATCTTGGAATTGTAGTTTATAGCAAACTGAATATAAGTCAATGAAGTGATGTGACTGCAAAGAAAAGAATTCCAATTTTAGGCTGTATTAACATAAGCATAATTTACAAATCACATGTCCTGTGATTTGTGATTTATTTTATTTGGCTTGACCCCTCACCATCAGCACTTTTTGTAATACTAAGAAAAATTATAGTTTTAATAAAGATTCAAAGAAATTAAACTAGAAATGGGCAACAAAGATGATCAAAGAACTAGAATCTAATCCCTGCAAAGGGACACTGAAAAAGTTGAGTTTGTGTAACCTTGAACAAAAATGAGTTATGATGTTTGTTTGTTTTTATTTTGAAACACTATCACAGAGAATAAAATCAAGTTTCTCAGTTTTAAAGAAGACTAAAATTTATCTCATATAGTAAGAAAACTCCACCAAGCTATGGGAGAACTAAAAGGGAATATATTGTAGTGTCAATAGAAATTTCCCCCCAAAGTAATAGCAACTTCAGAGAGGATGTTTCTATGTGAATCACTTCTTGAACAGAGGAAGGGGTTAGAAAAACTCTCCCCCAGATGCTATAGTTTCAATCTTAATTTCTGCTCACCAACTCATGTGATTCAGTTTAGAAGAAAAAAAAGGTAGATACATTTTTAATATCACAGGCAGTATGAAACTATTCTTAACAACTTAAAAAAATAAATCTGTTCACTTCCTGGCAGACCCAATCAGGGAGACTTAACAGGAGTTTGGCTGTGGAGTTTAAGAGGCAAAGATATAATAAATCCACCTTATTAGATGACAGTGTGGACAGAGAGAAAGAGAAGAAACAAAAAGTATTTTTATCGATGGTGCTTTAAAAGCAGAAGTGAAAATAAAAAGCCATAACTGCCAAAAGTAATTGTATGTGTGAACTGGAATTGTATTTGATCATCCACTGCATTACTCAGCGATATGACATAGCACCAAAAAAGCAAATGCAATATTAGGTTGCATCAAAAGAACTGTAACATCCAGATCACAGGAAGTAATAGATCCACCTTATTTTGCATTAGTCAGTCCCATCTTGAATCCTTCCTATGTTCAGTTCTCTGCATTATGTTAAGAAAAATTCAGAGAAATTGGATCAATTAAAAAAGGTAAGACTGACAGAACGGATAAAAGTTTTCAAGTCTCTAGATCAGTATCACACAGAAGATCAATATCTTTTTTTTTAACCTCAGTGCAGAACAGGGATTGAGCTAAACTATAGGAAAACATGTCATTGTTGAAGATTAGAGGGAGGGGGTGTGTGTCCCAGAACATTAGACCAATTTATTAGAGGAAAATGTGAAAATCCTTTCCTGGGATGAAAGTCATGCCCATCTATACCTAACAATATCATGGCACAATCCTTTTCCTCCAAAGACTCCATGATATTGCTTTCATCTCACTAGCCCATAATTTAGGTAGATTTAAATTAACCATAAGTGTACTAGTGTTGGAATAGTACTTTTCCTCCTTATTCAGGCTATTATTTAAGGATAGATTCAAGCTTTATAAAATTTATTAGCTTTTGTCATTCATTATCTTGAAGTCGGGTGACTGCACTGATATGGAAGAGGAACAACAGAAGTCAGATACAGATTGGCAATGGAGATGTGACATTTCATGCTGGCATGGTTTTGTGGCATTTCCAGGATAGGGGAATAGCATTGTGACATGCTAGTGGGAAAAATTTATTTTCAGTAAGAGACTGGAAAAATCATCTATTGGATATGCTTCATTTTGGATGTCTGGATTGAACAGCAGGTTGGATTTGATGACCTAAATAGCCTGTTTCATCTCTCTGATTTTTTTCTGGCTGTAAAAGTGAGAAAAATCAAGAACTGTCTAGGCTGGAATGGATATAATATAATATGCTTATGTTTCAATCTACTGATAACCAAAATTCATGGGAGTTTTTTAGCTTTAGATTATTAAAAGTATCAGTCAGATTCTAATATTGGTTCAAATGACAATGCTTGAAAATATATTTAACATTTTTCTATCACACACACACACACACATTACACACACACATACACTTACCCTGTCTAAATTGTTCTTGAAGTTTCTGCTAATCCCATATGATTTACTGACAGAATGTGTTTAGCTTGATACTGTATATTTTTCCCCAGTGTTGAGCCAATTATAAGCCTCTAGCTTTGGCAGTATTTATATGCACAAATGAAATTGTGAATTTGTCTCCACTACAACTTTTAACAAAATGGTAATCTCAGCAATAGTTTTATAATAAATATAACAAAAACACCACAAGCCCCTTCAGTGGAATTGTACACTGTGGTGTCCCCAATATCAATATAATTCCTGTCCAATCTCTTCACAACCAGGATGCTGTGAGAGGGTCCAGGACAAATGTAGATATCCAATTAATCAGGACTCCCACTTGCACAAAGAAACACTGCCAGCATATTAACACTTCACACTTAGCTTTCCTTTCAGCCTATAACTTAATGCATGGTCACTATCACGCATGGCCAAAGTGCACTTCAGCTGCAGGGCATGTTGATAACATGGGCAACTCACTTCACCTCTCACACTTTCAACAAAGGCCCTCAGCAAACAGTCAGTCACTGATCCTTCATCTCACACCATTCCTGATCTGTGAGGAAGCCTTGAGGTTAAATTCCAGTGCTGGTATATTTAAAGCCAGCATGGATTTTCTACTTTCGTGGGTGGTATTACAAGAAAGGAAGTAAATATTTGATATTCCCTGCGTATGTTTTTCTCATCAACTCTTAAACTGTAAATATGTCTGCTAGTTGCTAGGCAACCATCAATGCCTTTTCTTCCTCCCATTTCTGTTCCACAAAGTAGCAAATAGTCCGGGTGAGGATGACAGCAAGGATCCAGATTGCAAATGGCCAAATGAGCCAACGATGGCAACAAAGGGATCCAGAATGCTCTGATCCTTGGCAATAAATCATAGGAGAGAAATAGTTACATGAAAACAAAGCAGACTCAGAGTAAAATATAACAGAAACAGAAGCTGCTTCCTGTATCTGCTAGATCTCAGAAATTGATAATTAACTACCCTCCCCAAACTCAAAACAACAACAGCAACATCTCAGCTCAATCATTTACTTGCTTGTATTCATGTCCTGCAGAGAAACTGAGCAGAATCCTTTCCAGCTGTCTGGAGTTTGTTATAAGATGGGCCGCTATATAAATGATCTAAATAAATACATAAATATTGGTGATTTGTGTTCAACATCTTTTTGGTGATGATGACTTCTGTTCACTCATAGAATCTTTGAACTAGATCTGGATTTCAAATAGAAACAAATCTTCAATGATGCATGACCTAAGTATTGAAAAACTCAATAGTATCTTGCACTTCGTTAAGCACTAATTTTGTATAAGACATTGGATAATAAAAAAACACAAGATCCATTATAAAATCTTCTGCCTCTTTAAATCATAGAAATATCCATGTTCTAGTTTTACCATAACTGAGAGCCTTAGCTTGATTCTGAATTATGTCACTGGATTATGTCACTTCTAAATGTAGGTGAGAGAATCATGGGATTGAAAGATTTCCAATGTGTTAAAAAAATGGCTACATAAAGTACATGTTGTCATCTATGTTTCTTGTGAAGATAGGGTTTACTTTTTTATTTAAAAGAAATTCATCCGGGCAATTAAAATTGCAATTGCTACCTGCAATTAAAAATGTTGATCTACTTGTCAAACAGAAAATTACAGTAGGGCAAATAGTACAGTAAGGCAAATAGTACAGCCACACTCACGGAATAAACAAAATAAAATACTATGACAATGATTATCACGAATTAAAATTTCACACCTTTGCTTAAACAACTCTCGGAAAAGTGTCTGTTATCAATAATTTTGTTTCTTTTCTAATATTTTACAATTAATATGCAAGCAAAGTACAAATTTGCAAAACATCACAGATGTAATTGGGGGAATTGATATACAGTGGGGAAACCAAAATCTCAGTTTGTGCAAACCATTTTACTTTTCATCTCAATTATTTGTAAGTTAAAAATTACAAGACCAGTCTACAATGTTGTTGTAAAACTTGATGGGATTATATTAAGCATTACATCACAGTTTTGAAATCAGCTGCATATTCTGGCATTACAATGCCAGAGAAACATTCAATCTCTATCTTCTAATGTAATTACTGTGGTATTTTATATAATAAAATGTTGCAAATTGCAATAAAATATTTTCACTTCTCAACAGCTATGGTACTGTTGCTGTGTTTAATTTCTATAAATAAATTGTGACTTTTACTTTAATCAGTTCTTGCATTCAGGGAGCTTGGTCTTTGAATGTTAAATTAACAATGCATATTTAACAGAAGTTATCTCACAGTAGTAGCTTCAGGCTTTACACATAGGGAGTGCAGGATGGAGGGAGAAGCTTAGACAGAAGGAAATGAATGAAAAATCCAAGCTGCAGAATTTCTATGATTATGCTGGCTCTGCAAATCACCCCAAAACTATTTACATGGAAATTACCTTTTTCTGGCTGAATTATAAATATACCGCAAATGATCAAATTCTTGGCTCTTTTGCACAACACATAGAAAATGTTGTTACATAGAAAATGATTTGACCTGCAAACCCCAACCTTAGATAGTATTTTTACTTACCAAAAACCTGTAGAAAAACCAAGGAGGAAATGAGCACCTTCATTTTGCAGCCTCCTGATTCTACTCTGTCTCCTCAGTCTCCCTATGAACTTTGGACTCTTCCTATCATGTGACACTTTGTAATTTAAGGAACTCTGCAGGACTGTGAGATGATTGTGGGGTTAATAAGAGGGTTCTTCCCTTTTGATTTCAGCACACAACCTGCCTTTCATGTATTGGTACTGGAGCATGATCTGAACCATAGCCCTTCCCCAAAAGTAGTATCTCACATTATTTAATGCTGTGGAAAAGGGTGAGGCATATGAAAAAGTAATCTCAGCATAACTTCAAGTCTACAATATGTGGCCCTTTAAAATCAGCCTAAAGTCATTCTCACAAGAGTTCTTTGTTCAAATGCTACCATCCTCAACCAGCAGTAAGTAGAGGTCCAGTAGATTGGGGAGTCTCCATTAAACACAACATTATTTACAGAGGATTGACCCTCCCTTCCCCCAGAGTCCTTTATCTTCTCTTTCCTAAGCACTCAAACTACCTTACAGGGGATCTGCCTTTGTTTTATCCTCAGAAGACTAACCCTGTGAATTATGTTTGGGTGAGAACACGTGATTTGTCCAAAGAGTTTCCATGGCTGACTTGGTGGACTTGGCTTAGAATCACCTCATTCTGAATCTATTATTTATTTATTCAAATCTAATCTAATCTAATATTTTATTACAGTCAAAGACCAGCACAATTAAAAATGCCCAGAAAGTATCTAGTTAAAAGTTCTAGAATAAAATAATAACAAATAACAAAATCTATATTGAAATCATAATTTGGCAGCCTGTTTATTGGTTGCACATTTATTTGTTCACATTTATTAGCCGCCCAACTCTGCGTGTGATACAAAATCTGAAAATACATAAAAGCAGATAAATATCATACCAAACAGTCCAGTTTAAAATGATCAACCAATGCAAATCAAGTAAAAACCTCTCTCCTACAATTACAATGGCACATTAATACATCAACTCCAGACCTGAAAATAAAGCCAGGTTTTAACTATTTTCCAGAACCTGAGGAAACAGGTGCTGTTCTTACCCCGGGGAGATGCTGTTACTGAGTGTGGGCCACAAAAGAGAAGGCATACTTTGACAGTCCCATTTGATGACAACATTTAATAGCCCAACTACCATATCACACTGGTACAGTGTTCAAACATGAAGCAAAACTATAAGTAATTGCAGCACATTGTACCACCAACAAGAAAAAATATGAATAAATGCATACAATTGGAGAGGTGCAATTGTTGGTATGTCTCATCCCTAGGAAACTATTTGCTTGTGAAGCAGGCAGAAAAATAGAATATTGCACTGTAAATTTAATTTATTAATTCCAAAGTAGTCCTGTTAAAGTTAATGGAACTTTTCCAAAGCAAGTGGAGTTGTAGATTAGAGCTATCAGTTCCCTTCTCTGACATTGGTTTAGGAATTATCATTAACCTTTCATTAATTGAATTTCATTCACTGTTTGTAAAATGTTAACATTTTATAGAGCTACTATTCATTATGCTATTATACTCATTTCCACTCTAAAAGATCCATTATCTAATAATTATTAATAATAGTGTCAAATGGGTAGCTTTTCCAATTAAACTTCCTGAAGGCATCAGTGAATAAAAATAATTTTATTAAAATTTGGAAATTGGATGATGATGATGATCATCATCAGAGAAGACAGTGCATAAGGAACTGAGAAGAAAGTGAAACATATTTACATAACAGCATTTTTCTTGCTAAAAGCAAAAAGAGTTGGAATTCACAAGGAAGATTCAGTAAAGGCCATTAATTAATGGAAGAGAAAAAAGGAAGAAAAATAGATACATTATGTACTCCTAAAACTAAAAGAGAACAATTTAATAGCATCTAAATGAATGTGGTCTCCTCTTCTAGAATATAGACAATGAATGTATAGAAGTAAAGTCTTGATGTAATTACAAGTTAAAGGGCTGCAATGTATGTTAGAAAGTATGAATGGGATTCATCAAGATTTTTAGCATTTGTATGAAAACACAAATTTGTAGTTTGGTAATACTTTTGTGTTAATGCTCCAATATGCTTATAATTAAGGGCCAAGGGTGATTTTTGGAAAATGTTGCAAAATTTATACATATGATCCAAAGATCATGTTACTTTGTTAAGTCAAAGTGACATGGATATATGAGTGAAAATGAGGTAAGAGAGCAAGAAAAAGTGGTTTTGCCATGGACAACCCCAACAGAACAGAATTTATACGCTTAGATAAAGTTTTATTTTAATTATTTGGGTTAAGACTAGGTCTATTCAGGTGTATCTATGGCAAAGGAAAGCATGATTGATTAGTGATATGGAAAAACTGACATATATACAGTATGTCATTATAAATGGTAGTATACATTTATATATGTCATCATAATGAAAGGTTCTGGCAGTTGACTTTTTCCCTCCCAATATGACTTTAGAAAAAGCAGTTTGCTTTTTTGTGGACAGAGAAAGGGGTTAAGTAGGGTTTGTTGATTACAATAGGCATAAGGGCCAGAATGTGGCTGAATTAATTGATGGAATACTGAGTAGTATCCCCAAAGCAACAGTGTCAATTAATTAAGTGAGAAACTGGAATAAGCCATTGTCCAAAACGAACATAGTGGAGTTAGGGAATGTTCAGAGAGGGTAACTAAGATGATCAAGGATTGGAACAGCTTCCTTAAACAGAAACTAGACATTTAGTGCTTTTTAATCTAGAGAGAAGGCAAATAGGAGGGGCCATAATTGCGATGCATGGTGTTGATGAAGTAAAGAAGGGGAAGCTATTTTCCCTCCCCCAAACACTAGAATCAGAGATCACCCAATGAAATGGAATCTAGTTTAGTTTAGTCAAAATAGACTAAAAAAATTTTATATATACAACATATAATTCAACTTCAGAATTTACTGCCATAGTATGTGATACTAGCTCTCAGCTTGGTTGGCTTCAAAAATGGGTTGGACCAATTCATGGAAATCCTGGGGATCAATGGCACAATGGTTTCTATGGTTTCTATGTTCCAGAGCTAGTTTGGCAGCTTATTGATGGACAGGAACTCCAGGTGATTGCTGACTCCGAAGTGCCTGTGGCTTGGGTAGTGGTGCTCTTTTTGTTGGCAAATGGGCCCAGGGGACTGCTGAGTGTTAACTGAGAACTGGATGGTTAGGGTTGAGGGAGGTGATATTGTATGAGCAGCTCTCAGGACCTGGCATTTCTCCTTGGAGTTCAAGAGCAGACTAGACATATGGGAATTGGAGAACAGGTAGGAACTACCAAATTGATATTTATTTATTTATTTAGCATATGGCTGGTCACACACAGAATTAAAAGCACTTCATATTTACAAGTTAGAACAGTTAAAACAATTTTTTTAAAAAAGAATCAATTATAAAACCTAAGAGGAAAACAGAAATAACATTTCAGAGTTTAATGTCGAGTTTGGAGATCCAGTCAGTAGCTGCCGTTGTTATGCAGAGGAAGTCCTTAAAATCTCCTGGGTATCTTCTATTAGTGCATTCCCTCACTATATGTTGGATAGTCTGTCGGGGAGCCCCACAATCACATTGTGCTGAAGGTGTCTTTCCCCATTTATACAGAGAATCGGCACACACCCCATGAGTCGTTCTAATTCTATTGTATGTCACCCATATGTGTCGGGGTAGATTAAATCCTGGAGGTATACTATTAGGATTAATATGCTCAGAAATATCTTGGGAGGTATAGCAGAAATAACCAAAATGATAGGCAGAAAGAGATATGATGGGAGGGAAAAACTAGAGAGAAAGTTAAATGATTACAGAAAGAGAAAATGTAAGACTTCTATCAAAAAATATTAGAAGTTAGATTTTTCTGCATTCAGAATGAATGAATAGTGGTTGAAAGAAAGACTGTTGCACTGATACAACTGATACACTAATACATTACCCTAATTGGATAATGAAATGTCTGCAAGCAAACATTTAATCTCAGAGAGCACCAAGAACTCCACAATTGAATTCTGAGTTACAGATGTTCTCTCCTATTGGAATGTTAAAGCTGCTAGGAGTATGCTGAGAAGTGTGGAAAATGTCTTGGTGAAATTAAGTAAAAAAAGGCTATAGGTGAGAAAAAACATGCATGTAGGAGAATAATTCATGCAAAAATGAGAATGATAGTGTGCATGTAGAGAAAGAGACAACTGTAAAGAAAGCAGTCTAAAAGGGCAAGGCTGCGAGGACTACAACGGCGACTACAGCGGCGATGGCGACGACTCCCCAGCTCCAGTTCGGTCGCCTACTCGGGGAGCCGGCAGCCACGATGGCAGTGATGGCAGGGCTTCCCCAGGCCCGCCCCCTGGCCCTTGGCAGGCATCCAGGAGGGGCCGGAGGCTCTGCTGTGCCCCGGCCCCCTGATCGGCTCCTGATCAGCTCCCGGGCGGCAGCGGCGTCTCCGCGGATCAGCTGTGCGGCGGAGGCGCCAGCTGCGAGGACTACAGCGGCGCCTACAGCGGCGATGGCGACGACTCCCCAGCTCCAGTTCGGTCGCCTAGTCTGGGAGCCGGCGGCCACGATGGCAGTGGCGGCGGGGCTTCCCCAGGCCCGCCCCCTGGCCCTGGGCGCGCATCCAGGAGGGGCCGGAGGCTCTGCTCTGCCCCGGCCCCCTGATCGGCTCCCGGGCGTCGGCGGTGTCTCCGCGGATCAGCTGTGCGGCGGAGGCGAGGATGACAGCGGCGGCGACGACTCTTCTTTCCCAGTCTGGTCGCCTATTCAGGGAACCGGCAGCGACGGTGTCGGTGGCGGCAGGGCCTCTCCAAGCCCGCCCCTGGACCACGACAACCATCGCAGCCACCCAGGGGGGGCCGGAGGCTCTGCTCTGCCCCAGCCCCCTGACCGGCTCCCGGGCGACGGCGGCAACATCTCTGCCCTGCCCCAACCCCCCCACCTGTTCGACTCCGGCGGCGTCCCCAAGCGACCAACGGAGGCGCTGCGGACCAGCTGGGTAGCGGAGGCGGCGGCATCGTCAGCAGCGGCGATGGCGAGTACCCCGCGGGGCCCTAGCCTGTCATCTCCCCACGGGCCCGAACACCGGCGGGGGCAGTGGCGATGGGGCGCCTCTAACCCGCCCCCGAGCCGCTGCAACTGCTACAGCCATCCGGAGTGGGGCCGGTCCCTCCACCCTCGGCTCCCTATTATGCCTCCCTGGGCAACAGCGGCGCCAGGGATGATCAGGAAAGACCCCGCGGATCTAATGGATCAGCTAGGCGGCGGAAGAGACAGCCGCAGCAACCGCCCTGAGCAGGACCGGAATAGTTGCCCTGCTTCGACCTCCTGGCCTGCTCCTGAACAACGGCGGCATCTCCCTGGGATCAAGGAGATGCCGCAGACCGGCTATGCGGACCCGATCGACCACCACCGAGGGGCCTTTGACAGTGGCGCTAAACTTCTCCAGGCCCCGGTCAACCAACTCACCGAAAACCCCTCGACGGCAGCACCACCAGATGCGGTGTGGCGTTCCCGGCCCGCACCCTACGTGCCGACGGTATCTCCATGCCAATCAACACCCCTAAAGATGCCAGGACGCAGCTGACCGTTGGAGATGACGGCGACTAGACCACCGAGGCCATCAACATCTGGCCTCCACCAGCTCCGAACCCCCCTGCCCTCCCTCGCCCCACAGGACATGATGGGCCTGGGTGCAAGCCACGGTGGCAGAGTGGCCTGTCCTACACCTGCAGCCCCATAGAGGTGAGAGCTCTATGGGGTATGCTTCACCCAGAGTGGGTCCTGGACCACCCCCAGAAGCAGAATCACAACCCATCGTGAGAGGATGGGGAGTGGCCTGCTTCTGGGGTTCACCCAATCAAGTGGCAGTGACTGGGTGACGGTCCAGATACCCACCTACCCGACTAGACCCTCCTTCTAATGCTCCACCCAGGGGACCGCCTTCCCAATGCTCCCCAATGCTCCCCAATGCTCCCTATGCGTCTTCAATATTCTTGCATAGATCTACTCGCCCTCAGGAGTTCCCCCCTCTCCTGGGTTCGTCCTGCCTTCAATACATCAAACCTCGATGACGGGCCCGACCATTGGGCCTCTGAGAGATGGCCAGGCAGGGTCAGGGGCCTCCATCACAAGACCAACAAGAGGCCCCTGGTTAAGTTTCTTGTTAAGTTTTTTGTCGGGTTAGGGAGGGGGGCGGGAAAAGAGTATGGCTGCTCGGGGAAGGCAGGCCTTCCGGGTACCATAACGCAGGCCAGGCCTACGACCATTCGCGATGGTGAGAAACGAGGACCAGTCGCCGACAATAACCAATGGCGTACTGACGAACATCCTATTCCCAGGATGGTGGGGAACGGCAGAAGGTGCACAAACAGAGGGCCGTATCGTCACCGGGAGTGTCATCTCCGCTCTGTACAAGCGGTGAGACGCTCCGACCCTCTGTACTTCCCCGGAGGACCCGGGAGCGAAGGTTTGCAGCCTCCTATGCTAAGGCTGGTCTACCTGAATGCCAGGTCCGTAGCTAACAAGGCACACCTTGTTCGTGACCTAGTGGAGAGCGAGCACGCGGACCTGGCTTGCATCACGGAAACCTGGCTGGGCCAAGAGGGTGGTGTCCCTCTGGTTGACCTCTGCCCGCCAGGTTTCCAGGTGCTGCACCAGCCTCGGACCCATGGGAGGGGCGGGGGAGTGGCAGTTATCATCAGGGAATCCCTTAGCCCGCGAGAGATCACCGTCCCTCAGATGGTCGGGTGTGAGTCTCTCCTACTGAGATACGGCCCGGGGGCGCAGTTGGGCCTGCTGCTGGCATACCTACCACCTAATCGTGCAGCGGCAGCCCTGCCCGAGCTACTCGATGTCCTCTCAGGGTTGGTGGTTGAATTCCCAAGACTCATGGTCTTGGGCGACTTTAACCTACCGTCCCTGGGAGGATCGTCCGATCTGGCTCGGGAGTTCATGGCTTCCATGGCGGCCATGGACCTGTCGCAAATAATTTCTGGACCGACTCATGAGAGAGGCCACACCCCAGACTTGGTGTTCTTGTCTGGACGGTGGCGCGATGATATCGGTGGGGGTGCCACGACTGTTATGCCCCTGTCATGGACCGATCATCACCTCGTGCGGCTAGACTTCCCCTTTGCCACCCCCCGCCGTGGGTGCGCGGTGCCAACCAGATGGTACCGCCCTAGGCGCCTAATGGATCCTGATAGGTTCCAGGCAGCGCTTGGGGACGCACATGCACTCCCTGCTCACAGCTCGGCGGATGCCTTAGTGGAAGCCTGGGAAAAGGCAGCCACGGAGGCTCTGGACCGAGTTGTACCCTTGCGGCCTCTGACCCGGCGCAGATCCCAGCGAGCCCCATGGTTCACCGCGGACCTCCGGGAGATGAAGCGTCGGAGACGGGGCCTAGAGAGCCGTTGGAGATCCAGTCGATCCGAATCCGACCGATTGCGATTAAGAATCCTCACCAGGTCTTATCTCGCTGCGATAAGGGTGGCAAAATCCAACTACTTTTCCACCCTCATCGCGTCCGCAGATAATCGCCCGGTTGCCTTGTTCAGGGTGACTCGCTCCCTACTGAACCAAGAGGTGAGGGAGGAACCCTTGCAGGGTCGAGCCGAGGAATTCGGTCAATATCTGCTGGATAAAATTGCTCGGATCCGAACCGGCCTGGACTCCAACTGGGCTGAGCTGGAAGAACAAGGCATGGACAGTCTTGTCGACGTCATCTGGGAGGAATTTGATCCTGTGACTCCTAAGGAAGTGGACAGGATTATGAGGAGGTTGAGCTCCTCCACATGCTTACTGGACCCGTGCCCTTCCTGGCTGGCATATGCAGCTCGAGAGGGGACACGAGGCTGGTTCCTGGCGGTCATCTCCGCTTCTCTGAGTGAGGGTCACTTCCCCACCGCCTTGAAGGAGGCGGTGGTGAGACCTCTCCTCAAGAAGCCCACCTTGGACCCATCCTCATTGAATAACTTTCGTCCAGTCTCCAATCTTCGCTTCCTTGCGAAGGTTGTTGAGAGCGTGGTGGCGCACCAACTCCCTCAGATCCTGGATGAAGCAGTTTATCTAGACCCGTACCAATCGGGCTTCAGGCCGGGCTACAGCACGGAGACGGCATTGGTCGCTCTGATAAATGATCTCTGGAGAGCCCGGGACAGGGGCCATTCCTCTGTCCTAGTCTTATTAGACCTCTCGGCGGCTTTCGATACCATCGACCATGGTATCTTACTGCGACGCCTCAGGGGACTGGGAGTGGGAGGCACGGTTCTGCGTTGGTTCTCCTCCTTTCTCCAGGGTCGCTCGCAGTCGGTGTTGGCAGGGGGACAGAGGTCGACCCCGAGGCCTCTCGCTTGCGGAGTCCCTCAGGGGTCGGTCCTCTCGCCTCTCCTGTTCAACATCTACATGAAACCGCTGGGCGAGATCATTCGCAGCTTTGGAGTAGGGTACCATCAGTATTGTTGTGACTCAGGGCCAGCCTGTGGGTCCGACAGCCGGCTCCGATGTATCGGAGGACTCAGATGTGGGGGAGGAGGGAAACGAACCGGCTGATGATGATTTGGAGGCTTTGCAGAGTCCTCAGCCGGGGACCTCTTCTCAGCTGTGTGAGCCCGAGAGTGCGGAGGATGATGACCCACAGCTGGCCCTGTTCAAGGACGCCCGACGCAGGAGGCAGACGAGCAGGGACAAACAAAGAAAGACTATGGGACTCCTCGGGAGGAGGCACAGGGAGACCACGCCCTGAGCTCTCTATAAAAGAAGTGTTTGGGGAGGGGCTGGTTGCTGAAAGCAACTTTTCCGCTTGAGAAGACAAGCTCTTGTGTTTTTGTTAACTGCGTAATTAAATCTTGGCAGAAGCCTTTTAGCCTTGGACGCTTTCCAGACTCTTCTTTTAATTAGGGGTTGTGAGAAGAGGGCTGGTTCAGAACAAGTATGCTGATGACACCCAGCTTTTCATCTCAACTCCAAACAACATCAGTGATGCCCTCGACGTGATGTCCCGCTGCCTGAAAGCAGTCCGGGAATGGATGGGGAGGAACAGGCTTCAACTGAACCCGGACAAGACTGAATGGCTGTACGTACCGGCAAGCCAGGATACTCAGAACATCCCATCCCTTAACATCGGAGACAAGTTACTACCCCCTGTTGATAGGGCCCGCAACCTGGGTGTCCTCCTTGACTCGCAGCTCTCCCTGGAAGATCACATAGGAGCTGTGACCAAGGGGGCCTTCTCCCGGGTTTGACTAGTTCGCCAATTACGGCCTTATCTGGACCTGGATGCCTTACGTACAGTCACCCATGCTCTTGTGACCTCTCGCCTAGACTATTGTAACGCTCTCTACATGGGGCTGCCCTTGAGATCCACTCGGAAGCTTCAACTGGTGCAAAGTGCAGCGGCACGGACACTCTTGGGAGCCTCCCGATACTCCCATATCACACCTCTCCTCCGTGCGCTGCACTGGCTTCCAGTTGCCTTCCGTGTGAAGTTCAAGGTGCTAACAATGACATACAAAGCCCTACATGGCATGGGTCCGGACTACCTACGGGAGCACCTTCTACCAATGTCAGCACCCCACCGTCCTGTACGCTCCCACAGAGAGGGCCTCCTCAGGGTGCCACCACTCAAGGAATGTCGGCTGGTGGCCCCCAGGGGGAGGGCATTCTCAGTGGGTGCGCCAGCCCTCTGGAACAACTTACCAACCGAAATCCGGATGGCCCCCGACCTCCGCACCTTCCGACGCGAATTAAAAACTTACCTGTTCCAGCAGTCCGGCCTGGCCTGATAGCTCTAATTGGGGTCCCAGTTTGTATTTTACTATTGTTTTTTTCACTATTGTTCATTCTGTATTGCCTACCTTATTCTGTACACCGCCCCGAGTCCCTCGGGAGAAGGGCGGTTTATAAAAACAAACAAATAAATAAATAAATAAATAAATAAATAAATTAAATAAAATATGTAGATAGAATTTGATAGTAATAAAAAACTGGATATAGGTAAAAGAGGTAAACAAGAAACTTGTAGTAGATGAAACTGAATAAAAAAAATAAAAGTGATGAAATAGTTTTGGATTAATTTGAAGTGAGGAATATTTGTTGAAAGGAACATTCTAGAGTCCCATATAGAAATGATAGTGATATGTCAAAAAAGTAGAATTGAAGTGAGTTTGGTAAGTCCAAGAAAAATGAATGAAAAAGAAGTAATAAATGCTGTGAGAATATAAAACATGTTGAAGCTGCAAGTGTAGATGATAGAATTGGAGAAATTGGGTAGACAAATTGGTAAGAACATAATGATGTGACAGGTACAAATGATGCACTTTGTTTATGGAGTGGCTGTTTGACTTACGGTATTTAATATGTGTCGGAAGACTTCATTGGTGCCTGATGATTAGAAGAATGCTGTTGCTGTTTCCATGTACATAGTAAGAGGGAATATAAAAAATCACTGAGGGGTATGTATTTATTGACTGTGCCTCAAAAGCTTTTGGGCAAATTCTAACTGAAAATGTTCAGACAGTGACAGTAATTAAAATTGGGAAAGTTCAGTATAGTGAATGCAGAGGTATGCAGGCGGCAATTAAAGGAAGGAAGGAAGGAAGGAAGGAAGGAAGGAAGGAAGGAAGGAAGGAAGGAAGGAAGGAAGGAAGGAAGGAAGGAAGGAAGGAAGGAAGGAAGGAAGGAAGGAAGGAAGGAAGGAAGGAGATGATAAAGTGAATAGAATTGAATTGTAAAACAGGGAAGTCACATTTCGTTGGTCCCTTTAGATGACAACATTTAGCAGAAAGGCCTTAGACTTAGAGCATAGCTACTCTGCTTGGAATGTACCAGGCAAACATGAACAGTTGGAAATAAGCAGGCTCTTAATTATGAAGGCTCTATGAACTTCATAGATAACAATCAGTGCGTTGAATTACACCTGGAAGCCAACTGATAGCCAAAGCAGATTGTGTAGAAGTTGTGACACATGGGCATACTGGTAGTGGATAGTATATGGTCTGTTATAAGGAATGAATGTCAAAAGATATGCAAATGGTTGTATTTGAAAGTGAGCTGAATTGAATGCAGTGCGAATGGGGTACCAATAGTCCTTGAGTTAGGGCAATTGGAATTGGATTCTCGATCATTGAACAAGTAAAAAGGTAAAGGTAAAGGTTCCCCCGCACATGCATGCTAGTCATTTCCAACTCTAGGGGCCGGTGCTCATCTCTGTTTCAAAGCCGAAGAGCCAGCGCTTGTCCGAGGACGTCTCCGTGGTCATGTGGCCGGCATGACTAGACGCCAAAGGCGCACGGAACGCTGTTACCTTCCCACCGTAGTGGTCCCTATTTTTCTACTTGCATTTTTTCGTGCTTTCGAACTGCTAGGTGGGCAGAAGCTGGGAACAAACTGGTTGTTAAATGGGATGTCACATGCCTGCCCACATGACTGCTTCACTCAGTGTTCACAATCCCAGCACAACCCAGTTGAGATCATTAAGGAATTGTGTGGATCGTTAAGTGAACTGAGTTCCCAGGTAAAGAATGTGGGATGCCGGGGGTGGGGGGGGGAGGGAGATCTTGGGAAGCTCTGTTCAGGCACTGAAAATTTTCTGTGCCAATATCCAAACAGGGTTTTCAATTCCTGAACAAAGAAAAGCTTGTGCGTGACCTGCATCAGGCCTCCCAGAACTTCTCCCATCCACCTGAGGCATCCCACACCCTTTACCTTACTGTGCTGACTCTCTGTTTGGATTTTAGCTTCCTGTCATCTCTGGGGATTGGCTGAAAGTGCTGCCAGCTGAACGATTGCCACTCCCATTAAGTGCATGAAGGGAACTCCTTCAGGAATTACAGCCATTGTTTACTGCTGATCTTCTTTTCTTTCTGAGATTGTATGTGTATGCAGTCAAACTGGTTCAATTATTTATTTACAAAATTGGTTTGGTTGCCTATCTTAAGTGAATAATTCTGGGCAATTAACAACAGGAAAATGAATTAACAGGCAGCACCAGATAGTTAGTACTTGACCAGGAATTTACATAGAGCAATGTTCAACAAATGTAAAGCCCATCATTTTAAAGAAGAAGCCAAAACTTGGAATTATACCTAGTAACCTATCAATCACTGATACCGCTCTTTAAGCACTGGCTGACGTGCATAATTTGCTATAGTCAGACAGCAGTATTTTAAAGAAATCTATTATCCATTGAAATAATAGTTATATCTTTAATAAGCATATCTTGGCTAATGGCTGGCAGGTTATGTGTCCCAGGGAAAGTCACTCAATGGGTGCCATTAGAGGAAAGAGGTTGTTTGTATAGCCCTGCTATTTCCAAGTTCAGGGACTATACCAAAAATTGTCTAAGACAATACCCAGAATAAAATCAAGTTCCTTATACAGTAGGTGCCCTTTCTGACCTGAATGCTAAGTACATAAACATATACCTGAAGCTGATTTACAAATAACAGCAGTGAAAAATCCCTTTGGCCATAGTTTTTTTAGCTTCTTTCCTTAAGCAGAAAAACAAATGTACATGATTAAAAAATAACATGTAAATGGTGTTTTATTTCACCATGAAACATAAGGAGACAAACACAGAAAGAAATTGTCTCAAGCTCATGCACATACTGTACATTGCAGCAAATTAGTTATAAATAATTTTATTATTATTTGAAAAGTGGGAACATTGGCTAATTAATGCCAAGGAGATGAGTCAGAGGTTACACTCCAGTGGCTAATTTAAGACTAGGCAACTTTATTCATTATTCATTCATACATTAATATTTATAGCTTGTCCCAATTCACATAGACTTTGGGCAGTGAATAACTTAGTTCAAAACAATTTAAAAAGCATGGCAGTAAACAAAATACATACCATATGTGATGCCCAGTTTCATCTAGGGGCCAAGAGTATATCAAAACAATACTGCTTTAGCTTGCTTATGAAATGCAAAGAGAGTTTAGAATCACTCTACTTCCAAGGAAACAATATTCCACAAGATGCAGGCAACCTGTGTGAAGATCAGTTTTCTGGTCTATATGCAGTCTATTCATAAGGAAGGGAGACTTCAACAGGACCTGTCCAAAAGGCAGATTTTATTTTGGTAAGGTATTATCTGAAATAGCCCAGTATTGCATCATATAAGGTTTTAAAGGTGATGACCAACAGTTTGAATTGACCCTAGAAACCTACTAATAGACAATATTAGGACTTCACACTTGGTATCACCCTATATTGATGGGCTTAATCCATCACCAATTTTGCTGCTGTACTTTGTACCAATTGCAGTTTCTGAGTCTCTGATGAGAACCATAACAAATGAGGTCACAGGTTAATATAACCCAGGTATACTGTATATCTCTTCCTACACTTCCCAACAGTTGCCTGTGGAAACCCAGATCAGACTTTGGGTTTTATTTCACTGGCTCCAGAAGGGATTGAACCACAATCTTCAGGCTTATAAAACCATACATCAAAACTCTCTCTAGGCTACATCAAGCCTTAGTTCACTGGCATATAAATGGTAGATAATTCCACAAAAATATTTCTCATGCACAAACTGAGAAAGAGGATCTGAAAGGTGACATTGATGAAAAATCTTGTTTTTTGAAAGGAATAAATCAGCGGTTGTACACAATAGTCAAACATCTTCTCATAGGTCTTTATCAATTGAGGTTATAATGGAAAAGAAGGCTTATCCATAAAAACTTCAGGAAAGAAGAATGGCACACTATGATATAAAGCAATAATAACTGCAAAGCACTGGAGTTTAAGCTTATAGCAAATTTTATCATTTGGTTAAACAGCTCGTATGCTGTTGAGCATTACTCAGAAACCTACAAAATCTCAATAAAACTTAATAAGTAAAAGCCAGTGACAAGACTTTGCATCCAGCAGAGGGCTGTGAATGAAAAATCAAATGCAAACCCAAAATATGGCTTCACCTGATGGATCGTATTCTATGAATAACCATTTGAGAAATAAATAGCATTTTTATTAATGTAGCAATCTCCATAGCAAAATCACTAAGGCTGCCTAATGCAGCAGGCTGCTTTTCTCAGTTCTCATTTGAAGACCTCAGGTATCACATGAGATGGAGGTATCTGTAGGATATGGTCAAAAAAATTAAGATGGTGGCCATAGCAGTGCAATTGAAGCTCAGCCTGTTCTCTTATTTGCATCACATAACAAATAGAGCTTTGATCCAAGTTGTAGGCACTATCTTGACTTTTTTTTTTACTACATCCTAAGGCTAACCCTGCTTGAGAAGAATGGCAAAGCAAGATTGTTCAAAAAGTAGAAAATTTACCTTTATTCTCAGTAATAACATTCTAGTAATGTGTTATGTATTAGGGTTAAAGAAACACTTGTATAACAGTCACCACTAGGAGGCGTTGAACTGTAACCGTTCTGGCGGGAAATGGTTTGGTGGGAAGTAGAGGTTCAATCTGATTGGCTGCCTGCATACCTGGCAAGGTATATAAAAAGTACAGGTAACCCCTAGCGAGTAGTACAGTTATGGTCACCTAATAAAGAGCTGTTTGACTGTACTCATCTGCCTGGCATCATTCTTACTCTTCAGAACCCACTACACAACATAATGAATGAAATAATTGTGCACTTATTCTCACTTTGCCTGGAGCCCCAGATGCATACCCATTCTCACTTATCATCTTGAGAATTTTGAGAATTACTTTCTTCTAATATCTGCCAGGTTTTGCTCTGAGGCAGAAATGGCATGAAGAAGTTTCCTCAGGCAAATGAATGAAAGAGCAGCACATTTTTAGTTATTTTAATTAGTTACTCCCAAGCAGAGAAAATGTGTTTTTTCTGCCTTATGTTCAAAAACAATTTTATTTATTTTAATTTATTTAATTTACTCACCTGAAGGAGAGAGCACCCATTATGGTTCAGTTTTAGAAAGCCAAATATCTTTTATCAGTCAAACTTTTGAGCACATAAAAGCTAATAATAATAATAATAATAATAATAATAATAATAATAATAATAATAATAATAATAATAATAATAAGAAGAAGAAGAAGAAGAAGAAGAAGAAGAAGAAGAAGAAGAAGTTGGAAGGGACCTTGGAGGTCATCTAGTCCAACCCCCTGCTCAGGCAGGAAACTCTATACCACGGGTCGGCAACCCGCGGCTCCGGAGCCGCATGTGGCTCTTTCAGCCGTCTCCTGCAGCTCCCAGTCCTTCCTCCACCATGTGCAGTCCCCCCCCCAAAAAAAAGTGGGACTAAAAAAGTTCAACCAATCAATTCAAACTTTTTACGAAAAAAAAACTTGCAAAGTTTGAATTGATTGGTTGAACTTCTTCAGTCCCACAAACCTCTTTTCTTCTTCGGACTCCACATGGCGGCAGCAGAGGAAGAGATTGGAGAACTGCTGGAAAGGTGAGTGGGCCCATTTTCCATCTGCTGCGCCTTCCTCGGGCTCCCCTCTTCCGAACACACTGCTGCCGTCTCGCCCGACTCTCTTTCCACCCCACTCTTTCGCAGCAGGGCCGTCTGGCCCTTTTTCCATCTGCTGCAACTTCCTTGGGCTCCTCTCCTCTGAACACACTGCTGCCATCTTGCCTGACTCTCTTTCCACCCCACTCTTTTGTGGTAGGGCTGTCCATCTGCTGCAAATTCCTTGGGCTCCCCTCCTCTGAACACACCGCTGCCGTCTCGCCCGACTCTCTTCCCACCTCACTCTTTCGCGGCAGTGCCGTCCAGCCCTTTTTCCATCTGCTGCAACTTCCTTGGGCTCCTCTCCTCTGAACACACCGCTGCCATCTTGCCTGACTCTCTTTCCACCCCACTCTTTCGCGGCAGTGCCGTCCAGCCCTTTTTCCATCTGCTGCAACTTCCTTGGGCTCCCCTCCTCTGAAAACACTGCTGCTGTCTCTCATGCCTTTCATTATTTTTTACAATGATGAGGGAATTGCAGGAAAAAGAGAGGGCCAGTGAGCTAGAGGCTTGCAGGAGGGAAGAGCCACACGATTAGATAGCTGGAGAGAAGCCGAGCAGGCAAACTTAAATAATGAAAGCAGAGTCCACCTCGGCTTGCCCTTCCGCTTCGCCACTTAAGCCCCGTGGTGTCTGCACCCGAAACGCGATGGTGAGCAGCCCACACTTCATTTCCTTCTCCTTCGCCTCAGAAAACCCAGAAAGAGAGAGAAGGAGAAGGGAAACGCAAGTGCCTCTCTCTGTCTCTCTCTGAGCGCGATCACAAGCTTGCTGCCTGCCCAAGCTCTCAACCCCCATTCCGGGACTCCGTCCCCAGAAGTTCCCTTCCTGGCCAGGCTGGGGGCTACCCAAAAAAGACCAAAATAGCGGCATCGGGATCTGTGAGCAGGGCGCCAGCAGGAGAGAGGTCAGGTGGGCGTTGCAGTTTGGAAAGGGAATTTGCTGTTTTCCTCCTGGGAAGGCAGAAGGGGGGGAAACAGGCAAAAGAGGGGAGTTTTGCCAGCCAGCCAGCCAGCTCCCCATTCCTGATTTTATGCCACATTCAAAAAAAACAAAAAACAAGCCTGGCACCGCGTAGGGTTTGCGCCTTGACACTCTCACAGTCCCCTCGCTTGCCCCCCTTGCAATTGCACCAAAGCTTCACAATGGTGCTCAGAATAGTGGGGAAGAGGAAACGTTCCGGGGCTCAGGGAGGGAGGGAGAGGAGAGCTTAATAGGGGCATGGGGGATGCTCAGCTACCCTTCTGGCTTCTGTGCCAGGGCTGCTACCCTCTTCACAGTGGCAGTGGTGGCAGCGGCGGCATCGCCTTCCATGCCGGTCCCATTGCAAGCTAGGTGTGCCCCCGCACGCTCACAGGAAGGACAGGAAAAAGGGGGTGGGCTGTGCCAGTGTCGGGGGAGGAATAAGGGATGCAAGGGGGTGGGGTGTGTGGGAGGAAGAGTCAGAGTACAAGGTGTTCAAATCTGGGTGGGCTCCCAGCAAACACGCACCAAAGAAGTGATCGGTGAAGGAAGAGAGGAAGAGAAACAGTGGGTGGGGGGGAAAGCACCCTGTTTCTTCTTCTTCCTGCACAAACTCTGTGCTCAAGCCGGAATGGGGAGGGGGATGAGGAGGAGGGAGAGGAGGAGGAGGAAGAGCAGTGATTGACAAACTGCCAGCCAAACTCTTTGGGAGAGGGGGCACAGCATGGAGAGGAGGGCAGCTTGCCTTGGAGAGGGAGGGAGGAGCCCTCCTCGTCTGCCTTTCATTCTCTCCTTGTCTGCCCTATTCCCCTTGCTGCTCCACACTTCCTTCTCCTCCTCCCCCCCCCCAATTAAACTGCATGCAAAAATCCCAGAGAAAAACCCAAATCCCTCAGCAAGCCGAGATAGGCAAGTCTGAGCAGCAGCCTCGGAAGATTTGCTGCAGCAGCTCCTTCTCCCCGTTGGCCTCTTCCTCCGCTCCCTCGGAGCACTCTTTTCCAAGGTGAGGAGAAGCCAGGATGGCAGAGCCATCCATACCAGAGCTGGATGGGGGCAGTGCCAGTGCATGTCTCGCCTTAGGCTCCACTCTTCAATCAAGCCCCCTGTTGTGCGCATGTACATACATTTTGCGGCTCCCCAGGCTTTTTTTGAGGGAACCAGTTCCAAGTAGCTCTTTCACTGTTTCAGGTTGCCGACCCCTGCCCTATACCATTTCAGACAAATGGCTGTCCAGTCTCTTCTTGAAAACTTCCAGTGTTGGAGCATTCACCACTTCTGGAGGCAGGTTGTTCCACTGGTTAATTGTTCTAACTGTCAGGAAGTTTCTCCTTAGTTCTAGGTTGCTTCTCTCCTTGACTAGTTTCCATCCATTGCTTCTTGTCCTGCTTTCAGGTGCTTTGGAGAATAGCTTGACTCCCTCTTCTTTGTGGCAGCCCCTGAGATATTGGAACACTGCTATCATGTCACCCCTCACCCTTCTTTTAGTTAAACTACACATACCCAATTCCAGCAACCGTTCCTGTATGTTTTAACCTCCAGTCTCCCAATCATCTTTGTTGCTCTTCTCTGTACTCTTTCTAGAGTCTCAACATCTTTTTTACATCGTGGTGACCAAAACTGGATGCAGTATTCCAGGTGTGGCCTTACCAAAGCATTGTAAAGTAGTATTAGTACTTCACGTGATCTTGATTCTATCCCTCTGTTAATGCAGCCTAGCACTGTGTTGGCTTTTTTGGCAGCTGCAGCACACTGCTGGCTCATATTGAAGTGATTGTCTACTAGGACTCCGAGATCTCTCTCACAGTTACTACTATTGAGCAAGGTACCACCTATACTATACCTGTGCATTTGATTTTTCCTGCCTAAATGTAGAACCTTACTTTTTTCACCATTGAATTTCATTTTGTTAGATAGCGCCCAGTGTTCGAGTCTGTCCAGATCCTCCTGTATTTTAAGCCTATCTTCTGGAGTATTGGCACCTATCTTATTTGCACGTATATAGTGACAAGCAGAAACATTATGCTAAATATAGTGAGACTGAATGAATAAAACAGGAATTCAGCAGATATATACTACAATTGAGAAGCAGCCCTCTTGTGTGTCCCCATTTCTCACTGCAACTGAAAAATGAAACAAGCATGAGGGTAAGTTTCAAGATCATGTTTGCCAAATAGAAATGGGGTCTCCTCTGTAACCACAAGAACTACAATAGAAGGAAGTGGTATTTTGAACTGAACAATAAACCACTGTGGGGGGAAAAATGAGGAAAGTTTGCTTGAAGATTTTGCCTGGAATTTGGCAACAGGCAACACCAATACAGTAATTTAAAGAGAAAGAGGCTTCTCTCACAGCTTGGTAGTGGAGACACTGAGAACAAGATGAAAGTCAAATCAAATGCAGAAGACAAAAACAATTACTGGACTAATTGTCCCTAAGCACAGCTGTATAGTTTTCTTAACATATGTTAATATTATGAATATAAAATGAATATAATAATTTATGTATCTTTCCTACTAACAATATTTCTACAATAAGAATTATTAGCGAGGGGGGGAAATGCATAGTTTTCTAATAGATATCATACCCTGCAATGTCTGTTCTTAATCACTAGAGCACAGGGGCTGTTGTAGAAAATGGCAGTTGCTGCCGTGGCCACAGTAGACTCTGAGAGGACCAGACCTCCTTTCCTAAGCAGTAGCTATTAATATATTTCATAATTTTGACTACCAAGGGCAGAGACATAAGCTTTTGATAGAACAAAGATGTGTATTTGTCTTTAAGCTTCCAGCTGCCACAAGTCATGTTCTTTGCAACAGAAAAAGCCATGAAAGTCAAGATGGTATCCATAATCATGCAAATGAAGCCCTGCCCTTTTTTTTTATCTGCCTCACAATCTACTTCTAAATCACTGGCCCTCACTAAATCTCAGAGGATCATTACTTCAGGGACATGACATTCAGAGCAGCCAAATGTTAGTTCTAGATGTGCCATTCCCACTATCACAATCCATTTTTAGTCTTGGTGTAGAAACAAGACCAAAATACAAGAGAAGTATGGGGTTCAGTGCAGTTTCCCTTAGTCCTCAGGTGTTTCCATAGCCCTGAGCATAGTTACATTTACTGGACAGCGTACACAACTTTCCAACATTTGGAACCTAATTCTCAGGTCCAAATTGATCCAGAATAAATGTTCAGCATAGCCAAATCACACTTCAGGAAACAATGAAAGGGAAATTGCTTGCCTGAAGAACACTGTGAGAATCTCCTTAAGAGCAATGAGTATTTCCCTTTTTACAACTCTGTAGTCCCTAATATTAAGACAAAATTGGACATTGTTTAATCATACCATTATTTTCCAGCCCCCCCCCCCCCGCCTTTGGAATGGAATGAAATAGTCCTGCCTTAAAGATATTTGTGGGGTATTTTTTCAAACCATAGTTTATTCACTTAAATATATCTGGATTGTTGGCAGATTGATCATATATTAAAATGTAATCCTGCACAAGGATTAAATTCCATCCTCTTTTGACATTTACATATTCCTTTAACAAATGGAATTAGGCCAGCAGGAGCTGGAAGGATCAATGAGTAAAGGAAGAATGCATATCACAGTCCTAACTTGGACGCTTTTGCTGAAGAAAGAGAGGCTATGCCTTTGAAAATGCATATAGTTTATGCATGAGAAACATTGCCAAATCATCTCATGGATTCAAACCACCAGAAGGCAAAGAGGGATTGTAGCTTAACATGTTCCTACAATCTCCACCCCAGCTAGGCCATTTGCTGAGTTGGTATATGTCAAATATTATATTGCAAAGCTGCATTTTCACTAATGTAATATCTCTAATAAAGTGCATGGTTCTTCAGGGAATTTAGCTAGACAGAAATGACTAAGTAGAACAGCTTGATGTTATTATTTGGATAAGTATTTACCCCCAAATTAAGGAGCAAAGGCAAGACTATTCAGGCAAAGTATACTTCAGTCAAATTACCTGTCAAGGTTGCTAACATCGGATGTTCTTGCTTTGACAATATATGACGATGCAGCCAATTTCCCCTTAACTTGTGTGTTACTTTTAGAGTTAGAATTAGATGATACTGGGGGTGGGGGGAGAATGTGTATGGGAATTAATTAGACATAATAACATCATAGTAGAGTGTTTTTCAAGGTTGTTTTAAATAAGAGATGATAAGAAATGGGTTGGAGAACTGGAGGGAAGGTCTGCATTTCAAACTAATTGGAGAATGTGGTTTATGACTGTTAATTAGATGAGGGAATTGTGCTTTCATACTATATGTGTAGGGGAGGGGAATTCAGATTTCGGTTTTGACCTTGTACGTGCCGATACCATGCAACTTGAATAAAGATTCTTTAAGGTAAACAATGCCTCGAAGTTCTTTGAAGAGTTTCATCTGTCGGAACTGTTAGATACTGGGTTCGTTGCTTCAATGACGAGACGAGGCAAGTGAGTCCAGCAAAGATCATTGTTTATTGCTTGCAGGATCTGAACTGAGAAACAGGGCTGTGAATGCAGCAATTTACACCCTGGCCTCTAGGCGGCAGCCAATAGGTTTAAAGCAACCTATTGCCGCCCTAGAGACAACCAATAGCAGCGCTGAAGATGGGTTGTCTGAGGAGCTGGAAGCCATTAGCCAGCTTCCCAGCTTAAGCAACCTTCCAGCAATTAATCCACGTGGTGTTCCCTTAATAAGACAAAGCCCAATACATTACACCCCTCCCCCCTAGAATGTACAAACATTATAACAACAAAAGGAAAATAATTACAGCAATACAAGTTTACAAAGGTACAATAATAGTGTGCATTTACACGTTTCCATCCTAGCTAATACAGATACTTCCTAGCTAGCAGCACAATAAGATACAGACAACATTATAGCTTCGTTATTTCAGAACAAAATCTTATAGATATGCAGGAGGTTTCTGAACCCTTGTGGAACGCCTGGGGGACCCAGGAACTTCCTGGCCTACCAGCTTGCCCGCCGGGCTGGGTAGACCAGTGTCTTTAAGTTCAAGTGAGTCTGGTTGACTCGGAATTCTCTGGCTAGCCCTTCCAGGTTGGTCCACCTCAGAGTCAGTTTGCTCCGCAGAGTTAGCACAGCAGCTGTAGTTTTCAGGTTGGCCTTCTCCATCAGGGGACCCATGTTGCACTCCTGGGCTTTTCTCCCCTATGGCCATCTCCCTGTTGCTCTGGCTGCTTGGGCACTCAGAGCCTATGAATTGATCGGCCTGGCTGCCAGTTTGCAGTCCGTGAAAAGGACCTGTGACAAAGTCCTCGCTTTGTGGCCATTCAGGAAAACACTTCCTAAGCTGATCAATATGGTGACAGACAACTCGCTCGCCCTCTAGGCCCACTTCGTATGAGAGAGGGCCTGATGTTTTGGTGATTTTCCCTGGCACCCATAAGTTCCCATGCCTGTAGTTCCTGGCCCACACCCCATCGCCCACTTGCAGCCCCCTCGGGGGTTTGGGGTGAGAGGCCTCTGCTGCCACATGGTCTGGGTGCAACCTGTCCAGCTTCGTGATTAGGTGCCTCCCCCAGCGCAGCTCTGCTGGGCTTTTCCCCGTTGCCGTGCATGGTGTGGAATGTTGGCAGAGCAAAAAGTTGGCCAGTCTGTGGTACCAGTCCCCAGTCACTATACACCTTAATGACTTTTTTGTTGTGCGAACCATACGTTCGGCTTGACCATTAGTAGATAGGTGAAACAGAGCTGATGTCGCATGCCTAATGAGGTTTGCTCTAAGGAACGCCTGAAATTCTGCCACAGTAAACTGGGTCCTGTTATCGGACACTACGATGTCCTGCAGCCCGTGCATGGCAAAGAGTTTCCTAAGCACCTGGGTGGTCCTCGCAGTAGTCATGTTTGCAATTGGTATAACTTCTAGTCATTTAGAGTGGCTGTCGACCACTATAAGAAAGAGCTGTCCCTGAAAGGGCCCAGCGAAGTCTATATGAATCCTAGACCAGGGAGTGTGTGTCTCCCCCCCCACCTGTGAACTGGAGCATGCGGCATTTCAGGCCTTGATTGCTGGCATGTATAACACCCATGCACCTGGGCCTCAATGGCTTTATCTAATCCTGGCCACCATAAATAGCTTATAGCCAAACTTTCATGCAAACAATACCCGGATGACCTTCATGCAGTGATTGCAAAACCCTGTCTCTTAGTGAGGTAGGAACTATGACCCTGTTCTCCCAAAGAATACAACCCTTGTGAGCTGAGAGCTCATGTCTCCTTGTAAAATAGCTCTGAAACTCAGGACCTGGGCTTTTATCCAGCCACCCTGTGTGTACTCAAGATAGCACTCTACTTAGAGTCTTGTCTCCTGCCGTTTCTGCAGCTATGTCGCCCGCGTGGCGGGGACACTCTGGCAAATCCTGAATGGACAAAACGCGGGCCGCTGAAGCCAGATCTGGTTCAATTTGAGGCAGTGGAAGCCTTCTCAGGCCATTTGCATGGCCCATATCCTTGCCGGGTTTGTGAATTAGCTTAAAAGTATAAGCCGATAAAAAAATGGACCATCTAAGCATTCTAGGGCATAAGATGTGGGGTGTCTGTCTGTCTGTAGTGAATAACCCCAATAGCGGTTTATGGTCTATGAAGACCGTGAAGTCCCTGCCATATAAGTAGTCATGGAATTTTTTTAACTCCAGCAACTATGGCCAGTGCCTCTTTGTCAATTTGAGCATAATTACGCTCAGTGGAGGACAGTGTCCTTGAATAAAAAGCAATTAGAACTTGAGTTCCATCTCTCTCTAAGTGACTGAAGACTGCACCCACCCCATATGGGAATGCGTCACACTCTAAGCAAACTGGCTTTGACTCCTTGAAATGAGTGATAGTGGAACTAATGGATAGAAGGGCCTTCAATTACTGGAAACTCTTTTCGTGAACACTAGTCCCATGTAGCATTTTTATTCAAGAGCCAGTGTAGCGGCTCTGCCACTGTGGCCTTGTTAGGAAGGAACACGTGGTAAAAATTTAGGAAGCCTAGGAATGCCTGCAGCTCTCCTTTTGTTTTAGGGCTGGGTGCCATCTGAATGGCTTTTACTTTAGACTCAACAGGGTGGATGCCGTCAGCATCTATGCAAAACCCTAAGAACTCAGTTGAGGGAACTCCAATACTGCACTTATTCTTTTTAAACTTGAGGCCTGCTTCACGCAGCCTTTGCAGGACGGCTCTGAGCCTCCTTGCTAGCACCTCAGTGGGTTCACCAGCGATGAGCACATCATCAAAATAGGGGCAAACCCCCGGAATGCCCTTGAGTGTACGTTCCATGATGCCCTGAAAAATGCCACGGGCTACACTGACCCCAAATTGCAAGCACTTTACTTTAAATGCCCCCCTGTGGGTTACAATTGTCTGTGCTATGGCTGTGGCCTCATCAACAGGGAGTTTCTGGTAGGCCTGAACCAAATCTAATTTTGCAAAAATGGTGCCACCCTGCAAGGATGCCAGGATGTGGCTTACTACTAGCACTGGGTATGCGTGCTGTTTGAGTGCACGGTTAATTGTGCATTTATAATCTGCACAGATTCTGACCTCCCTGTTGGCTTTTTGTTGCATTACGATTGGGGTCTCCCACTCACCCCCATCTACTGGCTGCAGTACACCCTGTTCAACAAGTTTATCTAGTTCAGCGTGTATCTTGTGTTTAAGAGCAAATGTCACCCTACGAGTTTTAATCCTGACTGGCACTACATTTGGATCTAGTTTAAATGTTATTGGCTGGCCCGTGTATGTCCCCAGAGCTGAATCAAACATATCTGCGAATTCCTCGCATACTGTCGCTAGACGCGCGACTTGTGTCCGGTTGATCCCGGTTACTTGGATGCCTGGTGCATCAAACCAATCAAGCCCGATCAGGCTCGTTCGCTGACCCCCTACTACGACAACATCCAGGTGCCCTGAAAACCCCTTAAATTTAACGGTTAGTGTGGCCTCACCCTTGACTGCGATTCTGGCATTCTGGAAATCAGTTAGTACAATATCAGAAGGCATCAGCTTGGCCCATCTCTTACTGCAACTACAAATGAAATTAAATGTTTCAAGGGAAATAATAGAAACGATGGAGCTCGTGTCCAGCTCCATCTTGCAGGGGACCCCTTACAGCTCCACCTGAAGTCTATACTTTGGGTTAATCGGGCAGCGAGTCCCAGTACGGCAAATGCTTCTGCGACTGGAGCAAAACCCCACGCTATACTGTCCCGGGGCCCCGGTACCTCTCCTAGTCGGATCTTTAGACTGGCGATTCGATGGCTGGTCTCTCTGGAGACCTCTGGAGATGGACGCGATGTGGCCCATCTTCTCACAGGCCCGGCACGTGGCTGTCCGGAACCTACAGTCCAAGCATTGGTTGTGGCCGCCACACCCTTGGCACCTAAGGAAGAGATCTGCCTTGTAAGTGGCCCCATGTTGTTTGCCGCTGTGGTGCTGTTGGTCATTCTGTCTTTGTAGCTTGTCGACTTTTGTGTCATCTTTGAGGTCTTCTGTGTATTCGGCGTCTTCGTGGTGGATGGCTTCTTCACGTTGAGCAGTTTTGGCGGGCCGCATGGCTCATATGGCCCCGCCGGCAGCTTCGTCTGCCATGATTTCCTTCAGTGCGTCTGGAAATGACAGAGTCTCTTTGGCAAAGAGCTTTTGCTGTAGCTCTTGATTCCGGAGACCGCAGACAAGCCAGTCTCGTAGCCTCTCCTCGACGTTGGAGAACTGGCACGGGCATGCGGCCTGCCTCAAGGCCGCGATGAATTCAGATGTAGTTTCACCTGGTTGCTGAACTCTTTGCTCAAATGCATGGCTCCAAGCGATTACCGACAGCTTGGGTTGAAAGTGTTCTCTGAGCTTCTTCTTCAAGTCCATAAATGTGATGGACTCCAATGGCGTTGGCGCAAACAGGTTCTCCGCTATGTCGAATGTGGCTGGGCCACACACACGCAAGAGCGTGGCAGCCTTCAAGACGTCCTCGGCAACCTGATTTGTGCGAAGGTAGTTCTTGACCCGGGACAGGTACGAGGACCACCTTTCTGGGTGAGTTATGTTGAATTCTTCCAGCTTTCCGACCTTGGCCATTTCTGCTGGTCTTCGGGGCTGGGGCTCGATGTCTTCGCGTCCTGCTCCTCCGTTGCCCAGGGACTAGTTCTCTGGGCGCATGGTCGCTAGCGTGGCTGTGCTAGCTGACCATATGGGGGGGAATTGCTTTTCCCACCAGGCGTGCTTGGCCTCTTCCCTAGGGACTCTTCAGCTCAGTTGGAGGAGCAGGATCCCATCCTCGTCACCAGTGTTAGATACTGGGTTCGTTACTTCAATGATGAGACAAGGCGAGTGAGTTCAGCAAAGGTCATAGTTTATTGCTTGCAAGAACTGAACTGAGAAACTGGGTTGCAAATGCAGCAATTTATACCCTGGCCTCTAGGTGGAGGCCAATAGGTTTAAAGCAACCTATTGCCACCCTAGAGGCAGCCAATAGCGGCACTGGATACGGGTTGTCTGAGGAGCTGGGAGCCGTTAGCCAGCTTCCCAGCTTAAGCAACCTTCCAGCAATTAACCCACGTGGTGTTCCCTTAACAAGACAAAGCCCAATACATTACAGAAACCATGTCCCATATCTCTTCCAATTGTCCATCCATTAATCCCAGCAAAACAGAATCTGGTTTCAGTTGAATCCATATAATTGATTATTTAAAATTCGTTGTAGTACCGTGAATCCAACATTTCCTGGCTTTTTTACAAGCATGATAAAATGATATTTCATGTTGTTCATATTTCCATTATAAATTTGAAGAACCTTTATACATTTTAGATAATTTTTCTGGAGTCGGAGACGAACAGTGCATCATTTTATAAAAATTCTGTTTTAACTAATGTAAGTTTCAGTCCTTCCAACCACATATTTTCCTATTATTTTATCAATACATTGCATGAAATGGGGTGGGTGGATTGTAATAATGGCACCATCCTTGCCCCACCTACATTCAAATACTTTATGAAAAGCAATAGCCTTCTTGGCTATTGACCAAGCTGCATGGATGGAAAACATCCATCCTGAATACCAGATTGGGAAAAGCTATGCTATAGCTTTGAACAGGATGCTGTTTTATATTCAGTTGTTGGATTAGAGCAATTGTTAAATTGTCTAGAATTTTGCAAGTAGTTGAGAGCAGAGCTCAGCCCTAAAGCCTAGTGAACCGATCTGCTCTTTGATAGCTAGCAGCAATTGTGCCAGCAAATCTGTCATTAAATATTTAAGAAAGAAAGATTCCATTACCCATCAGAGTGATGACATCATCATACTTCATATAGCCTCTGGAAAACCTGACTCTATATGCATCAAGGAATGAGGGTGAAAAAGGCAAACAATGTTTCAGTGTTGTTATGAAAAAACACTTTGAAAATGTCTTGCACTACACATTTATGAGATATGATTTTTCATTTAACAATGGCCAAAATTACGATGGACTCAGAAAGAGACAGATGACATCTAGCCATTGTAAAATGTTGCATCCCCACTCCTGCTATCCTGTGACTATGATCTGGGCTTTTGGCAACCTGTTTGCACATATGTCTGGTTGCCAAATGTCCCACAATCATGTGATTGCCATTTGTAATCTTCTCTGCTGGCTTCTCCAGAAAGGAGAAAGGAAAGAGCCAGTGGGAAAGGGAAAAGTCAATGGGAAAGCCAACGAAAAAGTTGCAAACTGCTTCCACCTCGCCAAGAGGACTTCCTCTCATCTCTGGAAACTGGCTAAATGAGGTTCCTGTTGAGGAGAACTGCACTGCTTCAGTGAGGTGTAGAAACTGAGTTCATATCCTGAAGATTAGTACACTAAGCTGTTGTGACTAACAGCATCAAAGCTAGCAATTTTAAATAATAGAATTAGGAGAAGTATGCTTCATTTATCTGTTTCTTTCCATTCAGCTTCTTTGGGCGACCTATGGATTCTGAGTTCAACACAGTTCTATATAGTTCAACCATAACAGCCTCCTCCATGATTTTTCAACCCAGCCCCCCCATTTTTTCCCATAGGCATTGCTATAGGGAGTGTGAGGATACAAGAGTAGTGTACAATTTCATCAAAAACTGTTAAAAAGTCAAGGAGGAAGAAATAATCTTCTCTAATTATGTCTATTAGTAGATAATGTTGTTAAAGGACCTCTTCCTCTTCTTCTCCTTCTTTGCAACTAGAACTCCATTTCTCTCCATCCTGTAACTTTGTTTATGTAGCGTTACCCCCTCAGAGGCCGCCAAAGCCCAGGCCCTCCCAGCCCCACTCTGCTCCATCAAACTCTGCAGCTGTGCTCTCTAGGTGTTAGTAAAGTGTCTCTTCTAGTAGAAGCTCACGCAAAGTGAGGAGGTGGCAGACTCTTGTTGTCAAAAAGGGGCTTTCGGGAACAAAGATTGTCAGCCCCTAGCCCTGATAGTCAATATGTGGTGGTGTTTAACAGCCACAGGCAGTCATAGCAGCAATAGTCAATGATTTCCCAGCAACCATTTGGAAACAAATGGGGTGGGGAAAAGTCCTGGCTCCAGGCAGCGATAGGAACACGATCAAAGGCAGTCATCATGCTGCAGTAACAGCTTTTCCCTCAGGGCAATTCCCCACAATGTCTAAAACTTGCACAAGCAGCAATAGTCAAAGTTCAGATGGCCTCCAAAGCAGCAATGACCAGCCTCTCCTTCTCTTCTGTTGTTGCTTGCAGTCTCAGGTCTCGTCGGTGTCAAACCCCTCTCCCCTGTCCTTTATTATTAAAATCTGAATTTAGCAACCCCAGCAACTTTCTCTCTCCTCACTCTCTCCCTTGGCTCCGCTTGGGTTATCCCCCCTGCGAAAGAAAGCAATAAAATTCCACCTTCTCTCTCACACACACTCTCCTCTTCCCCACTCCTTCACAGAAAGGGATCAGCTTAAAACCTCCAACCACTCTTTGACTTCACCTGGTCCCTCTCTGACAAACAGCCACAACAACCTCCCCCACCCCCTTTTTTTCCTTCCGCCCGATCCATGCCTGACGCACCCAAATCCGGCAGCAGTTGTCCGAGCTTCCCTCTCCCCAGCCAAGCTCCTGCAAAGCCCTTCAGCCAGCCCTGCTACATTTATATCTACTATTTACAAATAGTCCTCAACCTATGACTACAATAGGGACCAGAATTTCCATTGTTAAGCAAGGTGGTTGTTAAATGAGTTGCACCTTATTTTACACCCTTTCTTGCCATGGTTGAGTGAATTAGGCAGTTATTATGTGAATCCAACTTTCTCTGTTGACTTTGCTTGTCAGAAGCCAGCTGGGAAGATTGCAAATAGCACTAGCAATAGCACTTAGACTTATATACCACTTCACAGTGCTTTACAACCCCCTCTAAGCCAGGTATCCCCAACCTCCAGTCCATGGACCCACACCGGGCTGCGGCATACCAGCAACCAGTCCGCACAAACAAGGAAAGCCCCATCCACAGGATGCAGGCAGCACACAAAACCATGCACCCTCTGCTCCATGGAAAAACCTCTCTCCATGGAACCGGTCCCCGGTGCCCAAACGTTTGGTGACCTCTGCTCTAAGCAGTTTACAAATGTCAACATATTGGCCCCAACAATCTGGGTCCTCATTTTACCAACCTCAGAAGGATAGAAGACTGAGTCAACCTTGAGCCGGTTAGGATTGAACTCCTGGCATTGAACAGAGTCAGCCTGCAATACTGCATTCTAACCACTGCACCACCACAGTAATAACATAATCCTGGAATGGTGCAACTGTTGTAAATACATGCCAGTTGCCAAGTGTTCAGATTTCAATCATGTGACCATGGGTATGCTGCGATGATTATAAGTGTGACGACCAATCATAAATCACATTTTTCACTGTCATTAATACAATCTTGAACAGTTGCTAAAGGAATGGTTGTAAGTCAAGGACTAACACTGCTGACTATAGCACTGATCTTATTTATTCTAAAAATTAAATTTTAGGGAAGATGAGGACTCAATCAGTCATCATCCCTGTGAGCTCAATACTAACAGCAGGGATCAGGTGTGTTGGAGGGAGCAATTTAAAGGAGGTTGACTTTTTTTAAAAAAAAACAACAACAACAACCTGGTAAGTCCAGTACAAACATATTGGGAAGTAAAATGCTGAAGGAACTTTGGAAACTGATTCAATCTGTAAATCTAGCCATCTGTCAAAAAATACAACCAATCAACAGCAATCATTTTATTCATAAAGGGACTCTACACAAATTCAGTTCTTGTTTAAGGCGTCACAGTGTTTGAGGATGACTTGTGCAGCATTTAGATCAGGGGTCTTCAAACTTGGCCCTTTTATGACTTGTGGAATTTAACTCCCAGAATTCCTCAGCCAGCATTGAAGTCCACAAATCATAAAAGGGCCAAGTTTGAAGACCCCTGATTTAGATGCATAGCAAATCTGGGACCCAGGACTTCCATTGTTAAGCAAGGTGGTTGTCGCGCTTGATTTTACAACCTTTCTTGCCATGATTAAATGAATCAGATCTAGCCCTGGACCCTCACCGACTGGTGGGCAAATTGTTAAAAGAAATGCATCCTTTCTCAGGTAGCTGCACAGACTTAGGAACAGACTTGCTTCTGATCTCAGGTTTTACCAGGTACACCATATGCCATTGCCCTGTTCTTCCCTCATGAATACCTCCTTAACTGTTTGATTTTCCCATGCAGGAATTCAGCCTTTACATCAATTTGATCCTTCCTTAACTGCTGCTATTCTGAGCAGTTTCCCTGTATTTCACAATTATCATGCAAATGACTGGACCAACTGTAATGGAGGTATTTTCTCTTCCTCCACTTGTTTGGCAAGTTTTGAGTGCAAGTCAATTTTATTGGCTCACAATTACAGAGATCTAAGTCTTGCAAGCAGTTAATTACAAAATTGATGCTTTATTTCTAGTGCATTTACTATAGTCTTCTGGCTTAATGTAGGATGCTTTGAAATAGGGCAATCAGCATTTCTAGCACAATAGACATGTTTTGCCCTTCAGGTAGTCTTTCCTAACTCCATGCCAGATCGTCCACCCCCTCCAAGGCACTTATTACACAGTTGTCTGGAAAGATGCACTTTGAAAATGGGGGGATCTTTTATCAGAAAGACCTGAGAAGGGTTTCCAAATATCTTTGCTTTAATCTAAATCCTGCACAAGAATTGTACTATTCCTTCTCAGGCAGTTCATCCCAGCTTGCTTTCTCATTTGCAGCTATCAAGGTTCTTTTATTCTGCCCCATTTCTGTGGGACTTTCTTTGTCCAGCACAAAGCTACACCCTTGGAACCTTAGAACCATTTTCTTTTTTAAAAAGCAAAGGGAAAATGTTGGTCTTCTCTGTCAGGTGAAAATCTGCAGTTTCCATTTCTGATTTCTTTCACCTACGCAGGACCCCCTCTCTCTCAATACCTCTTTATACATTTAATTCACAGTACGCATAGCCCTGCTGAAGAGCATGAGTGTGTGATTGTGTGTATGTGTATGTGTATGTGAGAGAGAGAGAAAGAGGGAGGGAGGGAGAGAGAGAGGAGAGAGAGAGATCCTTAGACTGAGACTCTGGCCTGAGCAAGGATTAGTGAAACATGTTTATAACTTCAGTGGAAATGTTTAATAAAAAAATGCATAGAGGGGACCTAGCTGGCTGAATGTTATCTGGAGGAGTATCAGCAGTCAAAGGCTCTTTGCAAGCATACTTTGAGATAAAGGAGAAGAAGAAGATCCTGAGATTAGCAAACTCCTAGATATTGAATTGGTTTGGCATAGTGCTCATAGCATCAGGCTAGCCTTGGGACCATGGGTTTAAGTCCCTCCTTAGGCACAAAGCCAGCAGAGGTGACTTCAGCCAGTCATTCTCTCTCAGCCCTAGGAAGAAGCAAGCAATGGTAATCCATTTCCAAAAAACCTTGCCAAGAAACCTGCAAGGTTTAATTCAGGCAGTGAAAAATTGATTTGGAGACATACATACATACATACATACATGTGTAATGAAGGTCAAAGAGGAGGAAACCAAGTAAATCCTTAGCTATACAGTAGACATCACCCTGTCAACAAAAGAGCGTATAGTCAAGGCTATGATCTTCCCAGTTGCAATGTATGGCAATGAATGTTGGACCATAAAAAAGGCTGAGCGCCAAAGAATTGAGGCCTTTGAACTATGGTGCTGGAGAAGACTCCTGCGAGTCCCTTGGACTGCAAGGCGATCAAACCAGTCAGTCCTAGAGGAGATCAACCCTGACTGCTCTTTAGAAGGTCAGATCCTAAAGCTAAAACTCACATACTTTGGCCACCTAATGAGAAGGAAGGACTCACTGGAGGAGAGTCTAATGCTGGGAAAGACTGAGGGCAAGAGAAGGGGATGACAGAGAATGAGGTGGCTGGATGGAGTCACTGAAGCAGTAGGTATGAGCTTAAATAGACTCCAGAAGATGGTAGAGGACAGGAAGGCCTGGAGGAATGTTGTCCATAGGGTCGCGATGGGTCGGACACAACTTCTCAGCTAACAACAACAAGCCCTTAAAGTTGGGAGGTTGAGAGGTGCTAAAGATTCAGTACTGTTAAATTAACACTTCCAATGTATTTCCATTCTTTATTCCATAGTTTAAGTACTGTGTGTGCCAATTAGTGAAGATTGAAATCTCACCCCCACACCCCCACTCCAAGAGTCTCTGCAATCTCTCAGAAGCTGCTTCTCTTGAATTTCAAGGAAACAATCCTCACTGTTGCAGATGGAAACTTCCCTTGCAATGCAAATAATACTTCTATGGGGTAGATAAAAAGAAGAAACTGCTTTGACTGAATTGTCTATTTACATAACTGAAAATGTGCACTTTGATCCACAGAGACTCAGCAGGTATAATCTAAGATTCATTGTATATATTTTTAACTCTTTGCATTGGATATTTAATTATTAAGCAATCAGGAAATTACAATTTTATGGCAGAGTACTAAGCAGGCAAAATGAGATTTTAGCAGCTTCTGAAATCCACATGCTCCAAAATTAAAAGCTCCAAGGCTACCATATTAATTTGGAAGAGTCTCATTAAATCAATAATGGATACATCTGAAAACATTCACCCACATATACCTATTTGATTTTCTTCTTAATCAGAAGACTGAAGAACAAGAACAGATTAGTTTCTCTTAAAAAAGCAGGATGAAATAATCTAGGTTTGCATTCCATCCAGGTAATGCACCCTCCAGTCTTTTATATTTGAAAGGTTCCTCAGTTGCTCTTTGATTCAGAGTTTTCTTTTAATATGATTAGATAAATAGATAGCTGGTTTTACTCACAAAATTCAAATATACTTTACATCAATTATGAAAAGATATCCATGGAACTTAAACAGAGTTTTATCTACTAGATATGGAATTTTTTTATTGTTCACTAAAGAATATGCAGCACTTTGTTTCATCACTTTGTACTGGTCTGGTCTGTTTATCTCAAGGGCAAAGTTCTGGAGAAGGAGTTCTATCTACTCCGAAGCCTTTTTTTTTTGCTTTGTCTTGGAAAAAAAACAAACAGTGCAGTCTGTTCCTTGTTTCTCATCCAGAAGTTATACAGATTATCTCCACTGCACTCCTGCTTGTCAGTTGATAAGGCAAAAGAACTGGAAGTAAACCACAAACCACTACAAAAGTGAGCATGAAAATCCATCATTAAAGAAAGTGTTAAATTACTCCACCTTCTCTTCTGAAACTGAGTGAGTGTCTCAGTTGCTAAAAGTGGATCTGCTCTTGCAACTATAGCATGAACGTTGTAATAATACTGTGTAAAAACCCTTCCTAATGAATATTTTCCAGATTTTACACTGAGAAAATAGTTTCAGTATATTAATATTTTGTGTTACTTCTCTAACAGAAGCTATTTTATAATTTACTTTTTACTCCCACCATACACAATTATTTAGAAAAGTCCCAAAATCATTCCCAAATGTTCTTTTTTTTCTAACATGTTATGGTTGTTCTGTACTTTTCCCAAGCTCCTGAAACTTTAGCATTATCTGCCTACTTCAAGTTCTAACTTCCCAGTAAGATGAAGCATTGTATTGAACAGAGTCTGGCTATATACTTTGTTGTTAGCTGCGAAGTCGTGTCCGACTCATCGCGACCCTATGGACAACATTCCTCCAGGCCTTCCTGTCTTCTACCATCTTCTGGAGTCCATTTAAGCTCACGCCTACTGCTTCAGTGACTCCATCCAGCCACCTCATTCTCTGTCGTCCCCTTCTTCTATTGCCCTCGATCTTTCCCAGCATTAGGCTCTTCTCCAGTGAGTCCTTCCTTCTCATTAGGTGGCCAAAGTATTTGAGTTTTAGCTTCAGGATCTGGCCTTCTAAAGAGCAGTCAGGATTGATCTCCTCTAGGACTGACCGGTTTGATCGCCTTGCAGTCCAAGGGACTCGCAGGAGTCTTCTCCAGCACCATAGTTCAAAGGCCTCAATTCTTTGGCGCTCAGCCTTTCTTATGGTCCAACTTTCACTGCCATACATTGCAACTGGGAAGACCATAGCCTTGACTATACGCACTTTTGTTGACAGGGTGATGTCTCTGCTTTTTAGTGTGCTGTCTAGATTTGCCATGGCTTTCCTTCCCAGGAGCAAGCGTCTTTTAATTTCTTGGCTACAGTCCCCATCTGCAGTGATCTTGGAGCCCAGGAAAACAAAATCTGTCACTACCTCCATTTCTTCCCCATCTATTTGCCAGGAATTGAGAGGGCCAGATGCCATGATCTTGGTTTTCTTAATGTTAAGTTTCAACCCAAGTTTTGCACTCTCCTTCTTCACCCGCAACAAGAGGCTCTTTAGTTCTTCTTCACTTTCTGCCATTAGAGTGGTATCATCTGCGTATCTTAGGTTGTTGATATTTCTTCCAGCAATCTTAATTCCAACTTTTGATTCATCTAGCCCTGCCTTTCTCATGATGTGCTCTGCATATAAGTTAAATAGGCAGGGCGACAGTATACAGCCTTGCCGGACTCCTTTCCCAATTTTGAACCAATCAGTGGTTCCGTGTCCAGTTCTCACTGTTGCTTCTTGACCCGCATATAGGTTTCTCAAGAGACAAATAAGATGGTCTGGTACTCCCATCTCTTTAAGAACTTGCCACAGTTTGTTATGATCCACACAATCAAAGGCTTTAGCATAGTCAATGAAGCAGAAGTAGATGTTTTTCTGGAACTCCCTAGCTTTCTCCATGATCCAGCGTATGTTGGCAATTTGATCTCTAGTTCCTCTGCCTCTTCGAAATCCTGCCTGTACTTCTGGTAGTTCTCGATCCACATACTGCTGGAGTCTAGCTTGTAGAATTTTAAGCATGACTTTACTAGCATGAGAAATGAGTGCAATGGTGCGATAGTTTGAACATTCTTTGGCACTGCCTTTCTTTGGAATTGGAATGTAAACTGATCTTTTCCAATCCTGTGGCCACTGTTGAGTTTTCCAAATTTGCTGGCAAATTGAGTGTAGCACTTTTACTGCACTGTCTTTTAAGATTTTGAATAGCTCAGCTGGAATACTGTCACCTCCACTAGCTTTGTTGTTGCTCAGCTTTTCTAAGGCCCACTTCACTTCACATTCTAGGATGTCTGGCTCGAGGTCAGTGACCACCTCATTGTGATTATCTGGGACGTTAAGCTCATTCTTGTATAGTTCTTCTGTGTAATTTTGCCACCTCTTCTTAATCTCTTCTGCCTCTGTTAAGTCCCTGCCATTTTGGTCCTTTATCATGCCCATTTTTGCATGGAATGTTCCCTTCATCTCTCCAATTTTCTTGAAAAGATCTCTGGTCCTCCCTATTCTATTGTTTTCTTCTATTTCTTTGCACTGTTCATTTAAGAAGGCATTCTTATCTCTTCTAGCTATTCTCTGGAATTCTGCATTCAATTGGGCATATCTATGTTTTTCTCCCTTGCCTTTCGCTTTCCTCCTTTCCTCAGCTGAGGAAAGCTGCAAAGCTTCCTCAGACAGCCATTTTGCTTTCTTGCATTTCTTTTTCTTTGGGATGGTTTTGGTTGCTACCTGTTGTACAATGTCGCGAACCTCTGTCCATAGTTCTTCAGGCACTCTGTCTATCAGATCTAATTCCTTAAATCTATTTGTCACCTCTACTGTATATTCAACAGGGATATGATTTAATTCATACCTGAGTGGCCTAGTGCTTTTCCCTACTTTCTTCAGTTTAAGCCTAAACTTTGCAAGGAGAAGCTCATGGTCTGAGCCACAGTCAGCTCCTGGTCTTGTTTTTACCGACTGTATAGAGCTTCTCCATCTTTGGCTGCAGAGCATATAGTCAATCTGATTTCTGTGTTGACCGTCTGGTGATGTCCATGTGTAGAGCCGTCTCTTGGGTTGTTGGAAAAGAGTGTTTGCTATGACCATCGTATTCTCTTGACAAAATTCTATCAGCCTGTGCCCTGCTTCATTTTGTACTCCAAGGCCAAACCTGCCTGTTATTCCAGTTATCTTTTGGCTTCCTACTTTAGCATTCCAATCCCCCATGATGATAAGGACATCATTTTTTGGTGTTACTTCTATAAGGTGCTGTAGGGCTTCATAGAACCGGTCAATTTCATCCTCTTCAGCACTGGTGGTTGGGGCATAGACTTGGACTACTGTGATATTGAATGGTTTCCCTTGGATTCGAACTGAGATCATTCTGTCATTTTGAGGATTGTATCCCAGTATTGATTTTCCTACTCTTTTATTGACTATGAAGGCTACTCCATTTCTTCTGAGGGATTCTTGCCCGCAGTAGTATACCTGATGGTCATCTGAATTAAATTCACCCATTCCTGTCCATTTTAGTTCGCTGATACCTAAGATGTCGATGTTCAGTCTTGTCATCTCTTGTTTGACCACGTCCAGCTTTCCTTGATTCATGGATCTTACATTCCAGGTTCCTATGGAGAAAAAATCTTTACAGCATCGGACTTTCCTTTCACCACCAGACACATCCACAGCTGAGCGTCCTTTCGGCTTTGGCCCAGTCGCTTCATTCTTTCTGGCGCTACTAGTACTAGCCCTCTGCTCTTCCCCAGTAGCATATTGGACACCTTCCGACCTGAGGGGCTCATCTTCCAGCGTCATATCATTTTGCCTTTTGGTACTGTCCATAGGGTTTTCATGGCAAAGATACTGGAGTGGTTTGCCATTTCCTTCTCCAGTGGATCACGTTTTGTCAGAATTCTCAGCTATGACCTGTCCGTCTTGGGTGGCCCTGCACAGCATAGCTCATAGCTTCATTGAATTACGCAAGCCCCTTCGCCACGACAAGGCAGTAATCCATGAAGGGGGGCTATATACTAGGACTCTACATATCAGAGAGACAACAGGCTGTTCATATCTTGTATCACAGGAGTGCGAAAAAAGGCGCTGAGGTTTACTAACAGCAAATGAATTACATCAGAGTTTCTCAACCTCAGCAACTTTAAGATATGTGGACTGTTCTCAGAATTCTGGGCATATAGAGTCCACGTATCTTAAAGTTGCCAAGGTTGAGAATTGCTGAGTCAGATAATGAATTGCCCTAACTTACAAGAGAGAAACAGATCTTCCTGCTCATATAAAGTATCACAACAAATTTGACAGTGGGAATACCTTCTCTGCTGCCATAACCATAAATGCAGGACAGTCACTTAAACCAATTCTTTAATCTTAATCTCCACTACACAATTGATGAGAATTCCTCAAATGATTCCTCATTTTACTTCAGGTTTCTTGAAGCAGATTTCCCACATCCCCACAAAAACAGGCTGACACCTTTTTTAAGGGGCTGTCCCAAAGAAAAGGTGGTGAACCTATTTACCAAAGCACCAGAAGGCAAGACAAGAAGAAATGGTTGAAATTAACCAAGGGGAGAAGTAACCTAGAACTAAGAAGAAATTTCCTGACAGTGAAAACAATAGAACCGCTTGCCTTCAGAAGTTGTGGGCACTCCAGCTTTGGAGGCTTTTAAAAAGCGACTGGACAGCCATTTGTCTGTAATGGTATAGGGTCTCCTCCTTGAGCAAGGGGTTGGACTAAAAGACCTACAACTCTGCTAATCTGTTATCTCTTTCCCATCTTCTCTATCCTTCCAATTAATTCCGAATGGAATGTTGAATGTCCTGACATTTTTTATTTATTTTTTTGCTCAGCAAGGACTGGAGCTTGAGTTCAGCCAGTTGTGGAATAAACATTTATTCCCTTTGGATCAGAGATGTGTTCAAAGCATCATTAGTCAAGGTTTTTTTTTTTGAGAATTCTCTTTTTCCTATCTCCTTTCTTCTACTCTGTCCCTTCTCCTTCCTATATTCTCTTGTTGAATGTTAAGGTATTTTCCCTCCACAAAATAACTTATGTTGAAGATCAATAATGACTTAGATGCCGCCTTCTTTTCCACTATGACTTAACTCTGTTTGATTCTGCCTTCTCAAAACAGAGGAATTATTTTTCTATACAATTCACTGTATGTGTAGAATGTTAATACTTCATAATAAACCCAATTTTCCATGCTTTATCATTTTTAGCATGTCAGATATCCTTGGCTCTCAAAACAGGACACACACAACACAAAAGAATGTCATTTTCAGGAAACCCATTTTTCCCTTTTACCAAGCTAGCAAATAGTTTTGTAGGACATCTACAAAATCAAGAAGAAAATGATCCAGTTAGTCAAGACATTACATTGTAAAGATGGTATAATAAATAAGACTTTCAATCATAATCATATTAGACAAAGCTATATTTTATACCTACATTGAAACTAATAAAAAAAATCAGTTTATTTGTGTGGAATTGAATCTGCGATTGCTGTCTGCACTTGGGAAAAGCAGCTTCAGGCAAAAACACCTCTCATCCCTCTTCTCCAAGGCTCAGCGTAGCTTATGCTTTTTTCAAAAGGACTGTGAAAGTTTACAGCTCCAGAAACCCAAGAGATGGATTCATTCATTCATAAATTACAAGCATCCAGGCCAGAGTTCCAACTGCCTGGCTAACTGAGCCACTTCCTTATGTTTTCACGGACACGCTAATGTCCAGAGATAGCCATACCTTATCAGACCCTTAGCTTGCAAACTCAAATGCTATGACTGTATATGGGCATGCAGGTGAAAAGAGGTAAGAAAGCAGTAAGTGGTTGGGGAAGCAGAAGGCTATGTTTAGAGATTGACAACTATTGAAGGCAGGTAACAGAGCTATCAGCCAGTTAACTTGGCAACTAACTTGGGGCTTTTAATTTTTGTATTTAAAAGTATATTATTTGTAAAGATCTATGCTTATACTAAGAAATTACAAAGTTAAAACATGATTCTTTTAATAACAAGTACATAATAGGGCTTAGTATGTTTTGAAATTTATTTAGGAGTGCTAAAGAGCTCATATAGCATATCTGCTATTAATTAAAACTGCACTAATCTTAATGATAGACTTCTTGAAGCAGTGGTATTTTTTCAGGCTTGTGTGGAACTTTAAAAATGAAGTCACTTTGACAATTAGCAGTGTTGGTGTACTTGTGCAAGATCTGAAGTACTTCCAAGTAATGTCAAAATAGTGCAATCTTATTAATAAATCTTCAATTCAGACTCCCAATTTATTCTAAAGCTCTCCCCTTTTCCCTTAGAATCATAATTCAATTTGACATTTGATGCCATTGGGATATAGCATCTGAGTATGTCTGACCCTATAAAATTTACACAGGAGTATAGATATAGCTAGACCAAACTCTATATGTGAGTTAATTTCCCTTGTGACCTAGCCTCATGCTAAATATCACCTGGAAAATAAAGCCAAAATACAAATATCCATTAAGTGGCAGCACGAATTTTCAGTATCTGCTAGCTCTATCCCCCGAAATCTAGAAATTTCTTTTCTTCTGCTTGACATACAGTATCTGATGACAAGAAAAGTTTTGACCATGCTGTAAAGTCCAGGGAACTGATCTAAGCTGAACTAGTAAATTAATCTCAAAAGATTTCATATATTAATTTCTTTTAGAAAGCAACTTATTTTTGACATGTATTTTGTAAATAAATAGGAAATTGAAACTGACAGCTTTTACCCTAACCTAGGAAACAGTCTTACATGTGTACCAGGCTACTCAGCTGATGCACTGATATGATTCCTACAGATTAAAAGAAACTGCTAGAGGTCTACTCTTCCATGTGGGTGTAATTGTAAATTTGGAGTATAATGTGTTCATATTAAAACTGTTTCATGTTAGTTAGGTGAACTGTAGCATACTCTGTACTGATATACAAAGTAAAAGAGGGATTGGCAGGAAGCAAGTGAATTGAAAATAGATAAAAGGGTGTTTTAATTTTGTACATCATCATAACATGAAAAAATTAAAAGACAATTCTGTTTCTTAAAAAATATGACTTCCTACTTAGGTTTATTTTTTTCCTTTAATACAGTTCAGCATTTCAAAGTTTTGCATTCTACACACTGTTCTCAATTATTAGCATCAAAACACAAGACAGAGCAAGACCTTCAAATACAAATAAATACCAAATAACAATACAACAAACTGAAGGACAACATAGAATAATGCTATTGGGAAATTAGGATTGTTGCTAATAGTTATTAACAACATTGTATTGCTGAGCAATAAATTATACACTTCAAAGTTTCCTTTCCTTTAAAAAGAAAATACAAAAATCATTGATTACCAGATTCACTTACTTGCACTGTATCCTTTATAGCTATCTATAATTAAAACAGGCAGAATATACACAATCAAATGAGGTTGGCCTTCTTTGGTCTTTGTTTCTGGATCAGAAAACTGAACACAACCAATATACCTTTTACCAAAGAATAGAATATGAAATAAAACACCACACAAGTTTACACAGACTGATTTTGTACAGAGTTCATAGTACTGATGCATTTAACAGGTATTTCGTCTTGGAAAAGGATGACCATTTTTCCGTCACATTGAATTAATGGCATTTTATGGATGTTATAAGGTTATCCTACTTGTCTTAAATAACAGATTCATAGTCCATCATTTCAAGATGGGGTGTCCCATTACATCCTCATTTATCCTGAACCTCTGGAGGTTTTGGATCACAGTGAAAAAAACTATTTTCTTATACAAACTGTAGAAGATATACATTTTAGAGAGCTAGAAAGAAAATAATACTATACAAGGTGGTGCAGTGCCTTGGCAATTCAATGATTTCTCCCATTTTCCAAGTGCACAAAGACTAACTCTCTGCCAGGAGAAGAGGTCCAGGTTGGAAAATATTGTGTTCACGTGCAATAGCTCTGCCTAAGTTCAGAATCATCTCAGCATGGAATGAGTTACTTAAAAATAATGGTTAATTTCAAAACTCCGGTTTACCGAGCTGTTCACGATCAGAACTCCCTTTAGTTAGAAACTAGTCTTTCTAGAAGTGGCAACAGCAATCGTAAGGAAGGAAGCAATCTTTCCATCCATCATCTGATAAATATGGCAAGGATATGAAAACGGGATCTAAGCCTAATTTCAAATGTTATGGGATTCTAGACCTGGAATTTTAATTTATGCTTATAACATCAGGAGTGCTTGCATGCTTCCAATAAGGAATCACTTATTGAAAAACTATTATAGATACACATTGCCTAATCCTAAACTTTAATGCATCTCACACTGGTGCTTGAAATGAGTGTATAACCACAGCACAACACACTTAGCATCATACTAGTTCCACAAGCAAATGTTTAGGATTAGGCTTAAAACGTTCCTGAAATGGAAGACGAAAAGCTACATGGTCTTGCCAATTTGCTAAAAGATCACTAAAGATTTAACCAATCATTTTTGTGGCCTAATGCTACTTCAAAACCATACAGGATAACCGTATTCTGCAGCCATATCAATGCTTCAACTTTCTTCCATTTTGCATTAGTCTCAACAAAATTAGAGATCAATTTCAGCATAATATTTTACATTCAAAGGATGGCTCTTAATGAATGATTATCTTCACTGTAAATTTTGCTTATGTGAGATTATTTAGATTCACCTCTATGAAGGATTTCAAGTGGGGAAATAATACAATTCTCTTCGTTGAGGAGAGGCCACACAATCTACATCAGCAAGTTGATTTGTGTTGTTTCTCAGCTTTAACTGGCGCTTGCACAATAATCACAGGAGGTCCCACAAGGGAGGAACAGTAAAATAATATGATTAATTCAATTTGTCCTTAGAATTGAAGAAGGTTCATCCTTTCATGAAGCAACTTGAAGGAGGTGTTTCAGTCAAGTCTGTTGAAAAAAAGAACCTACTCTGAAATTTGCACACCCCTATTCTATATGGGTAAGGGACACGGTGGCTCAGTGGGTTAGGACGCTGAGCTTGTCGATCAGAAGGTCGGCAGTTTGGCGGGTCGAATCCCGAGTGCCGCATAACAGAGTGAGTGCCTGTTACTCGTCCCAGCTTCTGCCAACCTAGCAGTTCGAAAGCACGTAAAAAGGCAAATAGAAAAATAAGGACCACTACGGTGGGAAGGTAACAATGTTCCGTGCGCCTTTGGCGTCTAGTCATGCCGGCCACATGACCACGGAGACGTCCTCGGACAAACGCTGGCTCTTCGGCTTTGAAACGGAGATGAGCACCGGCCCCTAGAGTTGGAAACGACTAGCATGCATGTGTGGGGGAACCTTTACCTTTACCTTTATTCTATATGGAGAAATTTATTACAATGAGCTATTTTTTTTCTTTCAATTCACACAATAACTACATCAATCTCATATTCACATTCTTTAGGAGCCATGCATGGATGCAAGACATTTATGCTGGAAGTGATCCTTATATTTAAAAGCAGGAAGTAATAGTTAAGCCCTCAATGTATTTTCTTTAAAATACTTAATAATATTCACAGTGCGGAAGTTGACAGAACAGAATAAAGTCATGCACTTAAAATATTTTTAAGTTCACCTTGTCCAATAAAGCCCTTAAAACTGAAATCTTAAAAAAAAAGCTCTATCAGAAGTTTTTATGAAATCAAGACACAGGTTATCATTACTGTTGGGCACACACTGGAATATACTTACTGAATTTCTCAATCTCATCAATTGCAAAAGTAAAGGGACATCATAACGTGTACATTGGACAAATATGTTCCCACAGCATGATGATGACATCAGTCAGTTATACAGAATAAAAGCAGGTTCCTTGCCCATTTCTATGGTACAGTAATAAATAACATTGGCCTAAAAGTAGCACAAGGAGGTCAGAGCCTGGGTATTCTATATAGCACCTACACAGACTTGCCCTCCATAGAACATTCAATTTCAGTTTCTACACAAATAAGCAATTTTGAGGCTTAATTGATATCAGTAAAGCACTGCAGAGGGAAACTGTACCAAGCACCAAGTTACTATTTGGAGTTGACTGAAACCCCATATTCATTGGTTTTAAGTATTATTTTTGATTGATAAACAGGAAAAATATTAGACACAATTAACTGTGAAAGCTAGCAGACATTTTCATGCTGTCAGTTCATTTGTCTGTATACAGTAGTAACTCCGATTCTGATCTATTTTTATCCTCAGTTTTGGTCTGAAAAAGAGCACATTAACATCTGTGGCAGTCCATCCAAACTCAAGTGTTTTTTTAAAGCGGCAATAAACTACTTCTTTATATTAAGCAAAGTTGAATTTTACATATCCTGAGCATTCACTGTTGAATAACTTAGTAGCATCCCTAAGCCCTCACTTTCACAAGCAGGTGGGAAATGAAAAACTGTCCCCTCACATAAAGACCAATTACATTACAATTAGCATAGGAGTTTTTCAAGAGGACATATTCTCTGTGAAATAAGCCCCCTCACTTTTGTAATAGGAAAATGGGAAGTTGCTTTATACAAGTCACTTTAATTATCTACCCCATGCTAACTACTCTGGCTGACTTAATCGTATCAAGGACTGGGTAGCAGCATCTGCTATCTGTTAATTTTAGGTTGACAGTGCCAAAGGCTGAATAGGGGGAATCTTTTAAATGTAAAACATAGGCTCTGCTACTGTCCATCACCTGCTAAGCAATTTTAAAGGGCAATTTGAGAATAACAGCTGAGAAACGTTCAGACATGTGTCACTAAAAAGTATTAGGCCCACAGCTGAAATTAAACTGTTTTTTTTTAAAAAATCTATTCACTTATTTATACATTTGCATAGTTGCATGTATGAAGGCATCAAAATAACAGGGGATATTGGAATTTTTGTAAAATCATCAAGGTGCAAAAAATATCTCCCATAGTAATCAATGTCTAGCAGCTATGTTGTGTACCATATTTGAAGAAAGCAATATAAACAAGTGTTCTCTCTTTTAAAGTTTTTTTTTTAAATTGTAACATTTTAAAGTAATGCAATCTCAACCATTGACAGACTGGATTATTAAATTACAATTCTAGAATTCAAACAGATTGGCCAGCTGTTAGCATCACTGTTTTGTATACTCAAATATTCCTAATGCTCTTTCTCACAGTATAAGGAAGTTAGCTTTGAAAGGAAATTGGAGTGCATCTCACCTTTATAGGTTAAGAGATCAATTACATTCCATTATCTGTAATACCACTGTTTTTCTATTCTACATTGTCAAAAGAAAGTTACAATATAAGGCTGAAAATGAATGTTGCATATAAGCCACCCAAATTCTTACTGTAAATACTTGAAACAAAATAAACAGTAAAAAGTGCAAACACAACCATGCATATTGATCTTTAGGCACTGAAATAATCTTGGTTGGATTCTGTGAGATTAAAAATAGATAGGTTAGCATGATTCAATATGATATGACAGACTAAAGTGCTTTGTTAAAATATAAGGGAGCAAAGCTGCTTGGAGATCTAAGCTGAAGTAATCGAAATTAATAGCATTAATACTGCAATTAGTGAAGGCATCCTTAAAACACCATTAACCAAAAGCTGACTTAATACTGAATTCTATGCATTTCCATTGAAATAATCCTCCCGTGAGCCCCTTGGGGTCATCATTTCAGAAATATTTCCTTAGCTAACAAAGAAACAGAATGACCAAGGGCCAGTAAAAAAGCTATGGAATCAGGAATAGCTTCCAGCTTCCTGCTGGATTTCCCATTGACTTTTCTTGTAGGAAACTGCAAAGGAGAGTTGGAAATGATGATCACGTGTCTGCGGCAGTATGGCAGCACTGAAGAGGCCACAACATTGCCAAATTTAAATCCCATGGGATGCATTCTTTATGTTAGCTCATTTGAGTTATGTTGATTCAAAAATGGTTGCCTTATCTTAATGAAGGTTAAAAATAATCAAACTGACATGAAAATTTTAGTAGTACACAGAAATGCAAGAAGTTTTGTAATACCAAGTGCAACTTTGGAGTAGGAGCATTGAAGGGCAGTACTAATGAATAGCCTTTGGGAAAGGAATCCAAAGATATAAAAAAAAATAACATATTCACAATTTTTTTAAGAAAAAGAGCTTTGGACTTTTTAAAATACTTTTCTCTCAGTTCAGAGAAGATACTAACACGGCTGGTTTTGTAGGAAGGCATCTTCTCTCTTGCCCTATCTCTACATAAATCAGGGCCAGCAAAGATACATTCTTAAGATATAAGCATATATGATCAAATCAATCATGAAAGGTATTATTTGGGGCAGTAATTGGACTTTTCTCCTTACCATTATAGAATCACTTTCCATAAAAACTTACAAAGTTAAAGATTGGTTTTTGAAAATATTTTAATTTGAAAAATGGGGTAACTTTTGGCAATCAAAACAATATTTGTTATGTGTTATTATAATTTAAATTATATATCTCCTATATGGATTGGGTTAACGTGGACAAATACTTTTAGAATCTTAAGGGAGGTAAAATACAAGTAAGTCATATAAATGCAAATTCTAATCCTATTTCTACATCACATTCAATTTACTGTATCTACATTTCAGGTTATAATTTCTTCCACAAACTGGGCTATTCATGATTCATACCCTAAACAAACATCCTATGAAGAGTAGTAGAGATATATACTATATAAGCTATCATTCTTTCAGTCCTCTTGGATAAGCATCTTTATCAAAGAACGTGTTGTCATCAAGAACATGTAACTTTATAGCCATCTTACAAAACTTACTTCAGAACGTGTAAGGTCATCTGAACTAAATAATTTTGTCAATTGACTAGCTAGCTTGCTGTGCCTATATTAAAAGCATTAGTGAGCCAATGTGGATGTATGTTCACAGCATTAAAATTGGATCATTTTGAAGAAGAAAGCATTTGTTTCTAAAAGACAACACCAAAATATATTGAGAAGATGTCTTATGGAGATTCTTGGTCATCCAGGTCATAGTTATCCCAAAGATGCTTTTTCACAAGTCAACTGGACTTTCTTGTTTTTTTTTGGAAGATGTTTCGCTTCTCATCCAAGAAGCTTCTTCAGCTCTGACTGGATGGTGGGGAATGAAAGGATTTATATTCCCTGCAGATAGCTGTTCATTTGCATTCTTTTAACAAGTTGTTAGTGCTACCTGGAGGCTTGACCTGACCCATCAGGACAAGAGTCAGCAGTCCATCTGCATTTAAAAGACAAAAGCCACTCTTTCGAAGACAGCAAAGTCCACATTTTGGACAGAGAGGACCCCTGATTTGAAAGAGGGGTCAAAGAGGCCACCTATGTCAAAACTGAACAGCTCTCTCTCAACAGAGAAGGATACGACACCATCTATCTCCAGTCTACAACACAGTCATCAGTTCCAAGAAGGCTCCACACCCATTTGCACCACTCAGGTGACCCTGAAGACACAGATAAGCCTCCAGGTAGCTTTAACGACTCGTCAAAAGAATGCGAATAAACAGCTGTCTGCAAGGAATATAAATCCTTTCATTCCCCACCATCCAGTCAGTCCTGAAGAAGCTTCTTGGATGAGAAGGGAAACATCTTCAAAGAAAAATAAGAATGTCCAGTTGCCTCGTGAAAAAGCATCTTTGGGATATTGAGAAGATAACCCCAAGTTAATTTTTTGAACAGTATGTTTTGTTTTGAATATTCTCATCCCTACTCCTACTCCTTTCTGGGTGCTGGTTTAAAAAAAGAACCATGAGATTATCCTTTTGTGCTTTGGGGAAGCAAGTTATTTTATCAGCTCTAAGACTCTATAGCAGAAATTCTAGCACTTGCATTGATCTACAGGATTGTGACAAGAAGAAAAACTTCACATAATTGTGGGGAAAATAGCTATAACAATGGAGCCATAACAGCTGCCATAAATATGTTGATATCTGGTCTTATTTATTAACAAGGGAGTTTTAATAAAGTGCACGTCCTAATTTTATAGCCCAATAAGATAAGTATTTTGTGTTTTAAATGTGTATATATAAAAAAAATCCTTTCAAACTGTTGCGGATCAGAGTAATTGGAATATATAAGCCAGTCATTATTGGCAATCTGTAGATTTAAGAAAAAGAATTAGAATTGATTTTTTTTTACTCAATTTGCATTTTCAGATGTTTTTGGAATAAGAATTATTTCTGAAGGAACAATGCCAGATTAGACCAGTCTAGATTATAGAACACAATTAACATATTCCAATAGAACATTAACTGCATGTTGCAAAAGCTATGGGTACTGAGCCCTTTGGACATTTTCACTAAGGAATCCTGTTTTCAGTAAAATTCTGTAACGCATATACAAAAGCTCAGCTACCTATACTCATAACTATAAGAATAGTATGAGAAGCCAGGTTAATTCTTTCCCCTAAGAAAAGATGATGGGTTTATATCAGCCTGCCTAAAACTATGGCATATAGATCTTGAGTAGGAAGTCTTCCTTTTTTTAACAGTACTAGAATGGTAACGCTTGCCTTCTTACATTGATTTGTACCAGTTGACATCTAAGAACCATAAGAAAGACAGAATACAGTACCTGAATAATGGAAGGCAAGAATAGGAAGACATATTGCTACAAAATGCTCTGGCTGCCAAATAGCAGGCCGTATTCAAGCAGGCGGCCTGAAAACCCATGAAAACCACTCCGCATGCACTGTATATTTATTAACAGAAAAATACCTCTTGCAGGCACTGGGTAGGAAGGCACAGCCATAAAGACCAACGGCAAGGGCAAGAAACACAACTATGAAACATGACAATTCAACTGAGTCTTAGACATGAACTCTGCCTATAATGCCCAACATAAGAGGAAAGCTCAATGGATGTAACATCACTGGCTAGACAACAGGCCACACAATTCCTTTTTCCATGTCCACATCAGTTCCTTCTAGGGGAGCACTCAAGTTACACAGCACCCATGCAATTAAGCAGCACCCACATGGTTGGTGTACGCTCAAGCTATGCCATTAGACTTACTAGTCTCACAAAGGACTATTAAACAGAATTCTGTGGGTTGCAATCAGCATGATTTAAAGGCTGGAGAATGCTTTCTAGTAAAGCTCAGGTAGTTATTTAAATAGGAGGCTCCTGTGGGTTTCCTGTCAGTTTGCCAGAAAACCGTCACTGTGAATTGGCTAGCAAATCTATTCTCTCACAATTCTGAACTGAGCCAAATTGAAATGATTAGCTCTGCTACTTCGAGGCATTTTATCATGCAGTAGTTTCACTACTGCTTTGGAAACCGAAGGGGCACTGTCAGAAGTCCTAGCTCCATAGGAGCACTGTGAACAAAAATATAGCACCTGAATAAGTAGTATTTCATTGATGGAAACCCTGGCAAGACACACATTTGGGTTTCCATTTCTGTACGCTGCAAAATATTGGTGGGTTTTACAGATCAGTCAGCACATTATGCCTAAAGTCCAGTTAAAACAAGTATTCTAACGATTGGAAATTAAAGTCTGAATACAAAACTATGAGCTACAAAGCAGCACATCACAGCTAAGGCACATGAATGCATGCACGCCACCATATCTCCATTAAGACACTGCTTTCTCCTAACGGATATCCTCTGTAAGATAGAAAAATTACTACCTAGAGGATGAATTAGCAGTTTCCCATATAGGTATTACTCAGTACTACGCCTCCTCTCAAACCCCAAAAATATGTTGCACATTTATGCTTTAGCAAAAAATATAATATAATATGTTTATATACACACATCTATTTTATAGAGCTTGGTCTGAGCGCATGAGGCAGAACTTTAAAAACATACAGGATTCCATTTAGAACTCCAAAGTTCAACAAATGCCCTATTTTAGGGTGAAAATTATAAATCTGATAATGATGCACAGCATCCATGAGTGATTTTTTTTCTTAATTTTGAAATAGTGTCATTAACTACGACATATATTGTAGGTTTACATTTCTAAAGAGAAATAACAGCAGTATTGATTAGTTTCTTTTCATATCACAAGTGATAACCTGCATTTGATCTTTTTTTTCTTCCAAGAAATATCAGTCTATCAACAGTTTTAAAATAAAATGTTTTCTGTAGCAATTAATAGAACTCTAAACAAAAATATGACTCTGATTTAGACATTTTCAAGAAGATCTAGACATTTTTGTCAAGGTCTTCTGACAAAGTAATTTTTAAAACAGAGACCAGATGAGGCCTTAAAAATAGACAATATACTGTATTTCAGACAACATTGCACTTAGATGTTCAAAGTAATAATATCTTTAACTGCAACAATACTTCATAATTTCTTCTTCTTTTTACTTAACATGCTGACAGTTTCTAGCTAACCCACATGTGAACTTTTATTTTCTAGTTAAAATGAAAGTAAAGTCTGATGTCGTATTCAGCATAAGATACTTTGTTTTTCCCCTCTCCCAAATTATTGTCAATAAATTACAAAAAGCTTTTCTGACAGTGATCTTTGTCTTCATGAGGGTTAAGTAACTTGCCAGAACTTGAAGTGTTCCTATTAGTTTAGAAAATACACCACAGTTATGGTTTCTTAATGGGTTGCTATGTTTGCCATTGGACCCTATGTAAGTTATACCTCCAAACTCTTCCTCTGTTAACATAAAGTGGTCCTCTCTGAGCTTTAAGGACCTCTCATTGAAGACAGATATAAAAAAGAGCCCCAAATGGAGTTGTCTTCTGTTGAATCTGCCTTTCTGCTATATGTCAGGGGTCTGGTAGATCCGAAGTATCCACTATGACTTTAATAAAAATAGTATCATCTTTAATATATGTTCCATTTTCTAGAACAGTTTGTGCAACAAAGACTGGGCAGCCAGATGCAATATTCATTTCCCCAGTGGGTTTCTTGAAACTACTGCTGTTGGGGTCTGGCTTGAACGCATCTCCTAAGTGGCGCCGAGAAGGTCCTTGATCCATCAACATAAGAGTGACCTTTTGCTTGAATGGCCAAGGAAGCAATGCATCATATTCTCCCCGCATTATAACAAAGAACAAAGACAAGTGCGTCCCTTTGCCCATCCCATCTCCATTGAGGTAAACCCTGGCACACATCTTATAGCCAAAGTATCCTGTATAAAATGGTTGGCTATATAAGGACAAAGTCTTCCCCATAACAGCCTCTTGCTTTCGACGTTTATAATCTCGAATTTTCCAGATTAATACTCCATTGTAACTTGCTGTTTCCAGGACTTGAAATCGTAGGTCCATGTCTGCCAGACGGATGTCATGAACACTTAGCATTTGATCATGTCTAGATAACTGTGATTCTAGAAGACCTAGAAAGAAAACAAGGTCTTTAGATTTTTAAAAATGTCAAACGGACAGTTTTCCCATTATGTTGCACTTCCTTCTTCATTTACACCCACTCTTTGTTTAGTAACGGAGTTTGTTCCAACGACTAGGTCTTTAAGCAATGTAATTTTTGCTGCAAAGATCACTGGTTGCTGCCATCTCTTTCAGATAAAGTTGTCTTGTACAGCTACACAAGTGTTAATTCTCACTGCAGTGGGCATTGTCAGACACACAAAATTTGGTCATCAATGAATGTATTGGTTGTAAAATTAATATTTTATTACCATCATATTTGTGAATGGTAGCTGATCAAGGTAGTTGTTTAACAATGAGTGAGTGGGTATATAATACTTGAGAATTCAGTGTGAAAAACACCCAAACCTGCAAAAGATGTTTCCATAGTATTAAAAATGTAAAAAGCTTAGGGTGAAATTAATGATCACATAAAAACAAGTCTTCAGAAATAATTTTCTGAAAAATTATTTTCTGCAAAATTACACAAAGAAAAGCCTTCTTTCCTGCAGTGTGACTAAGTATTGAATGTCCATTTATTTATACTCATCATTTCAATTTATTTAGCCACCCATGAAAAATGAATGATTCTGGGCAGCTAACAGCATTTAAAAACACCATATAAGCAGATACAAATTATACATATTGAACTGTAAGCTGCCCAGAGTCATTGACTGAGATGGCCATAGAAGTTGAATTAAATAAATAAGTAATCAGCAACTGAAGTAAAAAACCAAAACCATATAATCAATACCACCACATCACAGCCTCTGCAACACATTTGGATGGAATGGGGCAACTTGCTGCAAGTCAACTCACTACAGACAGCTCACTTTGACCAACTTGCCACAGCCAACTTGCCACAGGACAACTCAAGGGGGAAAAATTAACAATTCAATTATTATTTAATTATTTAAAATAAATTTAAAAATATTTTAATTTTTGTCATTCACATTTTGTTCTGTCCCTCCTTTTGCATCCATTCTTTAATGATTCTATTTCCACCATTTCTTTGATATTAGTCCTGCAGTGAGTTGTCCATGGCAAGTTGTCCCTGGCGAATTGTCATAGACCCCATCTGGATCTCCAAGATAAGTGACACAACTATGTCTTTATGGTCTTGTTTCAGGCCAGCAAGGGAGAGGCATATCTAATCTCTGGATAAAAGTTGCTCCAAAGGGTGAATGCAAGCTTGTGTGGTAGATGTGGGGGAAGATATGTGTGCAGTTATTTGCACACATACACAGAAACTGAAATCATTTTTCTGTGGTTTAAATGTTCTATTATTCTAGTTGAATTTTTTTTTAATATTAATGGGGGCTTTGATCTCTCTCAGAATTCTCCTCAGTAAATCAATTCTCCATGTGTACAAGAATCATTTTCCTCTCTTTAGAATGGGAGCTTATGACATTTCAATCACCAGCAGAAGCAACAAGAATCTTACCTAAACGTTTAAGCTCTGAATGACTATAGTAATGCTCTGTAATGAAGGAAGAGTAATTCAAGGTGCTTGAACAGATGGCAATCCTTTTATATGCTAATTTGTCTTTCAATTGACTAAACAGTATTGTGTGAGCCTGTTAGAAAGGTACATGTCATATTGCTAATTGGTGGCTTTATTGCTTCATTCAAATGAGGCAATGACCTTTTATTTTATCAGATCCCATTGTGCTGCTCAGAAGAAAGATTCCTCTGAACTAAACATGTATGATGTTAAGCCTTATAGTAGAGGTAACCTCAAGCTATAAATGGGGAATGGATCAAGCAAAATATAATTAAATAAGTTTTTCTACTTACTTTAGAAGGCAATTGCTATTCATTTTATGAATACATCCACACATATTTTATATACTGCATTTCAAGAAATGAAATTTCTTTGGAATTCTGAAAAGTTAAGCGCTATCAAAAGTTAAGCATTATCAACCATATGGCTCTTAGCAAACTATATATACTACTTTGCTCTGATGGGGATTGACAGGAGAATACCTCAATTGGTTTAGCAGCATACTCTAAAACAAACATTATGCAAATTAATCAAAGAATTAGGTTAAAGAAATAGAAAACTTGCAAGAAGTTACATGGAAGCAGCATTTCAGAATCTCTAATTTGTCAGAATCTGGCGTTACTTCACCATCTCATGTTCAAACTTACCTGTGTTTCTAGCTCCTTGCCCAGTACTTTTATCAATGCTTTCCAGTTCAGTCACCCTGTTCTGGAGGGACTCAACGCTACTCTTCATGCTGTCTGCTTCTTCCCAGTTCTGTCGGAAAGGTCGGATCTCTTTGTCTAGTTCTTTCAGCTTCTCAGCTTGACTATCTATTACCCGCTTTCAAAAAAAAAAAAATTGCATAAACATAGAACAACTCCAGGAAAATAACATACAGGGAACACTTAATACTGTACAAGAAAGTTACATATAATTATAAAGAATTTCAAATAAACCAAGCATAACTGCCTAGTTATACTATGGCACAGGTCGGCAACCCGCGGCTCCGGAGCCGCATGCAGCTCCCGGTCGCCCGGTGCGCGCGCACCTCTCCGAACGGGCGGAGGTGCACGCGCACCACTCCGAACGGGAGGAGGTGCGCGCGCACCACTCCGAACGGGAGGAGGTGCGCGCGCACCACTTCAAAGGTTTGGAGAGCTGCGCACGCACCTCTCGGAACAGGCGGAGGTGCGCGCGCACCACTCCGAATGGGAGGAGGTGCGTGCGCACCACTCCAAAGGTTTGGAGAGCTGCGCGCGCACCTCTCGGAACGGGCAGCGGCAGTACCCATTTGGAGACCTGCTGGTGCCAGTTCGGAAAGCTGCCGCGGCCCGTTTACAGAGCTACCGCCTTCAGTAGCTTTGTAAACGGGCCGCGGCAGCTTTCTAAACCGGCACCAGCGGGTCTCCACACGGGTGTTCGGGCGGAGGTGCGTGCGCACCTCTCCAAAGGTTTGGAGAGCTGCACGCGCACCTCTCGGAACGGGCAGCGGCGGGACCCATTTGGAGACCTGCTGGTGCCGGTTTGGAAAGCTGCCGTGGCCTGTTTACAGAGCTACCGCCTTTAGTAGCCCTGTAAATGGGCCGCGGCAGCTTTCTAAACCGGCACCAGCAGGTCTCCAAACAGGTGTTAGGGCGGAGATACGCGCGCACCTCTCCAAAGGTTTGGAGAGCTGCGCGCGCAGGTCTCCAAACGGGTACCGCCGCTGCCCATTCCGAGAGGTGTGCGCGCAGCTCTCCAAACCTTTGGAGAGGTGCGCGCACACCTCTGCCCGAACACCCGTTTGGAGACCTGCTGGTGTTCGGGCGGAGGTGCGGTTTGGAGACCTGCTGGTGCCAGTTTAGAAAGCTGCCGCGGCCCGCAGCAGCTTTCTAAACCGGCACCAGCAGGTCTCCAAACGGGTGTTCGGGCGGCAGTTTGGAGGTCCCGGGGGTGGCTCCGGCGGCGCCCGGGCTGAAGGCGGCGCCGCAACCCAGCGCCCGTCACCAGGGAGACCCGTCGCCGCTGGCGTGCAGGTGCGTCCACATAAAAAAAAGTGGAACCGCGCGCGTGTATCCACGCACGCGCATGCGCAAAAAACAATACATTTTGCACATGCGCAAAACATTTTGATTTATGCACATGCGCGTGCGTGGTTGCACGCGCGCGGCTCCCACTTTTTTTTATGTTTCATGGAACCGGTTCCCAGTGGCTCTTTTGCTTTTTCAGGTAGCCGACCCCTGTACTATGGTATTACTCACCCATCTAAAGGTAAAGGCAGGGTTTTTTTGTCATAGAACGCTCAGAACGGAGTTCCAGCACCTTTTCTGGATGGAACCTTGTAGGGTAGGCAAGGCGGGTTGTATGACATGTGTGAGTTCCGGCACCTTTTTCTTTTACAAAAAAGCACTGAGTAAAGGTAAAGGTTCCCCCCCACATGCGTGCTAGTTGTTTCCAAGTCTAGGGGCCGGTGCTCATCTCCGTTTCAAAGCCGAAGAGCCAGCGCTTGTCTGAGGACGTCTCCGTGTTTTGTTTTGTTTTTTATGTGGCGTCATTATGCCTTATCTGGATGTGCGAGCAAGCGAGCGAGCGAGCATGCGTGTGTGTATAAAAGCTTAAATCTCAGGCAGAAACAGTGAAATTTAAGGTTAATGGTATAGACAAAGAAATGTGATTTTCTCAATTTTCCACCCATTATTTCCTTCCATAATTATAACAGTTGAAAATTGAGTGAAATATCACATTTTCTCATATTTTTTTTAAAAAGATACAAAATTGCTGAACAAGACTTTATGCTCTAGAATATGTCCTCAACAGATTGCTGAATCACACACCATACCTAAATTGGGCAATTGCACTGCCTTTCAAAAAAAAACACATTTTAAAAAAGTTGCCTAGAATATATTTTCTTTAACAAAAAGAAGCAATTAGTTCTGAATTAATAAAATAGAGAGAGAGCTGTACCTATATTATTTTAACCCACTGGCTTTGGAAAAAGAAAGTCAATAACAATAATAATCAGCCTAACATACATACACTATGTGTGTAATTTACATTGATAAATGAATGCCGCTAGTTGAGGTAGAAAGGTGACTATCAAACACATTTGGATTTACAAATAATGATATATATTTTCACCATAAAAGCTGTACCTGTGTGTATTCATAAAACTTCATAAAGCCATGTTTTCTGAACACTTTATCTATTCAGAAAAAGCTTATTACTGGGGAAACCTAAGAAAACGGTTTCTGCATTTTTTAAATGGAAAACAAGCCAAAATCTTACCTGCAAGTGATGTATTTTGGTTTCATTACTTCGCAGCATTTCCTTCTGTCTCTCAATTTCTATTTCAAAACTACAAATTTGATTATGTAAAGTTTGTATGCTCTTGTTCTTTTCCAAGCTTTCATTCTGGAGCATGGCCACCTGGAAAAAAAACATCTACAATTATTCCTCCAAATGTGGAAAAGCTTCAGCTATCTCTCATGGTCAATGGATTACAAAAGAAGTAAGATGGTGATAATTGTGTCATCCTGCTTTGTCTCTTAAACAAAATAAACCTACTGGGGATTTGTTCTGTGGCCAGGAGTGAAGCTATTATATATGTAGTAATTAAGTGAAACTACAAATGATGAAAGCCAAAATCAGCCTGTAATATTTTTATGAATGAAATCACACAAAGGAAAAATGAAAGAGGGAAAGGCTTTGTTGATATTCCCTGAAAGTAATCAATCCATGCTTTTGTTTCCTTAAAATTCATAGCCAATTTTCTAGATTTTTGAACACTTTCATAAAAGACTACTAACTAATACATTTTATTCACAGTGTGTGTCACCCACGAAAACTTGCACATGGTTCATCAGTGTTTTTCCTTCCCCAAAAATATCTTGCACCTGGAATTCAGCCCTCATCTTGCCAAAAGCACATTCAATATATTTGAAACTGAGAGCAGCTAGAAAAAAATGTCCATGTAAAACACACCTTATTGCAAACTGCTAAGGATAAACATCTATGATCCACCCAACATGGCACTGACTATCAACAGTAAAAACACACCAAGATAGACAAACATCCATTTTTCTACCATCAGTAATTAAACTGTGTAAGATCAACTAACCCTTTTTTGTTTTAAAAAAAGAGAGGCTGCTCTCCCAACACCTTGCTCTGGAACCCGAACAGTATTTGCAGAATGTTGAACTATAAGAAACACAGAAACACAATGAAGATGTATGCCCAGGCATAGCAAAACTCTAAAAAGTCTATTTAGCTTACTTCCTACAGTTTCAGAGCCAGCCTCAGGCAGATTAGGTAACCTTCCATGGTGGTATCACGCAAGTAACATTCACCATTCCAGAAGTACTATTTTATATTCATATTAAGTTCCCCTGCTAATCTCAGCTCTATGAATAAGTGCTTATCCTAGAATTCTCTCATGGATTAACCCAGTATACCTGTTCATATATTCTTGTTGAAGATGACAAAGCAACAACACAATATCAAAGGCAATAAAATTTGCAAGAGATGAGATGATTCCTGACTATTTTAGAAAGGATGCTTATAAAGATATTCAGATTCTGCATTGGTACTTGTTACATGTAAGATGGTGCTGGAATCTGTAGCCTTTCAGATATTTTTTACTGATTACTGGACTGTATTGCCTTGGGCAGCTAGCCCTTCGAATCTAACAGATCCTCAAATATGCATACCATAACATAATAATCTGTATTATTTTTCATATTATGTCTATTTATTAAGACAACCCATATAACAGAATGTTTCAAGCTTCTCACATAACAATTTTCCCCCAAAACTGGTACTTTCCAGATGTTTTGACCAATTCTCATCAAAGACCATGCCACATGCAAATCACTTTGGAGTTGAAATCCAACATAACTAGATCAAAAGAAAGGTATTTTGAAAGAAATATTACATAAAGCTTTATTTAAAGATGAGAATCAGGATCAAATTTCACTTCAGATTATCAATATCAACACTTGAAAGCCAGTCTAATTTTCTTTTAACAAGGCACTAGCATCACACTTCTGAAAAAAAATAAGAATTGAATCAGTAACTTGTTTCTACCCCTAGAAAATGTTTTCCAACAAAAATGGCAAAGCCCACATTTCTGAAGAAACTATTGTTTAATTGCAATTTATATATGTCAAGTCCTAAGGCTGTTCTTTTGAGTCAGATTGAAAGGCAAAAGATGTTTCAGAATATGTATCTGCAACTCCTTAAACTAAGTACATTTTTCTAAGGATTGTGAAGGAACAGCTATGCACTAATGGGAAAAGATAAATCTGCTCTAAGCTACTGCAGATGGGTATGGCAAGGGCATCCTCACAAACTCCAAATCACATGCATGCCCTTTATTTGAGCAGTTGTGTTAGATGTCACTTCTACCTTTGAGCTGCCCTGGACAAAAAACATTCTTTTTATATATAAATTTTTTATATATTATATATTTTTATATATTTCCACTAGAACAACAACTGTACTTTGGTGAGGTAGCTGAGAACTTTGGCTATTTCCAGAAGAATTGTTAATGTTGCATACAGTAAAGATCTCTTATGCCATCACTCCATTTTGTCTTTTTTTCTTGGAACAAAGACAAACCATTTAATCAGAAATAGCACAACACTAAAAACATAGCATTTCTCTTGTTAGTTGGGGATAGGGATAGCGTAGAAAAGAAAATAATTCCAGTATCTGCAGTGATGCTCATTTCATCTCTCTGAAATGCTTTAAGGCATTGTGAGAACACACTCAAATGTTTCAGACATCTGCATGGGCACTAGTGATTTTGAGAAGTGCGCAAATAAACATTAAATTGATTTAGCTAACATCTTGAATACTTCAATTTAAATAGCAAATACTGACTTCTTCTGTTATTAGGGTGCAAGAAAGCTAGCATCATGACTGGTAGGTTTATTTCACATGTTATATAACATAGGAACACTGATAATGTGTGTATATGTGTGTGTGTGTGTGTGTGTATAGTATGGTATGGTATGGTATGGTATGGTATGGTATGGTATGGTATGGTATGGTATGGTATGGTATGGTATAGTATAGTATAGCATAGCATAGCATAGCATAGCATAGCATAGCATAGCATAGCATAGCATAGCATAGCATAGCATAGCATAGCATAGCATAGTATAGTATAGTATAGTATAGTATAGTATAGTGTATACAGTGTAATGTTAAAAATGTGTATCCCGGAGTGTACTATATTTATTATAATTCTTCTTTGGGGGGAGTAAAGGAGAAAGAACAAGAAGAAAAAGGACTAGAGTGAAACTATTATAGATAAGTTTAAGTATACAATTTCATGATCCATCAAATAGAATAAACCTTAACTTTGCAATAAAATATAGCAGAAATTAATTCTGTGAATAATGCATTATGATTCTATGAGCAATTAAAAAAAACAGAAATTTTCTGGCACAGCCTCTGTTAGAGATTGTTAATCAGTTGTAAATGATAAAAGTCTTCAGCTCTATTATTAAAAGTCCCCAACTCCTTTCTTTATGAGATGAACCCAATGGGAAATATTTTATGAGAAGTCTCCAGCTAAAAGCACAAAATGAATATGCCATTGATTCATGAAAAAAACTATTTCAATGTTTATTTTTAACTATGAGGCAGTTTAGTTTGGATTTGTTTTTAAAGTCATTTCATTGCCTTTGAAACTGAAGAGTACTTAGATAACCACTCCAAATTCCAGAATTTTACCTGTGCTCCATTAGTAAAATATATTGAATAGGAAAGATAATGTGAGCAGGAGATGTACCTTATTTTCTAGACAATTACTCCACTCTTTCAATAAGTCTACATGCTGCACTGCTGAGGTGGCTTCATGTGCTTTAACTTGCTGGTTTGTTCCCTGTGACAAAGAATATATTTTAGCCAGCTTCATTTCTTAGCAAACCTACACTAAAGTATAGTATTGGCCCATCTACAATTGAACAATATTATATATTAACCCACTGATGCATTTTCAAACATATTACTGGAGACCTATTTACTGGAGTACAGATAAAAACACAGATTCAACTTTGCAATAATTAGTGATGCACCAAAAATTCTTCTTGAAAATTTAAAAACGTAACAACTACATTATCATTATTTCAAATCACATTTCAGAATCTTCATCTAACTGAAGGTTACGTAGTAATTTTTTTAACAGTAAAATGTTCCACAAATGCTATTCTATAGCAAATAATTATCTCAAAAAGTGGCAAAAACCCAGACTTTCTATCATGTTGCCAATATTTCTTTAAAGAATTATGACCATCCAGTCATTCTCAGTTAAACCATCTCTTCCTTACATTGTTTTACTATGCAAATGTTAAGTTCCCTTATCCTTACAGTAAAACTTCCCTGGGGAAGCATCCTATACTAAAACCAAATAATGGGTGCTGGGCAATCTTCCATCTTTACACATGGTCATATGGAAATGGGTAGGGTTTTACCCTAGTAAAACTGGAGTTATCCATTTAAGATAATTTACAAGAGATTCAGTCAGACAAACAAAATGTTTTACAAAGCCACTATTATATGATATGACAGACATCAATGTAAAGGGAGTCTAGACAAATTCATAGTTAATAAAGTCATCAATGACAATTATATACCACCTTCTGTGGAAGAAAAGGAAAATATGATTTTTCCTGAAAAAAATCTAGTTGGTTATGTAGTGATAAGAGGACAAGACTACTGGCTCTGAGATGTCTTTATGATTTTAAAGTTCAGTGGCAACACAGCTGACTTTCACCAATTTCAAAAACTGAAGAATAATCAGTTTTTGAGATTGGTGAAGGTCAGCTGCGCTGCCAGAGATCACCAGCAGATCTGAAACCTATAAGTTTGGAGGGAGGGACACATCTTACAAGAAGGCAGTGACAAATTCTATCACTACTGTTGTTACGAAAACTACATGGATATGTCCATGAAGTCATAAAAAATGTGTTTTAACTCAATTACCTTCTTTCCCTGACAGAATAATAGAAATGACAGGAGATGGACATCATTAACAGTGTGGTTTTAAGGGCAATAGTTGTAGCAGTCATTTTCTTAGTTATATTAAAGTTCCACAGGAACAAACTTGGTAGATTGGATTAAAATTTCTAGGTTACCAAAATGCTTTTATACAGAGACAAGCAGTTTCAGCTGAATAGACTGAAATGAAAACAGTCAGACCCAGTTCAAATACCCCCAGAAATAGTAGCACTGCCTGCTTTAATAAAATAAAATTCCCTACTCTAAAGAATGTTCAGAACACTTTAGTGCTGTTAGACACAATATAGCTCAGCATCTTCTATAATTAAATAAGAAATTATAATATACAGTACTTAAGGAAAAGACTGTATTTGCCATCTTTTTCTGTCATACTTTTAGTATACATGTCATTTTGATAAAGAATTATGGTGTAGAATGTTGCAAATGTATCCTTATAAATTTCACTATGTACATTGTGTTTAATATATTCAAACTCTATGTAAACACATATATATTCAAACATACAACATAAAAATAAAGAAGGAACATGAAACAATGCTAACATGACAGACTATTTCTTCTTAGAGCAATTGTGTTATATGCAAACCACTTAATGTTTTGATTTTATCACTCAGTGCCATTTGGTGTCTAGAGCCTTTTAGAAGAAAATAGTTTATTTCTCTTGTTACTTCTTACTGATCTTATAGCATCGCTACATGGAAATATAGTCCAATTTTAAACAGTGAGAATGATAGCTCTATAAGGAACTTGGATTACACTACCCTTCCTTCCCAAAATATTGAAAAGTGTTAAACTATGGAGGACAAAGGATTTTGTGGATTCAACATTAGATTTTAAAAGTGGCAGTTAATATTCAAATAAATAAAGTTAAACCACAAGTCACACGTCTGCAAGGTAGATTAAAAATAAAAAAAGACATGCAAGGATTTTATTTCAGTGAGCTACTCTTTACCCCATCCTTTTTAATATAACTCTCTTGTTGGAATTTAACACTGATATCAAATAAGTAATTTTATTATAATTCTAGAAAAACATGTACTGCACAAATTTAAAATACATACATAGCATAGCCTTGCTAAAAAAAGAACCCATCTTCTACTATACTAATTTGTTTTTACCGATTTAATTTTTATTGTCAAAAGTTAGACACAAGTCTGTTCACACTTACAATATTATTACCAGATTTGTACTGGGATAATATATTTAGTTTTCTTGAACACAATCCACTAAACTCTGAATCTATATGGAATACATATCTAAGCGAAATTCACAACAGCGGAAGTTACAGAGGTTTTTAGCCTGTTATGGATCTGATCCCTCTCAAACAGGAAGAATTGAAATGTTTCTTTTCTAAAGAAAAAAAATGTATTGCTGAAACAGCTGAAATAATTACAGTCTGCTTTCTTGAATTCAAAAATGTGTCTTGCATATTCTAAATTTGATATTCAAAACTCTTTAAACTATTTAAATTTCTAAAGTATGAAAAAAGAAAAGAAAAAGGACATTACTGTAAATCCAATATGAAGCTTTTAATCACTCAAGCAACTGGATGCATTCTCTCTTCATGGATAACAAGAGACATCAAGTCCAGTCCAGAGAGTTATTAATAATATTTTCTTATTGCAGACTTTCATCAAGTATATAAATCATTATATACTGACCTGAAAAGTGCAGCCATAACGCTTAAAACTACAGGTACTTGGGGCATTAATACATTCTGACAAATGTGCATTCAACTGTAATAGGAAAAAAATGTGAGTTTTTTTGGGGGGATGGAAAATGTATGCATAATAAGATTAAAAATATATAGGGGATGCAATATAAGTTTGCATTGTGGTTGATTTGTTTTAGTTTGTTTTAAAACCATGTGTTCATATTACCTCCAGTTGTACTTGAGAGTATACACATACACATGTAATCACAGGAACATTCCAGTAGAATATACAAATTGACACATTTACAGTGAAACCTAATCAAATAATCATTTCAGCTAATTTCAAAAGGATTTCAGTGTGTTTTTATCAAAAAGCCAATTTTTCAAGAGGTACATTAAATAACCTTGTGGGCCAATCATTCCAGATAAAGGTTTCACTGTATATAATGCACATCCTTCCCCATCAGGCTGCCTCCCAAATTTTTAATTCGAAACAAATTTTCATGCAAAATTCCAGTGATAAGAAAATAGAACATTTTGACAGAGACTTTAAACAAATATTGCATGAAACAAACATATACATTTGTAAATTAAAATTTATATTTACTAAAACAGCACATGGAAATAAAAGTTGCTTAAGTAACCACATGTTGTTTCACACTGTTTATATATATATAAATTATCCTAATAGCTAAGAGCAGTGGAGAATAAAAGTAGATATAAGATAGGAAAAAGTCAGATAGTAAACAAAGGAATGGTCTTTATTATTCCACAAAAAGCTTTTGGATCCTCTAAAGCAGGGGTGCCAAACGGTTACATCATACAGAGGCTGCGCCCACCCCAGCTCTGGCAATGCAAAAAAAGTCATGATATGTTGCAACACATCACGTGACATGGTGAGTTTGACACCCGTGCACTAAAGCATCACTGAATACCGACTACACTGAAATCTTGGCTGCCTCATACAATGTCAGTGATCTCAAACATCCCTTGTTCCTCAACCCTCTGCTTGCAACTAATAGAGATCTGACTCAGGATCATGGAGTCTGTAATATCTCCACAGCTCAGCTTCCTGTTTATGGCATATAATAGATGCACAAGAAAAAACAGTTTTAGATTCACTCTATAGCATCAGAGTAAGAATAACTGCAGGTAACATGGGATATGCTATTTTTGTAAAGATTAAGAATTTTTTTAAGATGCTATAGAAATTGGGGGGGGGGAATCCAAGAAACACAACTTGCTAATTTTTAAATAAAGAACAACAGCCAATCCATACTTCTTAAGAAGCAATTCTTTAAAATTGAACAATATCATCCTAGAGAAAAATCTAAGTGTAAAGAGAATGGCACAAATTCATTTTCCTGAACAAAAATCTAGGAATTATTTTTCCTTCCAGATCTCACAATTTTGCTTGGTCAATTTCATAGAATGAAAGCCATCTCCACTTTTTATGCAATCATACCCCCTGTACTACTCTTATTTTTTGGCCGGAGTTTTCATATTAGTGGGAGAGTTTCGAAACAGTGGAAAAGATTACTATTTCACTGTTGGCAAATCAGGTGACTTAAGCAATAAGTTAGAGCCATATAAATTAGCTATTCTGCTATTTCAGAAAATTCTAGATAAACTTTCTTTATAATTTAAACTCAATAAAGTTCTCCCACAAAAGTATAACCTCAGCTATGATATTGGTTCATAAGCTTTATTCAACTGTAATGATTTTTCTGAATTTATTAAATAATCTAGACATTACTTGCTCATTACAAAACCTGACCAACCGGTTATAGGGGTTTCCAACCTTGGCTGGCTGAAGAATTTTGGGAGTTGAAGCCCATAAGCCTATTTCTGAAAAAAATCTATTTCCCAGTCAATACTGAAACCACCAAATCTTATTAACTTTAGTGTAAATACTAAGAATTGTGGAATGTTTATTCTACACATAGTTCAAATACATCTTCTGAATAGTTCCCTCCCTGCTTCAAACCTGTTTCCATTGGGTCGGTAGACCTCTAATAAATGTTCTATCAAAAGAAGACATCCATATTAATCTCAGACCAATAAATACCAATAAACCCATCATACCATCATAATTTTTTTCTGATTAGCATCAATGAATATGATTATAGTTATATACACTGAAGGTGAAGCATCACATTACTTCAATCAGTAATGCAAGACATCACCATTCACTTGAACTGCAAAGAAAAATTGCTTGGCAGGGTATGGAATGCTAAATAATCTACCCAAATTTCTCCTCTAGCACTTTTTTTTAAACCCAGGACAGTTTTGGAGTTCATTTGGAAAAGAAATTTGGGAATAAAATGACTAAAAAGGACTGGAGAAGTATTGCCAAGGAATGATTAATATATCTCCTGCACTGATTTTTGCTCAGACAGACCAAAACAAACAAACAATTTCATTTCAGATAGAATTTTTATCCTGTATGACCGAGTCCTCTTTATTGCAGGATGTAGGTATTTCGGCTAGATATTACATTATATTACATGTATATTACTTTAGCTTCCAGTACAAATAGCTTCTCAAATCAAAGAGACTATTGGAAGAAATAAATACAAATTTGTATGTTACTTTCTTAGAAATATTGTGCCCTCATGTTTTATTGATTAATGTGAGTTATAAGGAAAAGACCACAGATTATGAACTGAGTTGCTCATGTCAGCTTAACAATCTAATGGCTCTAAACTTACCAAGCAATTACACAATTCCTAAAATCTCCTATACTACCTATTCATTAGAAAGAACAAACAGGTTTTTCTGATACCTGTGATAATTAAGAGTTTTAATGCAGCATATATTGTGTTTTCCCCAAAATAAGCCCTAGCTTGATTTTTATGTGTGTGCCTAATATAAGCCCTAACCCCAAAATAAGCCCATTAAGACCCTGCCCACTCTGTCCCCATCTGGTTGTACGAGATGGGGCAAGGTGCACATGTAAAAATCAAGCTAGGGCTGGAGTGAGTGAGTGTGTGTGTGGGGGGGAATCAAGCTGCTCCATGCACCCCGCACCCGCTTACCTCAGGACCACTGCAGCCAGGCCTCCCACACCCCAACACCTGTGGCACTGTTGTTTGCGGCCACTCGTAGCTGGTTGCATGTTGCGCTGGTGCCACTGCTTGCAGCAGGCCATGTGATGTATTGTGCTACGAGCGCCAATACCAGCACAATGTGCCACACATTGTTCTGCCATGAGCAGCGGCACTGGCACCAGGGACTAGGTGGCCTCCTGTCGTAAGTGGTGACATCGGTATGATGCGCCACATGGCCTCCTGCTGCAAGTGGCACCAGCGCAGCCTGCTGCGAGCAACCGCAGAAGTCAGGTGGCGGTGCGGCAGGTTTGGGGTGTGGGAGGCCTGTTTGCAGTGGTCCTGAGGTAAGCGGGTAAGACATCCTCCAAAAATAAGACCTAATGCCTCTTTTGGAGGCAAAAAATTATATATTTTTTGGGGAAAAGTTATTTATTTTGGGGAAAACACAGTAATAAGGGAAAATTATTTATTTTGGGGAAAACACAGTAATAAGGGTAAAGGGAAAAAATTGCTGCAAGCATTGCAAATTTTTGTTTACTTATTTATTTAAGAAAACAGCAGCATTATATTCTGGGAGTTTAGAAATACCTTTAAAGTTAAAGGTAACAGAAAGACTGTTTCCCTTGTTTTTCAAATGTATTAGAGCTGCTTCTGGCAAATTTCTTACATACTATTTTAACAAAAAACATTCTGCAGCAACTAATATAATACTAATATAATACAGCATGTTATCTGATTTTATAAACAGCTCTGCAATATGATTTTTTACCTCTTTTCTGAGGAGTGCTGAAACACTGCACTGATGAGGACATGTAACCATAACACAAGGACAGTCTGCATCTTCATGTTTCTAAGAAAACAATAGGAAAAATCATGTCACATACTTATACATTCATAATCACTTATACTGGACAAAAAAATAAAATGGCAAAGAAGTTATTTCTTAAAATAAATAACATGAATTTATAACCTGTCAATATAATTTATTTTTATGACTGAAATATCTGCCTTTTAGAGATGCACAAAATGTTTCTTCCTCCAACCTCCCATTTCAAGTGTTCCAAGTTTGAACAAAATGTACATTATCTTGAGTTCTATTACCTGGAGGTAAATGTGCACGAATGATCTTATGCTGACATAATTTTTTAATAATGCATTTTGCTTGTTAGTTGTGCAACAAAGGGGGTGTGTGCATACACACACGTGATATATATACATATCACTTTTTAATGTGTATGTGCACATCTATATGTTGTAAACACAACACTTGATTGAAGCACAGTGATGTTAAATTTTTATAGAACAAAAATGAAGCGGGTACCCAATAATAATTCATTAAAATAATCTATTCCTAACAACTGTCTGACCCAGCCAGGCTTCTCTAGATTTTACAGGGTCTTGGTCACTGCTGTTAATATGCCCATCAATTGCATAATGAAATGAATGCAAAATATTGATGCTGATGATGGACCTCTGTGAGGTTCCTCAACAAACCGAAGATCGAATGAGTCTCTGTGGAGAACCCTAGAAATGATTCGACTGATCCTACAGCAGACAGTTTTAAAACACTGGATCATTTTTTTGCAACTTTGCCATCCTACTTATTTCTGCAGCACTGTGATAAAAAGAAAATAGCAAGGCTATTTTCTATTGCTTCATTCAAAGCTTGAAACATTTCATATTTGGCTCCAAGCTTTTTTTCAATAGGATGTAGGCAGCACAGAATGTTTTAAGCAGGGTTTTGTTTCCAAGCTTGAAGTAAAACACAACTAGGCCAATTTTTCATATTTGAGAATTTAAATATAAAATTTAGACTTTTGAAGGCTACAGGCATGTATTTTGTCCCACCAAAACCCCAAAATCTGCAAAGAAATCTCTAAAGAAACATGGTTTTAATACTGCTGCTATGGTAATCAAAGTCACAACTAGCAGATGCAATCAGGTATCAGGTTGATAAAAGTTGCGCTTTTCAACATACAATGTGTTATTCTAAATTAATTTTTAAAAAATCAGTAATCAGTGCCAAAGATACTAGTCTCTAGAAGAGTTATTATTCATTGAATTGAAAATCCTCAATATAACTGTGATTTCTTACTTTGCAGAACATGTAGAAGTTTAGAAATATCTGAATTATCAAAAGCAGAAAAATATAAAAGCTTATTTGTATAACTTTCATTCCATCCCCCAGTCCTGTACAGCTTCCTTCCTCCCTTTTCATTTTGAAGCCTTGGAATTTGGTTTCCTCTATTTGTCTGACAACTCTCTCTCACCCATGTAAAATGATTTGGAAAAAATGGTATAACTTTCTGTTATTTTCCCCAAATATAGCCATTGACCACTTCTTATTAGATCCAACAGAATGAAAGATTTAAGAAATCTGAATTCCAAAATGTTCCAATTGAACCTCATATGTTGCAGCATCATTTCTTAGGGCATATGCTTCCCAGTTTATAAACTATTTAGAAGACTTTCAAATTACAGCCTCTGGACCCTATACTTGGAAAGATTGCCTTCCAAATCATGGTTATCTATTTGAAATAATCACATAAAAAATATTCCTCCACTTTTCAATCAAGGCAATAAAAGTGACCTTAAGAGACTTCAGCCTTTTGGACTTTCTCCATTCAATCCCATTTACTAGGCTGCTAATTGTAATGAGTGAGAAACAATGGAGAAAAGGGTGCATTGTTATTATATTAAGCGTGTGCATATGGCATTGAATGAGCTGTCTGTCTTAAAGGCTCCCAGATTCTTCAAAAGACCTTGTTCACCATAGATACTTTCCTGAAAAGTTGTTTTGCTTTCTAAGAAGACATACTTACTTGTATCATAATGATTGGTACTTGGCTTTTACAGTATTTACATGTTGTTTCCCGATAGTTACAGTTTTTTTCTATATGATCTGGTAAATCTTTTCTCAGTATTTTTTCTTTACAATCAGTACGAGGACATGGAAGTTCTTCAAAGAGACAGTCATTTCTTAGATGTGTCTGAAACCAACAAGCACCAGGTCACCAATACGCCAAGGGTAATAGATTTAGTTTATTTATCAATTTAAAGATAATGAATCTTGTTAACTTTATTTAGTGGTCACAAGAAATTCAAAATATTCTTCCCCCTTGTTTTTTCTTTGGCATAAAGTATAAGTTAATATTACATTAACAGTTGAGAAAAAACACAAAAACCTGGTTGCCAATAAATTTGCTACCCAGAAGTTGGAAACATCTGACTTCTTGCAGCAGTAGTGCTAAAACATGATATAGGTAGTCCTTGACTTACAACAGTTCATTTAGTGACCTGTTACAACAGCACTGGAAAAAGCGACTTATGTGTGTTGTTCACGCTTACAACCGTTGCAGCATCCCCAAAGTCATATGATCAAAATTCAGTCACTTGGCAACTGATTCATATTTATGATAGTTGCAGTGTTCCATGATCATGTGATCATCTTTTGTGACCTTCAGACAAGCAAAGTCAATGGGGAAGCCAGATTCACTTAACAACCATATTACTAACTTAACAACTGCAGTGATTCACTTAAATGTGGCAAGAAAGGTTGTAAAATGAGGTAAAAGTCTCTTTAAAAGTGTCTCACTTAGCAACAGAAATGTTGGGCTCAATTGTGTGGTTGTAAGTTAAGGACTATTGTATTAACTTCAAAACACAAACAGGTACCTACCAAAGTTTATTAGGTTGGAGTACTTAAGAATTTAGTATCCAACAATAGTAAATTTCTCTGTGTTTTCATATTTTTAGTTGCCAGTCTATTATTTTTAATATGTGATCATGTAGTTAAATTAGATAACATTTTATAAATACTACCTGCTACTCAAAGTTTCAGTTTTCTTTGGCTTGGTGGATTCAAATAGAGAGGTCAGAATTTGCACATATTTATTAATAAGTCTATTCTATGAATTGTTGTACTATCTGCACACACACAAAAAAACCCAACAAAAACTTGTGCATTACATTCATGTACTTCAAAACATACTTTATTTTAAAACACGAATATCTAAATGTTTTTGACTGAGCTTTTGGAACAACATTTGGAGAAATGCAAAATCTGACTCTGTATTTCTCATCTTCATAGTAACCTTCAAGTGCAGATTAAGTACCTTTGTTTAGTTGGAAGCCAATGTGTACCACATGCAGTTGTATATAACAACAACAACAATAAAGCTGCTGCAAGAAGATTGCACAGACTGATTACAAGCAGCGGCATGACAAAGTAACAACAATGGTGCATTGGAAGATCTGCAAGAAATATCATTTGCCTGTAAGCAAGAACTGGTGGGACCATAAAATAGAGAAAGTCATAGAAAATGACAAAGTTAAACTGCTCTGGGACTTCAGAATTCAAACAGACAAGCACCTGCAATATAATACCCTGGACTTAACAATTGTCAATAAGAAAGACAAAAAACTCTGGATAGTGGACATGGCAGTGCCTGGAGACAGCAGAATAAACGAGAAAGAACTGGAGAAGATAACAAAATACAAAGATCTACTGCTTCTGGAGGCAGGATGTTCCACTGGTTAATTGTTCTGTCAGGAAGTTTCTCCTTAGTTCTAGGTTGCTTCTCTCCTTGATTAGTTTCCATCCATTGTTTCTTGTCCTGCCTTCAGACACTTTGGAGAATAGCTTGACTCCCTCTTCTTTTTGGCAGCCCCTGAGATAGTGGAACACTGCTATCATGTCCCCCCTCGTCCTTCTTTTCATCAAACTAGACATACCCAATTCCAGCAACCGTTCCCTATATGTTTTAGCCTCCAGTCCCCTAATCATCTTTGTTGTTCTTCTCTGTACTCTTTCTAGAGTCTCAACATCTTTTTTACATCGTGGTGACCAAAACTGGATGCAGCATTCCAAGTGTGGCCTTACCAAGGCATTGTAAAGTGGTATTAACACTTCACGTGATCTTGATTCTATCCCTCTGTTAATGCAGCCTAGCACTGTGTTGGCTTTTTTTGGCATCTGCAGCACACTAGGACTCCAAGATCCCTCTCACAGTTAACTACTATTGAGCAAGGTACCACCTGTACAATATCTGTACATTTAGTTTTTCCTGCCTAAATGTAGAACCTTACTTTTTTCACCATTGAATCTCATTTTGTTAGATAGCACCCAGTGTTCAAGTCTGTCAAGATTCTTCTGTATCTTAAGCCTGTCTTCTGGAGTGTTGGCTATTCCTGCCAGCTTGGTGTCATCTGCAAATTTGATGAGTTCTCCATCTATCCCCTCATCCAAATCGTTGATGAAGATGTTGAAGAGCACTGGGCCTAGAACAGAGCCCTGGGGCACCCCCATTACACACTTCCTTCCACCTACATGCAGTTCCATTGAGGACCACACACTGAGTACAGCTGGTCAGCCAGCTATAAATCCATCTGGTGGTGATGCTGTCTAACCCACATTTTTCTATCTTATCAAGTAGTAGGTTGTGGTCTACTTTATCAAATGCCTTACTGAAGTCCAAGTAAATTATATCCACAGCATTCCTCTGGTCCACTAATTTTGTCACTTGGTCAAAGAATGCAATAAGATTTGTCTGGCATGATCTGTTTTTGACAAACCCATGTTGGCTTTTAGTAATGACTTTGTTTGCCTCTAGGTGTTCGCTGATTTGTTGTTTGATTATCTTTTCCAGAATTCCAGAATATGAGAAGGCTTTCTCCAGTATTCTTATATGAATAGATATCCTGTACACATATGATATTTGAGCAACTTTCTGAGGGCTTATCTGAATTGTTTGAATGGTGACTACTCTATTACTGCATGCTGGAATTTACTATAGTTTGGAGCAATAGGCCTGCTACCAGCATTGTTAAAAAAGTAGCATTGGTCCTTAAGAACTATACAAGTCGATCTGCCATTTTGCACAATAAGCCTTTAAAAAGATACTGAACAAATATATCTCCCTAGCTATACTGTATAAAGTTTACAAACCTTGGTCTAGAGCAGGGGTGTCAAACTCAATTTCATTGAGGGCCGCATCAGCATTGCAGTTGCCCTCCGGGGGCCGGGTGGGTATGGCCTGGGTGGGTGTGGCCTACTGGGTGGGCGTGGCTAGAGTGCGTATGGCATCAAGGGTGCCTATGGGGGCCTGGGCAGGAGTGGGACAGATCTGAGGGTCTCTGGCAGAAGGAGGGTCTCTGGGCCAGGGCCAAGGCAGTGGGGGCCGTTCCCTCACTGTTTCCAAGATGGCTTTGCGGGCCGCATGAAACCACTTCGCGGGCCGGATCCGGCCCCCGGGCCTTGTGTTTGACATGTCTGGTCTAGAGACTTAGCCTACTTCATACATTACAATTTTGATGTGGGTTTTTTGTTAAAACAATGTGTAACTTAGGTTCAGTTAACACCACAAATCATATAATCTAGCATTCAGTGATGAAAGGAGAGGAAGAGACAAAAACATATTGGAAGGTTTTCAACTACTTACCAGCAACTGTCCCAAGGTCAGTTGATCTCGACAACCTTTATTTTCATTTCTGCAGAAAATCTGAAGGGCTAGAAGCTCCCTCCGACAGCAATTATCTTTAAATATCTAGAATTAACAGACATTTAATAGAGTTTTAATTACAATAATGATATAAAAGTTTATCATTTTGGCACTAACCAGCTTGATGCAAATAGCTACATTCTGATAAATGGCTCAATAAACTTCTCTTAGACAATTAAAATATATAAACCTACATTCACATGAAATCTGGTAAAACTATTTCAGAACTTTTTTTATGAATAAGAAATTTTGACGGCAACTGCTACAAACGGACAATACAAGAACGTCTTCACTTTTCTTTGCACAGTAAGATGTATTCGTGCAAAGTCTGAATTAGTTTGAAAAAAAAGATTTGTATAGACTACACTGTACTATAGAGTACACAGTATTTGTCCTGATCAATTTTTTTTCAATTGGCAGTATCTTAAAGTACAAGAAATTATACATAAGAACAGTCCTTCATTTTATAGTAAAAGGAGGAAGATGGGCAGTTCCTAAATATGGTAAATAAATACATTAAATAAAAAATGTTGAGCTATACTACTAATAATAATAAAGTTGGAAGGGACCTTGAAGGTCATCTAGTCCAACCCCCTGCTCAGTCAGGAAACCCTATACCATTTCATACAAATGGCTGTCCAGTCTCTTCTTAAAAACTTCCAGTGTTGGAGCATTCATCACTTCTGGAGGCAGGTTGTTCCACTGATTAATTGTTCTAAATTTCTCCTTAGTTCTAAGGTGCTTCTCTCTTTCATTAGTTTCTATCTGTTTTCTTATCCTGCCTTCAGGTGCTTGGAGAATAGCTTGACTCCCTCTTTTATGTGGAAGCCCCTGAGATATGTGAACACTGCTATCATGTCATCCCTTGTCCTTCTCTTCATTAAACTAGACATACCTAATTCCAGCAACTGTTCCTTATGTTTTAGCCACCAGTTCCCTAAGCATCTCTGTTGCTCTTCTTTGTACTCTTGCTAGAGTCTCAACATCTTTTTTACATCATGGTGACCAAAATTGGATGCAGTATTCCATGTGTGGCCTTACCAAGGCTTTGTAAAGTGGTATTAACACTTCATATGTTCTTGATTCTGTCCCTCTATTAATGTAGCCTAGCTCTGTGTTGGCTTTTCTGGCAGCTGCAGCACAATTTTTGAACCAGTCCAAAAAGTGAGAAAATGAACGAACACCCCATTTTAGCCATAAAAAACTGCAATTACATTTTTTCACATTACATTTAACATTTATTGATACAGATTGGTCTTTAAACAAAAAAAATGCAATCCAAGGAAATCTTTAGTAACCATTAGGGCTATCTGTGTACTTCCAACTTTCATTAATACCAAATATAGTAGAGAACCATAATTCAATAGAAATTTGAAATATCACCTATTCTCTCCTACCTGCTTGTTGTGTGACAAAAGTAACACATCCTTCAACTCTAGGATTAACTGATAGACCATAACACTATTTATATAGCTATAGATTGATTTTGAATGGTTCCAACAGTTCTCTTGGTTCACAGCTGCAAAGTATACAGCTGAGGAAAATTATATTTGCCAGGACTGATTAGAACACATATGGACACAAAACCTATAAGGTGAGTTTAAACTATACAAAAGCAGACTGTATGTCAATGCTTACTGTTTTTAAAGTAGATTCTATGAGGCAATAAAAACATCTATAAAGAGTAATAAAGATCTGTCACAAATGACTAAGGAGCAGAGAAATGAGTAAGATAACAAGACTTTGCACTAAACTAAAGGTCCCCAACCCCCGGTCCGTGGACTAGTAGTGGGCCGCTGCATGCCAGCAACCGGTCCAAACAAACAAGCTCCATCTGTGGAATGCAGGCAGCACACAAAACCATGCACTTTCTGGTCTGTGGAAAAGCCTTTCTCCACGGAACCGGTCCCTGGTGCCCAAAAGGTTGGGGACCTCTGCACTAAACAATTTTCTACATGATGAATGCTACACAACCAGCTCAATTTGAGGTCCAGATAAAAAAGTATATAAAGGAAGAGATCAAGCAGGTAAAATCAGAATTAATATCATAGAAGAGCAGTTCAGGCAGTGAAGTAGTATCTAATTTCTAAAGCACCCAAATATTTTGTTATACAGTAGTAGAACATTAACATTTGCACTTGCTTTTTCAGCAAAAAACATGGGTTAAATGATATTTACTTTCAGTTGCCAGAATTTGATTTTAACTTTTCTTTAAAATGAAAAAGAGCACACTTTCTAGCAGTGCAAAATGTCATCTCTACTCAGTGGACCCTCCAATCACCTTCTGAATATCAGCTGGAGGATATTACAGGAAATGTATAATACTTTTGAGTTTGTCAATGAGTTTTCTGATAGTATTTGTATGGCCAATATTGCAAAGAGCAAACTGAACTATAGCCGCCCCAATCTATTATCCTCCAAATGTGGTACGTGTGCAACTGCCAGGATTCCCAAGACTGCAGTTTCTTCAGGCTATATATGCAGTACAACTAAAGGAACCAAACTGGGCAAGGATAATGGACTTTATATGCTTCCACATTTTAAGTTCTTCAATATTTTCCCATTCATGTGTGCATGCCATGTATATTACCATAATGCAAAGCAGCTTCCTTATGGAAGAGCAGGCAAACATATATCTATTTCTGGTGGCCCTAGTGTTAAATGTTTTTTCCCCCTTCTGTCTCTGGGGATTCAACATTTATCTTTGGCTACCTGCATGTGCGTGTATATATGAACTTCTCTTCATGGACATTGTCAGAGAAAATGTTTGTATTTGCAGATGTAGACAATTGTGCACCAATGTTATAAAAGACCTCAAAAAAGGAACTTATGATTGGATTTGAAGTTCCAACTCCTGCACCCCCCAATCATGTGACTGCATTTTTGGAACCCAGCAACCAGCCAGCATTTATGGCCATTTGCAGCATTTCATGGTCACATGACCATGAATTACTAAGTTTTTCTTCCTGGAAACCAGCATTTACTTTGACTTTCTGGGGAAAAATGCCTCATAGTGAACATTGGGGTTTGCTTAATGCCCACCACAGAAAAGGTTGTAAAACTGGGTGCGGTTACAAGGAGACCCACTTTATGTCCATTACAACTTAACAACCAAAATTGCAGACTCAATTATGATCAAGACTACCTGTATTTGTTCAAAAAGAAGTCTATAATTCACCTTGTTATTATTCATTTGTGTAAATCATTGTAAAAATAAAATGGCACGTGCTATTTCCAGCCCACTGAATGAGTGAAACTTTAGGAAAAGCCATAGGGGGAAAAACCAAAAGAATTCAACAAGATCTCTTCATTCAAAAACTGTATTAATAAAAATTCTATAGTACGAAATGCAGAGATTCATTTATATAGCACAAAACCTTTTCTAATTTGAGCTATACAGTTAAATGGATTTTCAAAGTATAACCAAAGCAAAATATTGTTATGCTAGTAATGGTAACAGCAACAACGCAAAATTGCAAGATTATGGGGGGAAATTATACCTTATCCTTCACTATTGTATCTTGACATGCTGTACATTTTGGACTTGTGGAACTAGAAGAGAAAAAAAACCTTGATTTTAGATTATAAATTGTTTGTAGAGATATAATTGCCGATAGAGAGGAAGACAAATCAGAATATGGAAGTAAGAAATTATGTAGAGATGAGTGCATTAATATTAACAAAATCAGGTGTGTACATTGACAGAGAGACCAAGGAAAGAGACACAGAACAAAGACAGACTAGACTGGAGCCATATTACTGTTAATGTAGATTTTGATTTATGCAATTCAGGATAAATTTTTATAAACACAACTGCTTCATTGTTCTAGGGTGCCTACACATAAATCACAGGTTTTCTTTGTGACCCTTATGGGAGCCCCTAGGCTTAGGTATACCTTTCTTGGCATCTGCCAGGGTACCTGTTCCACCATTTTTCTACATTTTTTGTTTAGAAGTAAATAAATAGGAAGCAAAACATCAATCTCAAATACAATCTGTATTTGCAGCAATATCTTTGGGTCCCAGAGAGGTCTATTTTATTCTTGGAAAATAAAAATGTAGTGTTTTAGCTGAAGTATGCCATTGGTCTGAAAAGAAAGAGAATTAAGCTGAGGTGGTAGTTATCAATAGAAGAGATTAGAAGAAGTGATAAGAAAACAACTTCACTAGTTTGCCTTCTGTTACATAAGATTTTTTTATGATTGTCATGACCATTTTTTTAACAGAACCCCTGAAATCCACTCAAAATTCCAAATCTGCCCAACAGCTGAAAGGGATGAGAGACCCTGACTTGATCTTACACTACAAATGGTTTGGAAAAAATATAACATTTCATACTTATTAGACAGTGCATTCACAAGTTCAAGGCCAAATTCTTTCATAGTGTGTGGACAACCAAGGTTTTGCTGTGGCATTTGTTTAAAATAGAGCAATAATTGTTACAATACTATACTGAATTGTTTGTCCAGCATTTGAATGCCAGCTACCATCATTACAGTTCTTGACCATTTTAATCAAATTGAAACCTTATATTTTAAAAGCAACAGTTCTGCACTGGCTGTAATTTTTTTCTGTATTGTTTGTTCCTCTGGTACAAATACAATGCTACAAACTACATTCTGCAGCAGACTAAATAGCAGAAAGGTGTCATCATTTTCTAGTCCGTGCTGAATCTACTCAAGTGGAATGTCTGTTCTCTTTAACTGCTCTGTCATAGAGATTACTAAGCAGTAGTCATCACTGAAAAATCATTGGTAGTTCTTGTATTTATATCCTCAAATGACCCGAAGAAGTACTAAAGCTTCACAGCTCCATTACTGAATGCCAATATATAAACGAGAAACCGGGGGGGGGGGAACTACGCACAATTCTGAAAATCATCATTATGACACATCTTTCATTTATTTTAATAGTTGTAAAAAGAAAAAAAATACAATCATTGAAAATAATATTTTTAAAAGCCACTATATGTAAACCAACAATGCAGGGGAATGCTAAGTACTAAAATGCCATAAACCCTTTTGTTCTTTATATATTTAAATTTACTTTTATTTATTATTTCCTGACAGAAAATATTTTGGTAATATACCAATGCTAAACATTTTATATCAGAAAATGATCAGATAGAAAGTTGTAATACACAATCACTTTTATCAGGAAAAGTCGGTAAGATGCATTTCTGATACCTGCATATTAAGGATGTATCAAGGAGGATCTAAAGGTATCTAAAAACCTGCAATGAACCTAACAGCAGCAGTTTGTAATTAGAAACTACCTAGAACAATAATTCAACTAGAGCCACTATAAAATCTTCGTTTTGTTCTACACATCTGTAAAAATCACACTGCTATTTTCTGTTCATTCAACAATTATGAACATTTCAATTTTGTGGCCTCACTACATAATTTCAAATTCCTATAAATTTTGTATCAACCATCACCATCACACACATGCAATTTAAAATTAAATTATTTCTTAGATACTTCATCACTATCTTATTTGGGGGGGAAGAGCTCAAATGCTCTTTTGCAGATACAAATAATCAGAGCAATGATTTATATTTAATATCACATATGCTTTCTAAGGCTCTCTGGAAGCAACTGAAATTAGAAAAGTTTTTAAGTGTAGCATAACATTAGAGCAATATTTCTCATCCTTGGCAATGTAAGATGTATGGACGTTTACTTCCAGAATTCCCCAGGTAGTTATGGGAAATCTGAGAATTAAATCCACACATCTTAGTTGCCAAGATGGAGAATCTTTGCATTGGGGTAATCTCATCTTTTTCTGGATTAAAAAATGGTGTACTTATTTATATTAAATTTTTATAAGTAGTGGATTTCTTAATACAAACCTAACCTATGTTTATTCTGAATTGTGTCTCAGTCTTTCAGCAAGTACCTAATGAGTACAGTATTGTTATTTAATGTGTCAATTGCAAGTAAACAGCAAAGAAAGAATTGAGATACAGGTTTAAATCCTAAGTTTCATTTTTTTTTAGTCTAGTTCATATATATATATATATATATATATGAAGAATGACTAACCTCAACAGAGAACTCATGCAGGTCTCACAATAGCGATGTCCACATTCTGTCTGTCTTGGATTACACAAGATGAGATGACATTTTTCACATTTGTATTTGTCTTCGACTGCATTCACAAATTTTTCCTTGTAACCACCTTGTTCTGGTACATAAATGGATGGGATAGGGTGGCGATCAGGATTTGACTTCTGCTGTATTGTTTCCACTAAGACTGGAAGATCTGCTTTCTTGCTTGCATCCATGTTGGAATTAATAAACACTATAAAGAAAACATACGTATGCTCAATAATTAAACATATTAAGAATAAAATAAAGCATAATCTTTTATTTATACAATTCATATGAAAATTAATGCACAGGTCACACTTGCATTTGCTTGAAATCATACTATTCCCTCCTGTGGGCCAATCCATGGATAAGGCTTAATCCTCAATGATTCCTCATCAAGTAACCATCTACCACCTCAAACTTAAAATTTTTCAATTGAGTTCATTCATACCAATCTGTTGAAATAGAATTTCTACTAGACATAGTGAATACCAATATTTTTTTCAGCTTGTTCATCCTTACAGCTCCTAAGTATTAGGATCATTAATAGTCACAGGGAGGAGCACTGCTCTCACTAATCTTGCATATTGTACTGAGAATAAAACAATGAAGTTAAGGAACTGGAACATTTTAGCTCTCAGTGGACTATGGCAGAAACCTGTGACCTGGTTACCTCTTGTTTATATTTGTGCAAAACCTTAAATCCTTTCTGTCCTATTTCTGTCCTATTTCTGCACTTTACCAATTCAAAAGTGCAATTCAAGGTGCTGGTAATAACCTTTAAAGCCCTACATGGCTTAGGCCCGGGGTACTTGCGAGATCACCTGCTGCCATTGTCAACCTCCCATCACCCGGTTCGCTCCCACAGAGTCAGCCTCCTCAGGATTCCGTCGGCCAGGCAATGCCGACTGGCGACCCCCAGGGGGAGAGCCTTCTCTGTGGGTGCGCCGACCCTCTGGAATGAGTTGCTCTGGAGCTGCGGATGGCCCCTGACCTTCGGTCCTTCCACCATGACCTGAAGATGTGGTTGTTCCAACAAGCAGGCCTGGACTGACTACGATTTTTTATTGGGTTAAATTGTTTTGTAATTTTGCATTCATTGTTTAATTCTCTTTTAATTTTTTTACTCTATGTTTTTTAATTTTTATTGTTGTGAGCTGCCCTGAGTCCTCAGGGAGAAGGGCGGCATATAAATTTAATAAAACTAAAACTAAACTAACTAAAATACCTTAGTCTTGGATCAAGACTAGCCAGTTCCTCAAAGGCAACGTAGTGATATTGTCTTATAACTGACAGCTAAAGAGTATATATTACATCTGCTGCCATCTCATCCTTCTCAACAGCATTAGCTGTCCCTCTGTTTCCAGTCAGGTAAACTTTCCCAACTGTACTTTCAATCACATTTCAGGGTAAGAGGGTAGACACAACAAATATATCCCTTATATCAGGGGTGTTAAACTGCTGGCCCGTGGGCCGGATGTGTCATCGGGAAACCATGACCACCCCATTGTCGGCAATGGCGAAAAAGCTCCGATACATTGCACGACATGTCTGCCTTATATCCTTATGAGTTCAAGTTTCTTGATTTTTATTGTCTTTCTTGAAATTCACACAAATTATTCCTGCCACTAAGCTTAGAACGATTCATCTACTCTTATTTTTTAACTAGTTCCAACATTTTGAATAACGTTGCAATGCCAATATGCACATATTCCACAAAATCAGAGTTTACATCAGTGGTATTTAATCTTTCCAGCAAAATTCTGTCACCTTAGTAAAAGCAAAAGGGGAAACTAATGCACCCTCAGCTTTCTCTAAGACATGTCACATGTCTTATTTTGTACTACAAGCATAAGTACATTCAAAACAATGTTTGCTATATCAAATACTGTATGTACACAATAGATCTCAGTTCTGTAAAACCAGCTGTAATGACGCTTTCTGTTAAATCTTGGAAAATCTATGGCCTACATTTTCCAGTCTTGTATGGCTTCTTTCAATTGTTTTATGCTCTGGCTGGTATCAGCTTTGATGCCATCTAGCCATCGTGTTTTATGGCAGCTTCTTTCTTTTACCACTGACCATTCTGAGCATAACTGCCTTTTCCAATAAATTAATTACACATCATGGGAAAAATAAGTAAGATAGAATTTTGTGATTTTGCCTTCCAGTGAATGTCTGATTTTATACACTCCTGTACTTGCTTGTCTTCTTTCTGTGCAAGGAATATACAGGACCTTCTCCAACATCATAGCCTAACTGAGTCAAATTCCTCCTATTAGGCTTTGCTCCAACTTTCACAACCATAATTAGTTATGGAGCATACAATAGTGCATATTAATCTGCATTTATTTGCCAGCCTGATGTCCTTGATTTTCCATACTCGATTTATACTCATCAATGTTGGGTGACACAGTGTGATTGTATACTTTATTTCTGGACTACATTCCCTACTTCAATCAATTTGTGATCCTAGGAAAGTGAATTCTTGCATACATTCAAATTATTCACTGCCAATTGTTATTTAGACATTTCTAGTTTTTATAGTGGTCATGAGTTTTGCCCTTTTTATGTTCAGGAAGAGGCCAAATGTCTAACTTCTTCTTTGATCTTTTTGATTAGATATTACAGGCCTTCTTTGGTTTCTGAGAAGAGTTTGTCTTTAGCATATTAAAGATTGTTGGATGTTCCTTCTTCCAATCTTTACTCTGATTTTTAATTCTTCAAGTTCCAGTGTTATCACGATCACTTTGGCATACAAGTTGAATGAAAAAGGTGAAAAAAATGCAACCTTGCAGCACTTTCTCTTTTTTGAATCAGTCAGTGTATCCATATGACATTCACAGACACTTCCTGATTTGTGTTCAGGAAGTGCACAAATGTGGTGTAACAACTGCACCAACTTGATCAGATATGTTGGCACCCTAGGTCTTCTAGAGCTCTCCACAGCTTGTCACGATCAATACAACCTAAGGCTTTCTTGTAGTCAGTAAATAGATGTAGATGTTCTTTTGATATTCTTCAGATTTTTCCATGCTCCAGCATAGATTTGCAATATGGATAGTGAAACTAGCTTGAACTTCAGGTAAGACCCTTTTGATGATCAGATACTGTATAGCGCCAGATATTGTTGTATGATCTTAAGGAGAATCTGGCTAGAGTATCAGATAAGGACAACTGTGTGCTAATTAGATAATCCTTAAAGTCACTGTTTTTTGGCAATGGACGAAGACTGATTGTTTCCAATCCTGTGGCCATGTGTTCTTTTCCCAAATTTTCTGGCACAAAGCTATGGTGGATATGGATGGTGCAGGCCTCAGCAATTCTGAAGGGATGGTTGGACCTTTTTGTTTAGCAACTGGATCATTGCCCACATGACATTTTCCTAAAGGATGGCTGGTCCTATTTCTGTATCCCTTTCTTCATCATCCTTGGGAGGATGAGTCTCTTTGTTGCAGGCATAAAGTTCTTCTGTATATTTTCACCATCTGTTCTTGACACCTTATGTTCAGGAAGAGGTTTTGTTTTTGAAGATGTTTTTATAAGCATCAAATGGTGGTGTTGTTGTTGTTAGTTGCGAAGTCGTGTCCGACCCATCGCGACCCTATGGACAATGTTCCTCCAGGTCTTCCTGTCCTCTACCATCTTCTGGAGTCCATTTAAGCTCACGCCTACTGCTTCAGTGACTCCATCCAGCCACCTCATTCTCTGTCGTCCCCTTCTTCTATTGCCATTTACTAAAGCCAGGTGTGCAATGGCACAATTTCATATTCTAACAAAGTATTCAAAATTTATATGTATTTAAAATGAACTAGATTAAAAGTTGTTTAGTTTTGGATTTAACTGGTAATACATAGTAAGAGTAGCAAAAGGTTAAAACATGGTTACAACATGGAAACAGTTAGAGGAACAATGGTATGGTAATCACATCCTTAAAATTGCTCATTTTGACATTAATTTACTATTGATCAATAAATCAGAACTAAAATATATTCTTAAGCTTTAAAGTTCTATCGTACATTCAGTTTTTCCAGTTTACATTTCCTTCCTGTGAAACAAACATTCTAAGATTCACTGATTTTCTAATCATTCACTAGGATCTGGGACATGACATAAAAAAGTCTGTATGTTTGGTCATAGATTTAGTATTTGTTAACTATTCCAGTTCATGCAGCCCTGGGCCGTGTTACAAAAAGCAAAAATGAAAAAAGTAAAAAAGTAAAACAGAAATAAAATACAACATTAAATAAATATAAGTATAATGATGATCTAGAATCAATCAGAATCAAAGGCACAGTGAAATAAAATAAGACTTAAGAATTTGAGGAAGGAAGGGGCCCAGCAGATCTACTGGATATGGGAGTGGGAGAGACCATGGAGAATGGGTGTTGGAAAATGCCTGTTGCTTTATACCCAACTCCATGAACTTCATGAGATGGGAGGATTCTTAAATAAGACTCCCTAGATTTTCAAATTAGATAAGAAACCAATTCTGGAAAGGTAGTGCCTGATGAGCCCCAGTGCTCCAAAGATTATGAATATGAATAAATGAAGTCTGGAAGAGAAATAAGATGACTCACTGAGCTTTTCCATGTGAATAGTTGCATGTAATTTTATGATTAATAACTTCCTGCTATGTTGTTATCAATTAGGACCTGCAGGACTAATGAACTAATATTTTTGATTGACAGTCACAGAAAAAAACTCTTATACAGAAAATAGTCTTTTGAATGACTCTATGCTCAGGAAGAGCCAACATCAGCATTTTTTCTGCTTTGCATAATTTATATTTTACAAAGACTGAACAGCAGAAAGAGCAGCTTAATCAACCCTTCTCATTTTTTCAATCACAATAGCAGTCTTTCAAACTTGCTTTACATTTTAAATAATGAGGTGGAAAAGATGGAGAATTTTGTGTCCAATCTTGCTGAGTCCAAAGAGGTGTTGGGGAATCAACAGCTGATTTAGTCATCACAGGATGTTCCTAAAAATTCATTTTCTAAATGAGATAAGCAGGAAAAGTAAGTATGAGCTTTACAAATTTACTAACTCTATATACACCAAATTCAAGACCAGTGAAGAATAATTTACCATTTAAGGAGCATTACCACAGAAAACTGCAGGAACACATAGAAAATGCACATTCATTAGCGGATGTGAAGTATTCCAGATTTGCAGTATAGGTTCAAAATGATCCTTTTATTAGCACATTTGGAAACTGAAATTGAAATATTAGATATTACAGAGAAACTGATATAATATTGACATTTTACTTCATTGCTTGGGGTTTTTTAAAGTGTTTATTTACAAAAGGCAAAGAGTCAAATTCAGAAACAAAAGAGTCTGCATGGACTTTATTTAAGTCTGGAAGTTGGACTGCTTCTATATTTCAACTTATATATAAATTGAAATTTTATTTTATAAAACCAGATACTAAATACTGATTTTCAGGCAATGCTGATAGCCTAAAGAATGTATTAAGATACAGAAAAATAAATCCTAAAACAGGAGGAAAATTAATGTGTTTAGGTACCACATTAGGTTTCTGATTATGAACTAAATGTTTAAAAAACAAAGAAGAAAAAGCAAGGATATCGTAGCAGGGGAATTCTGTCCAACCTCTACTTTAGGCCAGGTGTGGGATGCTCAGAATGGAGCAGTTGCCAACATTCTATGCCAAGGTCCAAATGCTTTCCCTATATGCATTGGAGAAACTGAACCCTAATCACTGCAAGAAGCATAGGCACAACCATAGGTGAACTTCCTCCTTGACCTTGCATCATAATTGAGCAAGGCCTGAAACCTAGGAGAACAGATTTTCCTATAACTGTCAACAAGGTCTCAGTTATGTATACCACATCTGTGCATCTTTCCATTATATATGGGTAAAGTCATATTTCATAAAGATCTGGTGTTTATTAGCAGCAGCCTGAGCCCTGGGTACCTAAATTCTGGTCCCTATGCCCAGGGATGAAAAGCTGGCTTTGAAGTAATATGTTCTTTTTCCTGCAACAATCTCTCTGTGAGAGGACACCAGCAGTGGTAAGGACTGCACCATTACTATTTTGAGGAGACAACCATTTAAACAATGATGTAGCTGGAGCAGACACAGGAAAGCTTGGCTCTGCAGTGCAACACCACAATGGAGAGAGAAAAAAAGGAGTTAAAGAGTTAAAGAGAACTAAAAAAAAAGGAAGTGATGCCAGGGAAAGTCTAAGAGGTCAAGTCCCTTGGAAAGGGGTTTTTCCAGTCACAAGGAACTGTGACTGATATCTGGGAGGGGTTGAGGCCAGAAAAAGAGAGGGGATGTTAGCCTTTCATACCACCAGCATTTTCACTTACTCCAAGCCGTAGATGCGGCAGAAGCTGAAGTTGAGGCTGAAAGCAGCACAGAGCAACAATAACAACAGTACAAAGGGTCAGAGGGAGTCAAATTGGAGCATATTAGATACACAAACTGCCAGAGAAGGTCAAACCAGAGGAGATATGCCAAAGAGGACTGAATCAGAGTAACAGGATAAACCAGTGATCAAAGAGTAGGCTAGATGTATCAAATGCCAGAGAGTATCAACCAAAAAAGACGCCACGGTCCAGCTGATCAGTGGAGACAGCGGCGACTGGACCACCGAAGCCGACACCACCTTGCCTCTACCAACTCTCAACCTTCCCTGCCCACCCTCTCCCCACAGGACATGATGGGCCTGGGTGCAAGCCACGGTGGCAGAGTGGCTTGACCTTACACCTGCAGCCCCATAGAGGTGAGAGCTCTATGGGGTATGCTTCACCCAGAGTGGGTTCTGGACCACCTCCGGAAGCAGAGTCACAACCCATCGTGAGAGGATGGGGAGTGGCCTGCTTCTGGGGTTCACCCAGCCAAGTGGCAGTGGTTGGGTGACGGTCCAGATACCCACCTACCCGACTAGACCCTCCTGCTAATTCTCCATCCAGGGGACTGCCTTCCCAAAACCCTTGTGACTCTATGCTCCTCCAATACTCCAGCACAGACCTGCACGCCCTCAGGGGTTCCCCCCTCTCCTGGGTGCGACCCGCCTACGCTACATCCAATCTCGATGACGGGCCCGACCATTGGGCCTCTGAGAGATGGCCGGGCAGGGTCAGGGGCCTCCAGCATAAGACCAACAAGAGGCCCCTGATTAAGTTCTTAGCTAAGTTCTTTGTCGGGTTAGGGAGGGGGGTGGGAAAAGACTATGGTGGTTCGGCGAAGGGGGCCCTTCCATCAACCATAGCGCAGACCAGGCCTATGACCGTTCACGAAGGTGAGGAACGGGGTCCAGTCGCCGACAAAACCCAGTGGCGAGCTGACGGACAACCAATTCCCAGGATGGTGGGGAACGGCAGAAGGTGCACAAGCAGAGGGCCGTATCGACACCGGGAGGGTCATCTCCGCTCTCTACAAGCGGTGAGACGCTCCGACCCTCTGTACTTCCCCCGAGGACCCGGGAGCGAAGATGTGCAGCCTCCTGAGCTCAGGCTGGTCTACCTAAATGCCAGGTCCGTTGCTAACAAGGCTCCCCTTGTTCGAGACCTAGTGGAGAGGGAGCGCGCGGACCTGGCTTGCATCACGGAAACCTGGCTGGGCCCAGAGGGTGGTGTCCCTCTGGTTGACCTCTGCCCGCCTGGTTTCCAGGTGCTGCACCAGCCTCGGGCCCATGGTAGGGGCGGAGGAGTGGCAGATCAGGGAGACCCTTAGCCCGCGGGAGACCACCGTCCCCCAGATAGTCGGGTGTGAGTCTCTTTCTGAGATACGGTCCGGGGGCGCAGTTGAGCCTGCTGCTGGCGTACCTTCCACCTAATCGCGCAGCGGCAGCTCTGCCTAAGCTACTCGATGTCCTCTCGGGGTTGGTGGTTGAATTCCCCAAACTCATGGTTTTGGGCGACTTCAACCTACCGTCCCTAGGAGGATCGTCCGAACTAGCTCGGGAGTTCATGGCTTCCATGACAGCCATGGACCTGTCGCAAATAATTTCAGGACCGACTCATGAGGGAGGCCACACCCCCGACTTGGTTTTCTTATCTGGACGGTGGCGTGATGATCTTGGTGGGGGCTCCCCAACCATTATGCCCCTGTCATGGACCGACCATCACCTCCTACGGCTAGACTTCCGCTTTGCCACCCCCCGCCGTGGGTGCGCGGAACCAACCAGATGGTACCGCCCCAGATGCCTAATGGACCCGGATAGGTTCCAGGCAGCGCTTGAGAACCCACCTGCACTCTCTGCTCACAGCTCGGCAGATGCCTTAGTGGAAGCCTGGGAAAGGGCAGCCATGGAGGCACTTGACCGAGTTGAACCCCTACGGCCCCTGACCCGGCGCAGATCCCAGCGAGCCCCATGGTTCACCGCGGAGCTCCGGGAGATGAAGCGTCGGAGACGGGGCCTAGAGAGCCGTTGGAGATCCAGTCGATCCGAATCCGACCGGTTGCGACTAAGAATCCTCACCAGGTCTTATCTCGCAGCGATAAGGGTGGCGAGATCCAATTATTTTTCCACCCTCATCGCGTCCGCAGATAATCACCCGGCTGCCCTGTTCAGAGTGACTCGCTCCCTTCTGAACCAAGAGGTGAGGGAGGAACCCTTACAGGGTCGAGCCGAGGAATTCGGTCAATATCTGTTGGATAAAATCACTCGGATTCGAACCGGCCTGGACTCCAACTGGGCAGAGTCTGAGGAACAGGACATGGACAGTCTTGTCGACGTCATCTGGGAGGAATTTGATCCTGTGACTCCAAAGGAAGTGGACAGGATTATGAGGAGGTTGAGCTCCTCCACATGCTTACTGGACCCATGCCCTTCCTGGCTGGCTTATGCAGCTCGAGAGGGGACACGAGGCTGGTTTCAGGTGGTCATCTCTGCTTCTCTGAGTGAGGGCCATTTCCCCGCCTCCTTGAAGGAGGCGGTGGTGAGACCTCTCCTCAAGAAGCCCACCTTAGACCCAGCTTCATTGAATAACTTTCGTCCAGTCTCCAACCTTCGCTTCCTTGCGAAGGTTGTTGAGAGTGTGGTGGCGCATCAGCTTCCTCAGGTCCTGGAGGAAGCAGATTATCTAGACCCGTGCCAATCGGGCTTCAGGCCGGGCTACAGCACGGAGACGGCATTGGTCGCTCTGATGAATGATCTCTGGAGGGCCCGGGACAGGGGCCATTCCTCTGTCCTAGTCTTATTAGACCTTTCGGCGGCTTTCGATACCATCGACCATGGTATCTTGCTGCGGCGCCTCAGGGGATTGGGAGTGGGAGGCACGGTTCTGCGGTGGTTCTCCTCCTTTCTCCTGGGACGCTCGCAGTCGGTGTTGGCAGGAGGACAGAGATCAACTCCAAGGCCTCTCGTTTGTGGAGTCCCTCAGGGGTCAGTTCTCTCTCCTCTCCTGTTCAACATCTACATGAAACCGCTAGGTGAAATCATTCGTGGTTTTGGAGTAGGGTACCATCAGTATGCTGATGACACCCAGCTTTTCATCTCAACTCCAAACAGCATCAGTGATGCCCTCGACGTGATGTCCCGTTGCCTGGAAGCGGTCCGGGAATGGATGGGGAGGAACAGGCTTCAACTCAACCCGGACAAGACTGAATGGCTGTACATACCGGCATGCCAGGATACTCAGAACGTTCCATCACTTAACATCGGGGATGAGTTATTACCCCCTGTTGATAGGGCCCGCAACCTGGGTGTCCTCCTAGACTCACAGCTATCCTTGGAAGATCACATAGGAGCTGTGGCCAAGGGGGCCTTCACTCGGGTTCGACTGGTGCGCCAACTACGACCGTATCTGGACCTGGATGCCTTACGTACAGTCACCCATGCACTTGTGACCTCCCGCCTTGACTACTGTAACGCTCTCTACATGGGGCTGCCCTTGAGAGCCACTTGGAAGCTTCAACTGGTGCAGAGTGCAGCTGCACGAACACTTTTGGGGGCCTCCCGATACTCCCATATCACACCTCTCCTCCGTGAGCTGCACTGGCTTCCGGTTGCCTTCCGAGTGAAATTCAAGGTGCTAACAATGACATACAAAGCCCTACATAGCATGGGTCCGGATTACCTACGGGAGCACCTTCTGCCAACGTCAACACCCCTACCGAAATCCGGATGGCCCCCGACCTTCGCACCTTCCGGCGCGACTTAAAAACTTACCTGTTCCAGCAGTCCGGCCTGGCCTGATAGCTCTTGGGGTTTCATTTGTTTTTACTATTGTTTAACTGTATACCTACCTTACCCTGTACACCGCCCCGAGTCCCTCGGGAGAAGGGCGGTATATAAAAACAAACAAACAAATAAATAAATAAATAAATAAATAAAAAGAGCTAATGCCAGGCCATTAGTACTAGAAAGCCATTGGCAGAGGTGTTGAGAGCCAGAACTAGAGCCCAAGCAGTCTTGGCATAATAGCAGCTTAAGTCAGAGAAGGTCAGTGCAGACAGAAAATAAGTTAAGACTACAGCAGCAAAAGTAGAGGCAATCAGGATCTATAATGATGGTCAGCCACACATTAACAAGAGAGATGGCAAAAAACCAGGAGAAAGGTCAGTAAAAGTCTGGAATTGACACATAGAAGAATGAAAATTTAATAAAAGATATTATAATAAAAATACAGTAGTAAGTACAGGTAATCCCTGAGTTACGAGCGTTCACTTAACGCTCATTCCATATGGTGTAGTAACAACAACTTGCACCTAAACATCGGCAAGACGAAAGAGATGGTGTCAGAAATGGTGGAACCTTTAAGAGAATTGTTTAGGACAATCCAATTGGGAGGAGAAGTGCCTCCATCGTGGAAAACAGCCTTTATATCGCTGATTCCGAAGGAAGATCAAGATATTACCCAAGCCAAAAATTATAGGCCAATATCGCTTTTGAATACTGATTACAAGATATTTGCAAAAAATTTAGCAAATAGATTAATGAAGGTAATGCAGCAAATGATTCAGAGTGATCAAACTGGATTTATAAGTGGTAGACAAATGAATAATGTGAGACATATTGTAGATCTATTGGAATTTTTGGATAGAAATAACCAGGTTTCTGCAGCGCTGATCTTTTTGGATGCTGAAAAAGCCTTTGATCAATTGGATTGGCAATTTTTATTTAAGGTATTGGAGAAAATGGAGTTTGGGGAAAAAATTTTACAACCTATTAGGGCAATATATCAGAAGCAAACAGCTCAAATAATAGTTAATGGTAGTTTGACAGAAATATGTAATATTGAAAAGGGTACAAGACAGGGGTGTCCATTGTCACCTTTGCTGTTTGTTTTAACATTGGAAATATTATTGATTAAAATACGAGATTCAAATAAAATTAAGGGAATTAAAATAAGAGATCGAGATTATAGATTGAGAGCGTTTGCGGACGACCTGGTTATTACAGTTAGTCAACCGACTTATTCAGTTGTAGAATTGATGGAGATAATAACGTCATATGGGAAAGTTTCTGGATTTAAGATAAACACGCAAAAAACTAAAATATTGTCTAAAAATATGACTATAGAACAAAAGGTTGTTTTAGAAGAGTTAACGGGATTTGAAATAGTTTATTTATTTATTTATTTTATTGGATTTGTATACCGCCCTATTCCCGTAGGACTCAGGGCGGTTTACAGGGCAGTTAAAACCATGAATACAAAAAATTAAAAACAATTAAAACAATTAAATTAAATTCAAGCCCCAAGAGTAAATTTAAAACCCATTTAAATTAACAACCCCACAGTCTGGACCAAACAGATCGAAGAGCCAAGTTTTCAGGTCCCGGCGAAATGAGCGAAGGTCGGGGGCAGTCCTAAGTTCTGTGGGTAGTTGGTTCCATAGGGCAGGCGCACCCACAGAGAACGCCCTTCCCCTGGGAATAACCCGCCGGCATTCATTAACCGGCGGTACCCTGAGAAGGCCCTCCCTGTGGGGGCGCACAGGACGATGGGAAGATGATGCCGGCAGCAGGTGTTCCCTTAGATAGTCCGGACCCAAGCCATTTAGGGGACTGCAGCCAAGAAATTAAAAGACGCTTGCTCCTCGGGAGGAAAGCCATGGCAAATCTAGACAGCACACTAAAAAGCAGAGACATCACCCTGTCAACAAAAGTGCGTATAGTCAAGGCTATGGTCTTCCCAGTTGCAATGTATGGCAGTGAAAGCTGGACCATAAGAAAGGCTGAGCGCCAAAGAATTGAGGCCTTTGAACTATGGTGCTGGAGAAGACTCCTGCGAGTCCCTTGGACTGCAAGGCGATCAAACCGGTCAGTCCTAGAGGAGATCAACCCTGACTGCTCTTTAGAAGGCCAGATCCTGAAGCTAAAACTCAAATACTTTGGCCACCTAATGAGAAGGAAGGACTCACTGGAGAAGAGCCTCATGCTGGGAAAGATTGAGGGCAAGAGAAGAAGGGGACGACAGAGAATGAGGTGGCTGGATGGAGTCACTGAAGCAGTAGGCGTGAGCTTAAATGGACTCCAGCAGATGGTAGAGGACAGGAAGGCCTGGAGGAACGTTATCCATAGGGTCGCCATGGGTCGGACACGACTTTGCAGCTAACAACAAAAATATTTTAAAAGAAGAAAAGATTGTACAAACCTGGTTCCAGTATGGGCAGTTATTAGCAAGATGGAAAGAAGATCAGAAAGTTGGTATTTCGATAACTGATGGAAATTTGGTAAAACAAATTAGAGATCAAGGTCAAGCACATATAAGAAGGATATATAATGCACTGATAGAAATTGACTCAGAAATGGAACTTGTTAAAGATTGTATGATAAAGTGGGCTCAGAACTTTCAGGAGGTTATAACAATGGATACTTGGGAAAAGATCTGGGTCAGAAATGTAAAATTCACACAGGCTCAAAATTTGAGAAAGAATTTTTATAAAATGTTTTATAGGTGGCACTTAGACCCTAAAAAATTAGCAAGTATGTATCCGAATTGCCAGCCTAAATGTTGGAGGTGTGGTTGTGAGGATGCAATGTATTATCATATATGGTGGACTTGTAAAAAAGTTAAAGCTTTTTGGATTAAAATTTGGTGGAACATGCAGAAGATATTTAAGAAAAAGATAAGGTTTTCTCCACAGTTGTTTTTGTTGGGTATTATTACAGATTTTACGGTCATAGATACTAAATTGATACTGAATTTAATTACGGCAGCAAGACTTTTAGTTGCGCAATATTGGAAGAAGGAGGAACTGCCTACTATAGAAGAGTGGACTTTGAAAGTTTCCAACTTGGCGGAAATGGCAAAGATTTCAGCATATTTGAAAGAACAATCGCAACAGAGATATATTGTGGAATGGAGAAGATGGATTGAATATATTCAGAATAAATATGGGACTAAAAAGTTTCATTTAGCATTTGAATAAGTATTGGTTTTATATGATGTATTATTAGTCATTTGTTATTTTTTAGTATGTTTAAGGTGAGTTAAAGTGCGATAGAATTTAATGTTTTATTTTAGCTTGTTAGCATATTTTAGTTTAAGTTTAATAAGTTTATACCCTGTATTCAGCTCTGGGAAGTCGGGGGGGGGGAGGGCAAGGTAGGGTAAGGGGGAGGGGAGGGGGAGGGAGTTCTTTCTTTTTAAAAATGTACTGTAAAACTTTTCAATAAAAAAAGAGAAAGAGATGGTGTTAGACTTCCAGAGAAAAAAGGAGGAACCTGCCCGCAAATTGCTGCGTCTCCAAGGATCCCATATGTGCTCAAACACCTTTTATCCGAATGGAGACCTTGGGGAAATGGGGAGTCCCATCTGTGAGCAAATGCAATGCTTGGCAACACAGTGAATCACTGCATTTTGAATAGCCCCAAAGGCGCTGAAACACTTTTTATCCGAAAGAGACCTGACAAGAGATAGGAAGCTCCATGTGACTACCAATGAGGCACTTCAGAAACGGACCATTCCTTTCTGTTTCTGAACCACCCCATTGGCAGTCACACAGAGCTTCCAATCTCTGTCAGGTCTCCATTCAAATAAAAAGTGTTTCAGCGGCAGTGGCTTGGGTTTCTCCGCTCCATCCAAGTAGAAGAAAGTGGAGGCGCAGAACAGGATTGCTCTCAATAAGGCTGGCACACACAAGCAAGTAGCACACCTGCATCTTCTTGAGAGCAATCCTGCTCTACTCCTCTGGTTTCTTTTGGACAGATCAGAGAAACTCAAGCTGCTGCTGCCACTTGAGTTGGAAAGATGACAAGGAGAAGAGCGGTCAGAATTTGTGCTACTGGTCGGTCAGGCAAGGAGTAGGTCAGGCAGGCTGAGTGGCTGGCTGGGGAGGGGAGTTTGTGGTCACTCAGGTTGCTGTCCCTGCCACCAGCAGCATGTACACAGGTGCAAGGGGATTCACTCTGTGATGCCTCCCCGCTCAGTTGAAGGCTTTGTCCCTGCCCTCAAACTAAGGCAGGCACATGCGAGCGAGCAGCGCACCTGGGCCACGGAAGGCATTGGTTCCTGTGCCCAGCTGACTCCAATCCCATAGGCAAGCAAACACTTCCCCCGCCCTAGAATGGAAGCTTCTGGGGGCCATGATCTCTTTTGAACTTGCACAATATTATAGCACCCAGGAGCTTCCAATGTCGGCATGAAAAGCATTTCCAAGCTGACTCTCCTCTCCCTAAAAAGGAAAGAAACTGCGGCAGAGAGGATTTTTGCAAGGTATGTGAGTCCGGCACGGCAGGAAGGGAGGGGGAAGCATAAAGTATCTTAGTGGGTCGGGAAGGCCTTGGGGGCCTGTCCCATCACTATGCCCTCCATGGCCTTCCCCACTCTGAGATACCTCATGTGCACCTAACGAACCGTGCATTCACCCATGCATTCGATTAGCAAATGTGTGGGCCAAAGCAGGGAGTGATCTCGTTTGAGGTACAAGATTCACTCCCACAAATTTTCAAGTTAAAAATGAAATAGGCAGGCTCCATTACATTCATAACTCGAGGACTACCTGCAGGTTCCAATATGGGTAGGGGCTGACTAAAAATATCTTGGCAAACAAGCTATAAAGAAAGAAAGACCAGCAAGTAGACCAGTCTTCTGAATCTCTCTGGGGAAGAAGACTACCAATGAGTGCTGTGAATGGCAGCTCCTCCAGTGGTTTCATGAAGGTTCAAACCCCAGAAACAGAGGAAGATAATATTTTTGCTCTTAATAGTAGCAGAACCTTTCATAAGGACACTAAGCCAGCTAAGTGATTAATAATAATAATAATAATAATAATAATAATAATAATAATAATAATAATAATAATAATAATAATAATAATAATAATAATAATAACGATGATGATGATGATGGAAGGGACCTTGGAGGTCACCTAGTTTAAACCCCTGCTCAGGCAGGAAACCCTATACCATTTCGGACAAATGGCTGTCCACTCTCTTCTTAAAAACTTCCAGTGTTGGAGCATTCACAGCTTCTGGAGGCAGGTTGTTCCACTGATTAATTGTTCTAACTGTCAGGAAGTTTCTCCTTAGTTCTAGGTTGCTTCTCTCCTTGATTAGTTTCCATCCATTGCTTCTTGTCCTGCCTTTGGGCGCTTTGGAGAATAGCTTGACTCCCTCTTCTTTGTGGCAGCCCATAAGATATTGGAACACTGCTATCATGTCCCCCCTTGTCCTTCTTTTCATCAAACTAGACATACCCAATTCCAGCAACCTTATATGTTTTAGCCTCCAGTCCCCTAATCATCTTTGTTCTTCTTCTCTGTACTCTTTCTAGAGTCTCAACAACTTTTTTACATCGTAGTGACCAAAACTGGATGCAGTATTCCAGGTGTGGCCTTACCAAGGCATTGTAAAGTGATATTAATACTTCACGTGATCTTGATTCTATCCCTCTGTTAATGCAGCCTAGCACTGTGTTGGCTTTTTTGGCAGCTGCAGCACACTGCTGGCTCATATTTAAGTGATTGTCCACTAGGACTCTGATCCCTCTCACAGTTACTACTATTGAGCAAGGTACCCCCTAAACTATACCTTTACATTTGGTTTTTCTTGCCTAAATGTAGAACCTTAACTTTTTTCGCCATTGAATTTCATTTTGTTAGATAGCACCCAGCATTCAAGTCTGTCCAGATCCTCCTGTATCTTAATCCTGTCTTCTGGAGTGTTGTCTATTCCTGCCAGCTTGATGTCGTCTGCAAATTTGATGAGTTCCCCATTTATTCCTTTGTCCTTTCGCCGCAGCCTCAAAACACTCCTTTTCCACCTGGCTGACCTGGACTGACAGGGATTTTAATTATGTTTTTAATTTTTAACTCTAATTTTTAATTTATTTTAATTTTAATTTATTGTACAGGGGCCTTTAATTTTAATTTTAACTTCTGTATTTATTGTATGTTATTGTTGTTAGCCGCCCTGAGTCCTTCAGGAGATAGGGCGGCATATAAGTCCCAATAATAAATAAATAAATTGTTGATGAAGATGTTGAAGAGCACTGGGCCCAGAACAGAGCCCTGGGGCACCCGACTACACACTTCCCTCTATGTAGATGCAGTTCCATTGAGGACCACACGCTGAGTACGGCCGGTCAGCCTGCTATGAATCCATCTGGTGGTGATTCTGTCTAACCCGCATTTTTCTTTCTTATCAAGTAGAAGGTTGTGATCTACTTTATCAAATGCCTTACTGAAGTCCAACTAAATTATATCCACAGCATTCCTCTGATCCACTAATTTTGTCACTTGGTCAAAGAATGCAATAAGATTTGTCTGGCATGATCTGTTTTTGACAAAGCCATGTTGGCTTTTAGTAATGACTTTGTTTGCCTCTAGGTGCTCGCTGATTCATTGTTTGATTATCTTTTCCAGAATCTTCCCAGGTATTGAGGTCAGGCTGATAGGTCTGTAATTTCCTGGATCCATTTTTTTCCTTTTTTGAAGATGGGAACTACATCAGCTCTTTTCCAATCCTCTGGTAGTTCCCCAGTGCTCCAGGATCTTTGAAAAATATAGTTCAGTGGTTCTGAGATCACATCTGCCAGTTCCTTGAGAATCTTGGGGTGTAATCCATCTGGTCCTGGTGATTTGAACTCATCTAGACTAGACAGGTGCTCACTTACCATTTTCTTGCCTATCTTAACTTGTGTTTCTATTCTGTTTTTTATGGCACTATTTTTGATAGGTTGGTCTGTTTTTTCCTTTATGTAAAGACAGATGCAAAAAACGAGTTAAATAGTTCTGCTTTCTCCCTGTTGCTTGTCACCTTCTTGCCACTTTCCCCCACTAATGGACCAATCATTTCCTTTACTTTTTTCTTGTTTTTTACATGTTGAAAAAAGCTTTTTTATTATTATTGCCTTTGGTCGCAAGCCTTAGTTCATTTTGAGCCTTAGCTTTCCTCACTTCGTCTTTGCAGGCCCGGGCTATTTGCTGATATTCTGCCTTAGTTATGTGCCCCTCTTTCCACTTTCTATACTTGTCCTTTTTATCTTTCAATTTGTCAGAGAGTTCTTTATGCAGCCAAGCCGGTTTCTTTTGAGAGCTGTTATTTTTCCTCTTCGTTGGTATTGTGCTAGACTGGGCTTTTATTATCTCACTTTTCAAAATTTCCCAAGCTTCTTGGCTTCCGGCTTGTGCGTGCGGCGCTTCCGGACGCCAAGAACAGTCTGCTTCCTGCCGTCCGTTCTTTCTTTTTTGGAAGACCCTGAAAAGGGTCGAAAATTGCCCTGGAAGGGCAACTACCGAGAAGACACCTTCCCTGTGATCGTGGAAGGGTAGCAGCCCTCCGCTTGAATCCGGGACAACTACTTTGGCCTGAAGAAGAAGAGACCAGCCATAAAGATGGCCGATCATTAAGCCACTCCCTGCCGAAAACCAAAAGCACTACCTAGCACTAAGAAGCAATCTGGAGGACCTAGGGGAGATTTTACTTTTCTTACTCCCTTAACTATTTTCCTGTGGGACTTTCCTGAAAATTTCTTTCCCCACTTTTTGAAAAAATGGCGAATATCTACTCTGGGAACAAATCTTAAAGCCTTAAAGAAATTCAGGTAATTCAGCAAAGAAATTAAGTAATTCTATTTGTATTTACTAAAAAGTTCCTATTTTTTGGTGGGGATCTACTACCCTATTTCCTCTCTAAGCTGTGAATTAAAGAAAAAAAATTGGACTAATGCTACAAAAGTTTTATATTAATTTGGGGAAAAAAGAAAAAAAAATACACTGCATTTTATATGCTATTGATGACATCTTGTGGCGAAACCTGGTACAGCAAGTAAACCTTTCTCCTGTTGTGAGAGCTGACGGAATAACAGAGCAGTCCTTGACATTACTTTTAAAGATAAGTGTGGGAACACCTGTCACTGAAAACAACTCTTGGAGGTGGATAATCTTTGACTATTATTAAAATAGCCTCCATGGAAGATTTAACTGCAAACAACAATGAAATGGATGAATATATCCCACCACTTGATTATAAACTGATACTGGACACGATTTTGGCAATGACAGAGCAAATCAAAGGTAAACTGCAAGAAAAATCTGACAACTTAAAGCCACCAAATCAAATTCTAACCTTAAATGAGGAAATAATAATTCAAGAGCAAATAGAAGTGGAAACTAACACTAAAATAGGAGAATTCAAAGAACAAATGCAACCTACAGAGAATCTTAAAGTCCAAACTTCAATGTAAACTACAAAACTTACAGCTCAAAAAGCAACAGCACCTGAAGAAAGCAATATTAAGAGTGAAGATGTTAAAGGCCTTCAAATATACTTTATTGAGAATGCAACTAATCAAATGACAACCATCACACCAGCTACTACTTTCTGCCTAATCCAGATGGAATTGGAAGAAGAAAAAGACATGCCTGATTTAATGACAACTATATTGCATCAATCATCAAAAACTGAATTATTAAAGCAAAACTTCAATGATTACAAAGGGGACACTTTCTCTGCAAAACTGACATTTGGATACTCTCCCTGGATTCAAATAAGGGGTACAGGAAGAAAGGGAAATACATTTGAGAACTTAAAAGATGCCAAAAGGGAAGCCTGATTGGCACAAAAGGAAGGCAAGTGTTAGATTTAAAAAACTGAACTTGTTTCTTTCTTGGGATTCCTAAAGATAGACTATAAAAATAGCTTTCAATGGATTAAGGGGAATCTCTAAAAAATATAACTGATTTAACATTTAGGTTTTAGTTTTGTAAGGGAAAACAAAAGAAAGCTTTTAGAATATAATTCTGAACAATATTATAGAATTTGGAATGATATCGAAAGATAGCATTTTAACAATTGATGTATGGTTAAGATGACATATAGAATATATTAGTTGTTACTTTTGAACTATATTATAGAATCTAGAACTTTATATACAAAAGGTAGTATTTTAATAACTGTTGAACGGTTAAGGCAAAAAATATCTTTCTAATAATTGGTGATTTGTTAAGATGAAAACTAGATTTTATTTTTTTATTTTTTATTGAAAAGTTTTAACATACAGTTTATCTAGATTTTAATGGTAAAACATAAGAATGTTTTGTAGTGAACAATTTAAGTTTTGTAGGTAAGAGAATTATTCTTTATTGAAATAGGGAATTGTGGGTTACCCAAAAATTAAGCTTTCTTTCATACATTATAGGCTATTCTAGAATATTCTATTGCAATTAGATAAAATTTAAAAACAGGATATTGATATGTATTAGTGAAAATATATTGAAAATTTTGTTAATTGACTAGGTTACAACTAGAAATGTATTAACTTGACTATTTTGGACTATGTGATAATTAAGGGAATCAAAGAGGGAATCCCCGTTGATGCAACCTGAACTATTTACAACTTATTTGTTATTTTGACTACCCAACCACTGTATTGCTTCACAAATACATGTATATGTAAATATTAAAAAATCAATAAAAGTTGTATAAAATTTTTTTCCAAGCTTCTTGAGTTGTTTTCCTCTTGAGGATTCTCATCCATGGAATCCTTCCCAAGCTCTCTCTAAGTTTATTGAAATTAGCTCTCTTAAAGTCCAGGACTCTAGTTTGACTGTGTTCTACTGCTTGTGCTTCCATAATGTTAAATTCCAATATTGCATGATCACTTCCTCCCAAGGTTCCTGTGGCTTCAACACCTTCTATCATTTCATCTCTGATAGTGAGAATTAGATCCAAAATGGCTAATCCCCTAGTTTCCTTCTCTACTTTTTGGGTAACAAAGTTGTCTGCTAGGTTTGTCAGGAATCTGTTTGATCTTCCATTTGGTGTGGAGTTTGTCTCCCAGTTGATGTCAGGGTAGTTAAAGTCCCCCATTACTATTGTGATGTGCTTCCTACATACCTTAGTTAGCTGACTAGCAAAAAGTTCATCTATTTCCTCTGTTTGGTTGGGTGGCCTATAGTATACACCTATGGCAATGTCATTTTCCCCCCTTTTATATTGACCCAAATGCATTCAAGTTTACAGTTTTCATTATTGTTGTGCTCTATTTCTGTAGAGATGTAGTTATTCTTATATAGAGGGCAACTCCACCTCCTCTTTTATTTGGTCTGTTTCTTTTAAATAATTTAAATCCCTCTAGCTGTGTGTTCCATTTGTGGGTTTCATCCCACCATGTTTCCGTAATGGCAACAATATCATATCTGCCCTCATTAACCTGAATTTCTAGTTCACCGTTTGCTGTTCATACTCAGTGCATTGGTGTATAGACATTTGAGTCCTTTATGTCTGACCCTGTCTCTCCTTTCTACATAACCTGTGTGGTGCCTGAGTTCCCCTATTGTCTTACCACCTATTTGGTTAGTGCACTTTGTGTGGGACTCGCTAATAGAAGCATGATTTTGCTTGACAGCAAGGTTGATATTCTTGTCCACACACACATCTATGTTACATGCATTGATAGCCCTATAATTTTTAGATTAATAATAATAATAATAATAATAATAATAATAATAATAATAATAATAATAATAATAATAATAATAATAATAATTTTATTTATATACCGCCCTTCTCCCGAAGGACTCAGGGCGGTGAACAGGGCAGATATATAAAAATACAAAAATACAAAAGTTAAAAGAAAATTAAACATGTGCCCAACTAAAAACAATAAATACATATATTAAAAATGACAATAAAAACCCAACCCATCCCCCATCAGGCCAGGCCGGCTTGTTCAAATAAGAGTGTCTTCAGATCGCGACGGAAGGAGCGAAGGTCGGGCGCCATCCGGAGCTCAACCGGCAACCGATTCCATAGTTCCGGGGTGCCCACAGAGAAGGACCTCCCCCTGGGGGCCACCAATCGACATTCTCTGATTGGTGGCACCCTGAGGAGGCCCTCTCTGTGGGCGCGCACAGGGAGGAGGGAAGTTGATGCCGGCAGCAGGTGCTCCCTAAGGTACTCCGGACCCATGCCATGTAGGGCCTTAAACACCATTACCAGTACCTTGAATCTCACCCGGAAGACAACTGGCAGATTGGCGGGGACAGGGATGTTCTATATCAATTAACTCACTGTCCCCGCTGTTTAAATATTCCTCCAGAAAATCTGTGAATTTATAGCCAAGCAACTCAGTCCCTTTCTTTGAAGGATGCAAACCATCTCTTTTGTACATTTTTTCATTGGACCAGCTACAGACATCGTGACTAATATATCCAAAGCCTTCCTCTTTACACCACTCCTTTAGCCACTTATTGAATTGTGCTATACATTTGCCTTTTCCATTTTGCTCCTTATACACTGGTAAAACCTCTGAAAAAGTAAGCCTACAGCCTATTCTGCTAAGTTCCTGCCCCAAGCTCTGGAAATCATTCTGCACAGAGAGTACATCTTTTTGGGACAGATCGTTAGTGCCAAGATGTACAATAGCCTCCACATCACAGTCCTTGCTGGCATTCTTGATTATTTTAGAAATATGCTTCTTGTCCCTACTGGCAGTAGCACCTGGAAGATACCTGACCTCTTTCGAAACCTCTATGTCCTTTCCTAAATTTACATCCCTTATAATTGAATCAAAAGGGACGCGGTGGCTCAGTGGATTAGGATGCTGAGCTTGTCGATCAGAAGGTCGGCAGTTTGGCAGGTCGAATCCCGAGTGCCGCGTAACAGAGTGAGCGCCTGTTACTCGTCCCAGCTTCTGCCAACCTAGCAGTTCGAAAGCACGTAAAAAATGCAAGTAGAAAAATAGGGACCACTCCGGTGGGAAGGTAACAGCGTTCTGTGCACCTTTGGCGTCTAGTCATGCCGGCCACATGACCACGGAGAAGTCCTCGGACAAGCGCTGGCTCTTTGGCTTTGAAACAGAGATGAGCACCGGCCCCTAGAGTCGGAAACGACTAGCACGCGTGTGCGGGGGAACCTTTACCTTTACCTATAATTGAATCACCAGCAGAAGGTGGCTTCTCTTTTTGGATGCCTTTCTGTTCTTGCATGACTGATGTGTAATACCAGATTTGCACTTCTCCCTGTCGAAAACAAGTTTTTCATCTTGGACCACAATCCCCTGCTTATTTGAGATATTATCATACCTTTACCTGTCTCCTTAATGTCCCTATTAAGGTCAGCAAACGCTTTGTGTTTATGGTTCACAGATCTCACCCTGCCAGATCCCACGGTTGTCCACACTGCCCTTCTCCTGCAGGATCTTTGTGGTAGAGGGAGCTGATAGCACGAAGGCTCAATAGAGTAGAAGGGCTGAACTTGACAACTAATTTCTGCCTGAAGAGCACAGATTACAGACCCTAGATAAATAATCTGTCCTTGTAGACTAGTGATTTGTTTACAGATAGGACAGTTTCCAAGTTTGAAAAAGGTACTGCGAAAGACAGCTGCAAAACAAGTGTTGCACTGAACTAAGCCAGACATTCTTAGATACAAGGAATCTCAGATACATTTGCCCTGAATGTACCACTGCTGTTTTCGATTTTTAGTTATATACAGCTCTGAGCAGTTGAAATACTGCTCAAAACAATGAAGATCTAATCAGGGCCCCAAATGCAGTTCAAATACAATGCAATCCAATCAGGGCCCTAGCTATTTTTCTGGTGCAGCCTTCCCAAAACCTACAAAATGTAGCACTTCCCAGCAGCTCTGAGCAGTTGAAATACTGCTCAAAAGCGATGCAGATCCAATCAGGGCCCCAAATGAAGTTCAAATACAATGCAATCCAATCAGGGCCCTAGCTACTTTTCTGGTGCAGCCTTCCCAAAACTTACAGAATGTAGCACTTCCCAGCAGCTCTGAGCAGTTGAAATACTGCTCAAAAGCAATGTAGATCCAATCAGGGCCCCAAATGCAGTTCAAATACAATGCAATCCAATCAGGGCCCTAGCTACTTTTCTGGTGCAGCCTTCCCAAAACTTACAGAATGTAGCACATCCCAGCAGCTCTGAGCAGTTGAAATATTGCTCAAAAGCGATGCATATCCAATCAGGGCCCCAAACTTCCTAATCACATTAAAAATTATTCAACCTCACTACTTTAGGAATATTAGAGACCTTCAAAACAGTGAGCTTAATTTGACATCAGTTGAGTTTTACATCTTTCGGACTTGAAGAAATTTTAAAGAATTGGCAAAAAGCTTTTTATAAAAGGAGTTTGATTTAAAAAAAATTAAATGGATTTAAAGATTAGAGAGATATGGAACAATGCTTATTATTTAATTATAAATATGTTTATTTAAAAAACATATATTTATAATTAAATAATAATTTTTAAATAATTAACTATTTCCTTTCAATAATTTCCCATTAGGTTATATTATAATACTACACCCCCATGGGAAATGACTGAATCATGCTAGCAACCGAGATTTGATGACAATTGCAAATGGACACTAGAGGGAACTAAAGGACCAGGCAGAAAAAGAGTTAAAGTGCCTAAGCTAATTATAACTTTTTCTTATTAAAAAAAGTATTTTGAAACATGGATTCAAATATTAATAATATCTCAGAAAGGATACAGATTTCAATGGGCAGACTTTTAAAAGATGATGAAAAAACATTTACCCGAGTTTGAAGGCATGGAAGACAACAAAATTGAGATTACCCAAATGGAACTACAAAAGACAAATCAAGAAAAAGATATGGATATGGAACAGCTGCACAAAGAAATTCTAGACGATGCCTCTTTACAAAGGCTGGTGAAAACTTTAAAGACTGCTTATAAATGTGGTCAGACACAAAGAATCAGGCTCATTTGTTAGACTGCAGCATAGGAGATTTTTTCCCCAAGCCTATACCCAAGAATCTAGTCAAGTAAAGTTCAACGCTAAATTGGCACCAGATAAATGTGAACGGAATTCAGGAATGTTTGGACTTAGATCGTTTGTGGCAACGTAAGAACTCTAAACTGATGACATTCTTAATTCCATCCCCCTCAGCTTTGCCTATTCTACACAAAGTGTGATAAATGATCAACTCTTGTCATGTGATAGGAATGATTTAATGATCAAGACTGTGCAGAGCAAAAAGGAATATAAAGTTGGACTATTTGATCATGGAGAAATTATTTGTTTGATATTTCTGGTAATTCCTAATGGACTTTTTGCTGAACTAGAATTAAAAACATGATTTCTAGACTGTGTAGAAATAAAGGTTACGGTATGGGGAAAAGAGCTTTTTTTATTTGTAACTTGGGTGTATATTAAATTACATTATGCTTGATGTGAAGAAGGTTCAATTCAATTCAATTCATTTATTTAATAATAATTAAATTATTACCAAAAATATAATATTAAGTATATAAAACTAGGTGTAGAAATTTTGGAGAAAAATAATCATAAAAGTTGGATAAATGAAAATAAAATGATTAAGAAATATAGATTATAATATAATTAGATATGAAAAGGATAGGACACTAAAAAGCAGAGACATCACCCTGCCAACAAAAGTGCGTATAGTCAAAGCTATGGTCTTCCCAGTTGCAATGTATGGCTTTGAAGGGTGGACCATAAAAAAGGCTGAACGCCAAAGAATTGAGGCCTTTGAACTATGGTGCTGGAGAAGACCCCTGCGAATTCCTTGGATTGGAAGGCGATCAAACTGGTCTTTAGAAGGCCAGATCCTGAAGTTTAAACTCAAATACTTCAGCCACCTAATGAGAAGGAAGGACTCACTGGAGAAGAGCCTAATGCTGGGAAAGATGGAGGGCAATAGAAGAAGAGGACGACAGAGAATGAGGTGGCTGGATGGAGTCACTGAAGCAGTAGGCGTGAGCTTAAATGGACTCCAGAAGATGGTAGAGGAAAAAGAAGGCCTGGAGGAATGTTGTCCATGGGGTCGCAATGGGTGGGACACGACTTCACAACTCACAACAACAGATAGGAAAATACAGTTTTAGAAATAATATAGAAATAAAAAAATCTTAAAATAAGCCCAGAAATAACAGATCAGTCTGAAGAATAAGTTTAAAAAAAGGCCCACAATTCTATTTGTAAAACATATCTTTATTTTTAACAGATAACAAAATATTAAATTCTCTACTGCACTAGCAGGAGGAAAGAAAATCACCTTTTCTCTATGGATTGCACTATCACTCCAAAAAACCTATAACAATCCCTAGCACCTCCTGCTATATCTACATCATTAAGCCCCAATCAAATCACTCCTAAACATCAAAATGTACATTACCTTTTCTTAGCTTACCTGCACCTGCCACCTACCTATCTCATCAACATCAGCTAATAAATACAGGACATTTCTATGGGCTTAGTTTGTCTTGTAATGCCTTAACTTACACAATATCAACCCTAACTCATTTCACCTGCCTATCTTGTAATTAGTCCCATTAGCCTTTACCCTTCAATAATAGAAACAAACATCTTCCACGTTTCCTAGGAACTCCCGTTATCTGTACACTTTCAGTATTTACCAGATAACAGTGCCCCCCCTGCCACAATTTTCTCACTGTGGAGTAGGAGAGTTCCTCAGTAATTTCCAATTTGTGCACTGGGCATGTGATATTGCCTTACTTCCTATTCGAAAACCCACTCTAGCTACAAAATATCTGATTAGACTGGTATTTATCCTCTTTCCTTTTCACTGGTTTTTGCAAGTTAATCTCCTTATCAGAGTCCAAGTCTCTGACTTTGCTGCTATCTGTCTCACTGACCTCTCCTGAACCAGAAGCTCTAAGTTTTGGAGTTGGACTCCAATCTCCACTTTGATCTTCTAAATCAGTGGTTAATGAAGGCAAGCTGCACTCCTCTCCTGACCATTTAAGCTGGACATACTGCCAGTAAAAGTTCACCTCTGCCATACCTCCATTGCTACCTGAGAAAGCTGGCTTTTCCATTGCAACTCTTTGTAGAGGCTGAACCAAATTCATTGTCCGTAATCTTGTTTGGTTTTTTTTTAATCTGATCTATCATTCCTTGGCTCTTCCTTTCCCTGACTGTCCAAGGTGACACAGCTTACTTCCATGGAGGATTAGAACACAGGTCTCCCCTCTTAGAGTCCAAGTCTTAACCATACAATATGCTAGCCCTCATAACGTCACTTCTATTCTGAAATGTTAGTAATGTTTATTTCCCAGAACAAAATAGCTTACCTCTATGAAAGATGGAAAGGATAAGACCATCTAAATTTGATCAGAGGAAAACATCAAAGAAAAATGAACACTTAGGCTGCTCCAAGTTGATGTCATCAAATGTGGATTCTTTTAACCTAAAGATACAGACAAACATCTTTAAACCCACATCCAAAATACTGATATATACAGAATCCTACAGAATTAAAAATATCTGGTGAAAACATAATCAGGCTGTCCTCCTTCCCACAATTATTAAGTGTGTCTTTTTTACTCCTTTAAGTTTTTAATGAGTTTTTAATCTAAGACTCAAAACTGCCTACAGTCACAGGTCTGCAGATATATTTTGTCAAAGATAAACATTTCCATCCACCTTTAATTTGAAAAAATAAATGCAAAACAAGAAGGCCTAGAAAATAAATAGCTATATCCAATCTTGGTAACTTCACTGGTTATTTACAATAAGAAATTAATTTTCATAGTTCAAAGGTACATTTTGCTAGGAGACAGTTATCCTGTGTTAAGATGGGTGGCCAATAAATTTTATAAATAAATATTTTGAGTTTTTCCACAATGAAATAGAATTGTCTTTAGTTACATGATTATTCTCTAATTTCAGGCAAACATAAAAAGTGAGCAATTATTATATGTAAAGCAAAATTACATTTCAGAGAAAGGAAATGGAAGAATTTGATCAAACACTATGTTTGAATTCAGAATATCTTAGTATTAGAAAAATGATTTATCATATTAAGGGACTGTATAAGAAATCTATTGATTACAGAAATAATTTCCATTAAAGAGCTCATCCAACTGATTTCATGAAATCTGCAACTGCAGCTTCAGAAAAAAAAGCCTTTTGCTATAAGTGAAAAATATGGAAGTGCTCTTAGACAATAAAGCTATAGGACAGCAATCTCTAATACAACTTTTGCTACATTATAATTTCATAAAATATGTTTTGTTGTTTCTTATTACTTAAGAAACCTATCTAGAAATCTCCATTAGGAGTGTTGGTAGTAGCTCACCTCTATGCGCAACTATTCATTTTAAGTCTCTATTTTCATCCCTATATTATGCAATAAAGAGATTTTGCAACTTTCCTTGAAGATGAAGTCTGTTTCAGTGCCTAGAGTTGCACTGTAAGCACTACAAGGACACAAGTTCTAGTAGTTGGTGACTCACTACCATGAGAAAATGAAATAAATATGTGCAGAACAGAACCCATCATCTCAAAGTAGTTTGCCATATGCAAGGATCAGAAGTGCAATGGAATTTCCAAGATTTATCGTATCCATTAGTTAGCACATGGGGACAACTACTTTTGCAAAATCATCTATTTAAAAATCTAGGAAGGAAGTTCAAGGATCTGAAAACTGAGGCTTATGAGGTCTTCTCCCTACTTATTGTTTTTAAATCCAAGGCACATTTTTATTATAATTTTCTTTTAAAATCAAGAAAGCCAGTAATACGTGATCACTTTTTCCTAAAACTTCTGGTACTTTTCTATTAAGTCTTCCTTATTTTTTATTCATTTATCACATTGTATAACCACCTATGTCACAAGTGTGACTCTGGGAAGCTCACAATTAAAACAGCAGAAGCAATAACAATATAAATGTTCATTTATAAGTCTTGCAGCCGTAAAGTATGACATCACATGACCATGTCATTTAGCAAATACAATTCTGGCAGTCCTGGATGCCAAGAGAATCACCAGCAATCACATGACAGCGGGGATGGTCAGATGGCCAGAACTCTGAGGACCAGTATTATGTACTACTTGTTCAGTGTAATTGCAAAGTCAGTGAGTGGCCATTAACTGTGGACCGCTTGTATTTTTATTTGTTCCTATATTTATTTTAATCCAAACACTTTACAGTATTTCCAAGTTCACTTTCTTAGACTTGTGAGTAAATATAATATATGTACAGTATCTATAAGGATATAAAAATATAAACACACTAAGACTGCTTCGGATTGCTTATAATGTTTTGAGTTTATGCATTTACGATAACCATTATTAAATGGAGAATTAATATTTTCTTTCTTAAAAAGTCAAATTCAACTTTATTCCCCATATTCTAAGCATTTGTGTATAGACAACAAAGGTCATGAACTTTATGAGCCATGTTCTTTCTGATTATTTCATAATCAGAAAGCTAGAAACCTTAATTATAAATAACAATCATAAATAGACTCCTATGGCAAGAGAAGCTAATCAGAAAAAGAATTAGAGGATAAGAACTTGTTTTAAAAAAAGATATATCAGACTTCTCAGGGGCAGTTAGATAAGAAACTGCAGAAACAAGATTTCCAAGAACAGAAAAACTCTGATAAATAGCAAAGTTAATTAAATTATTACAAAAGAATCCCACTGACTACTACGTACAGTATATCTGGTATTAGGCTATTTGCTGGTGATCTTATGAGAATGTGTTCTCACGCTACAGAACACCCTTTCCCTCATTCCTGCAGAAGCCTGGTGCTTCCCTTATCCCCTCCCCCTCAGATAGCCAATCCAAAGGGTCTGTTTCTACATTGAATCTCTTTACTTGTGTATGCATAAGTGTTGATTTTGTACATGGTATGTTTGAGTACTCCTTCTGTCAAATGTTCCTCCCTCCAAATTCCTAGAGTGGAGGCCATGTTCCTTTACCATAGAGCCAAGCTTAGGGCATCTAGGCCAGATGATGGCCAAATGCCCTCATAACACCTATGTGAAGGATTTGATAACTGATTCAGAGCAGGAAAAGTTACCAATAGTACAAAATGCCCCAAAGTCCCACAATATAAACAAAGGCCATGCATGCATTGGCACTGCTTTTCCACCACCAACAATGAGATTCTGCTAGTGTCTTTTGCTGCATGTATAATTAGACATATACTGATGTCTCATAAGCAGATGGAACGAAATGGTGGGGATAATCAGAGACTATTTCTCATTCCCATCCAGTGTGTTCAATTCTTAAAGCACTGAAGGAATGTTTCTAAAGATTCTACAGTGCCCTGTCCAATTAAATCATCCTATAGTTTATTAGATAGGCTCCTTTAAACTGGTCAATCTATGTCATCTCATTCCACCTCACATCCTGGACTAGAAGTTGTGTCACTCATTTATTTATTTATCAAATCTATATGCTTCCCCAGCCCAACTGAACTCTACAGTTATACTTTGTGCTTACCTTGTCACTGTTGTTCAATATTATGATAAGTTATTCGTTGTCTAACCAGTTCATCAAAAGCAGCTCTCAGTTAGGCCATAAATTTTAGTATACTTATCTATAAAAAGTGGTTGTTCTCCAGAAGACGGACTGCCCGTTTTGAGATTTCCCTGGTCAACAAGCCAATTATAAACCTTGCCCAGTAGGTTAAGAGTTAATAAATATTTATCAATTTTTGGATGGCAAAAGAGTCATATTTATTTTTATATTTATTATGAGTCATCACATCAGTGTGATCTCTTAAATTAAAATCACATAGATTTTCCCTATGATTACTTGGTAAATTAGAAAAAGGACTAAAAGTAACAGAAGGAAACTGATCAAAGATAAATGCAAAATTCTTCATTTAAAAAATAGAAAGTAAAATCATAGGAAGTGCTCAGGAATACCTAGTTTGGCAACAGTATTTGTGAAATTAATTGTGTGAGATTCTTGGTCCTCTCTGAGGTTGGTTGTTTTCTTGCAGACATTTCATTACCAAATTACGTAACATCAGTACTAGAAGAGAGTGAGGCGTGCTATCTATTTATATATTAATGACTTGTCCATCAGTGTTGATAGTAGTGGTTCCTTGATTAAACTGTTTTTTAATGTTAGTTTGTAAGTCTGAGTTAATAGTTCCTTAATTGGGGTATTGTCCACTTCTTGATTGATGGTCTTATATTAATCTTGGTGTTAAACTCTGCTTATCTGGGTAATGATAGCTCATGAGGCGATGTTTTGGTCTTGTGTTAATAATAATAATAACAACAATAATAATAATGAAGTTGGAAGGTAACATGGAGGTCATCTAGTCCAACCCTCTGTTCAGGCAAGAAACTCTATACCATTTCAGACAAATGGCTGTCCAGTCTCTTCTTTAAAACTTCCAGTGTTGGAGCATTCACAGTTTCTGGAGGCAGGTTGTTCCACTGATTAATTGTTCTAACTGTCAGAAAATTTCTCCTTAGTTCTAGGTTGCTTCTCTCTTTGATTAGTTTCCATCCATTGCTTCTTGTCCTGCCTTCAGTTGCTTTGGAGAATAGCTTGACTCCCTCTTCTTTGTGGCAGCCCCTAAGATATTGGAACACTGCTATCATTTGTTTCCTTTTTGGCTTTTTTATTGTCTCTTTTGAATAGTATGTAGTTGTTGTTAATCTCCTGTGCCTGTTGACGTGCCTGTTGATTGCTGATTTGTCTGAATGCCAGTTTCCAGGAATTCTCTAGGATTTTTGAATTTGACTTGGTTTAAGATGCTCACAATTCCTTGTTGAAACTATGGTTAAGTCTGTCCATGTGTTGCGAAAGGTAAGTTTTCATCATGTCTTTAGGACTGCTAATTGGTGTTCATGGATGTGTTCTGTTAATCTTCTGCCTGTTTGTCCTACATAGTGGATATTAGTCCTTACACTGTACGTTACAGATGATTCCTGGTTTTCTTCTGGGGCTGCTGTATTTTTTAATTTACTTAGGATGTTTTGGAAGGCTTTAGTTGGTTTGTGTGCTACAGTGATAACATGTTGTTGTAACTGCTGGTGGTTTCTGACATGGTTTGAATGTACGGCAGTGTTATGTTTTTCTCAGCTTGTGTTGGCTATACTGTAGTAGACTGATGAAGCACTTTTTTATAAAGTTGTATGGGTATCCATTTTGTTGGAAGATGTTGTATAGATGATCTAATTCCTTTTTCTGATGTCCATGGATTACTGCAATGTGTTTGTGTTCATCTAAATAGTGTTCTTACACAGATTCTCTTGTGAATAGGGCAACATGTTTTCTTCTTCCCTTGTGAATTTTATTCCTTTGAAGATGATGTTGATAATTTAATTGTGCACCATCAAGTCAGTGTGATCTTTTAGTAGAGATGGACCTCCTCTAGAAATCTCTGTCCCCAATATGGCCCTTTCCTAACAGTACACTCATCACCACTATACTGAGTCAATCCATCCATCCATCCATGTAGCTGTCCTTTTCTTTTCATTACACTCCCTAGCTTTACAAATTTCTCAAAGCAGCTGGATTTTCAAGTGTCCTAAATATGATCATTTGAGTCTGAAGGTTTGTAGTTCAAGTGAGAATTCTAGATTTATTTGTTTTGTGTTCCATTTGTTGTTGTTGTTGTTTTTTCTTGGCTATTCATATTCTCAAAAAGCCTTCTTCAACACCAACACTGAAATGTGTTAACATTCTTTCTATTCTGATTCTTTAACTATTATCAAAGGGGAAATCACTACCAACACAGTTTTGATGCATATGTGTGTACACACTTCCAGTCATATTTTCTAAGGACTTCAATATTATTCTACAAAATCCTACTCTGAGGCATATTTATTGATTCTTGGATCCTTTACTATTAATAGTCAACCCTAAAAAAAGCAGAAGCTATCTCCCTCTTCAGTATTTTCATTGACAGTCCTAAAGCTGGTTGTAAAGCTTGTTATTTTAGTCTTAATCTTAGACCCACTGTTCTCCTTGACTTTTCTTACTAGAGCTTGCAGATCATTTGCATTTTTAGCCCTTAGAGAAATGTCATCAGAATATAAGTTATTGATATACCTTCCTCTAATTTAAAAACCATGTATATTCTCCAATCCAAACTTCAATATGTATTCAGCATGTAGACTGAATAAATAAGGACAGACTATATAGTTTTGTCTCACTCCTTTGCCAATCTGGAGCAGCCTGTTTTATCATGTTCCATCAAAAGTACTTGTGAAAATCTAATTACAAACTTGGTATTAGTCATCAGTGTAACACAGTTGCAAAAAAAATGTAATTCAGTTTTGGACTGTATCAACATAAATATAATTTTCAAGTCATGGGAAATAATATTTCCAATTTACTTTGCATTCAACTGAATCCTTCTCAAATAGTGTCCAGTTCTGAGGAGATTCAGGAACAATAATTTGATGTTCTAATAAATAAGATATTCCAAAGCATGTTTAGCATAATTAAATAAAAGGAAATAACCCATAACTGAGCTAGGATCCAAAAACAGGTTTTATGAATTCAGGAAGGCTTGATTTTTTTTTCCCCAACATCCCCTTGATAAATAATCATTTCTAAAAACAGCCATTCATTGGTAATACTGAACAAATGGAAATGACAGGTAAAAGAAATAAAATGAAATCCATCAGTCTAGTAAGAGCCCTTTGTATCAACATAAGCAAGTAAGAGGATGCCTGACCTGCTTTATAAAGATTTCTTAAGAAATATCTAAATGTAACATGAAGCCCACTTATTTTATTTATAAAATCCCTATACCATCCTTAAAGCCAAAAAGCATAATAAAACTAGTTGCCAAATGATTTTTGAAGCCAGAAAAACATGAAAATGAAATATATTAAAATAAACATTAGGTGCATAAATTTAATTTTAATATTAATTTTAAAGCAAATCACAGTGTTACACTGAACCAAATGTGTTAAATATGTTCAGGATAGCCCTGAATAGCAGTTTCTAACAGTGAAACCACTAGAGCAAAAGATATCTACCACTTTGTATTTTGCAAATAATTCCAGCAAAAAAGAGGCCATAGAAATAGATTATACACACATTGTCTCAACAATATTTAATTTAGTAAGTGTTCATCAGGATGCTCAGGTTCTTCAAATAACGTAAATATTTAAAATGTGTATCAACAAAATAGGTATCAGAATAAAGAACTGGGGTTCTATTTTCAGATACCAATGTGGCCTTGGGCTTCTCCAAAAAAGGCCTATACAATCATATTAAAAAGAAAGTACACTCTCTGAGTTCTATGATTTTATGTATTACCTGGTCCTTGGCAGCTCTTAAAAGTAGGTATATACAAACTCAGATGAACAACAGCACATGATGTATTATACCATGTCGTCATTTATTTTTCAAAAAGAAAGCCAAAATAGAGAAGCCATGTGTGAAAAACTATGCTTTCATAGATATGAAGAGGCTAAGTAACAGCCAAGTGCTACTAATCAAATGCTCTTGATCAATTGTTCATCAACAAGTGTGACTAGCTCTACAAAAGCCAAAGTATAGGACGTTGCTGCTCTCCAGCATTCAGGTGTATATTAACACAATGCCAAACAGTAAATAGATCAGCAATGATCTTAGAGAAGCAATTGTTGCTGCCCATTAATCTGGGAAGGGTTATAAGGCCATTTCCAAACAATTTGAACTCTTTCATTCTATAGTGAGCAAAATTATTCACAAGTGGAAAACATTCAAGACAGCTATCAATCTTCCCAGGAGTGGATGTTCCAGCAAATTTACTCTGTGTAATGCTCAGAAAAATTGCCAAAAAAATTAAAAAAAAATCCAAGAGTTACCTCTCAGACTCTACAGGACTCAGACAGCATGTTAAATGTTAAAAATTCATGACGGTACAATTAGAAAAAGACTGATCAAATATGGTTTATTTGAAAAGGCTGCCAGGAGAAAGCCTCTTCTCTCTATAAAGAACATGGCAGCACAGCTTAATCACAAGGGCTCTGGAACAATGTCCTTTGGACAGACAAGACCAAAGTGAAGAGGTTTAGCCTTAATGCACAGTGCCATGTTTGGCAAAAACCAAACACAACAGATGAGCACTAACATCTCATACCAACCATTAAGCACAGTAGCAGAGGGGTGATGATTTGGGCTTGTTTTGCAGCTACAGGACCTGGGCTCCTTGCAGTCATTGAGTCGACCATGAACTCCTCTGTATAGCAAAGTATTCTACAGTCATATGTGAAGCCATCTGTCTGACAACTAAATCTTGGTCAACATTGGGTCATGCAACAGGACAATGGTCCCAAGCACACCAGCAAATCTACAACAGAATGGTTGGGGGGAAAAAGAATAAAGGTGTTGTAATGTCCAAGTCAAAGTCCAGACCTCAACCCAATTGAAATGCTGTGGGGAGACCTCAGGAGAGCTGTACATAAACAAATGCCTACAAACTGAAGCAATGTAGTAAAGAACAGTGGGCCAAAATTCTTCCAAAATGATGTGAGAGACTTAATACCTTCTCTAGTATTTCAATAATACTTGATACAATATCCTTTCCCATATCTCATTCCTTATTGTAAATAGTAACATATACAGGTGAAACTCGAAAAATTAGAATATCGTGCAAAAGTTCATTTATTTCAGTAATGCAACTTAAAAGGGGAAACTAATATATGAAATAGACTCATTACATGCAAAGCAAGATAGTTCAAGCTGTGATTTGTCATAATTGTGATGATTATGGCGTACAGCTCATGAAAACCCCAAATCCACAATCTCAGAAAATTAGAATATTACATGCAATCAATAAAACAAGGAGTGTACATAGAACAATATCGGACCTCTGAAAAGTATAAGCATGCATATGTACTCAGTACTTGGTATGGGCCCCTTTTGCAGCAATTACTGCCTCAATGCGGCGTGGCATGGAAGCTATCAGCCTGTGGCACTGCTGAGGTGTTATGGAAGACCAGGATGCTTCAATAGCGGCCTTTAGCTCTTCTGCATTGTTCGGTCTCATGTCTCTCATCTTTCTCTTGGCAATGCCCCATAGATTCTCTATGGGGTTCAGGTCAGGCGGGTTTGCTGGCCAATCAAGCACAGTAATCCCATGGTCATTGAACCAGGTTTTGGTGCTTTTGGCAGTGTGGGCAGGTGCCAAGTGCTGCTGGAAAATGAAGTCAGCATCCCCATAAAGCTCGTCTGCAGAAGGAAGCATGAAGTGCTCCAAAATTTCCTGGTAGACGGCTGCGTTGACCCTGGACTTAATGAAGCACAGTGGACCAACACCAGCAGATGACATGGCTCCCCAAATCAACACAGACTGTGGAAACTTCACACTGGACTTCAAGCATCTTGCAGTGTGTGCCTCTCCATTCTTCCTCCAGACTCTGGGTCCTTGGTTTCCAAATGAGATGCAAAAGTTGCTCTCATCAAAAAGAGGACTTTGGACCACTGAGCAACAGACCTGGTCTATTTTTCTTTAGCCCAGGTAAGACGCTTCTGACGTTGTTTGTTGTTCAGGAGCGGCTTGACAAGAGGAATACGACATTTGAAGCCCATGTCCAGGATCAGTCTGTGTGTGGTGGCTCTTGATGCACTGACTCCAGCCTCAGTCCACTCCTTGTGAAAGTCCCCAACACTTTTGAATGGTCTTTTCCTGACAATCCTCTCCAGGCTGCGGTCATCCCTGCTGCTTGTGCACCTTTTTCTTCCACACTTTTCCCTTCCACATAACTTTCTATTAATGTGCTTTGATACAGCACTTTGGGAACATCCTTTTGCAATTACCTTTTGAGGCTTTCCCTCCTGATGGAGGGTGTCAATGATGGTTTTCTGCACAACTGTCAGGTCAGCAGTCTTCCCCATGATTGTGACTCCTACTGAACCAGACTGAGAGACCATTTAAAGGCTCAGGAACCCTTTGCAGGTGTTATGGCTTAATTAGCTGATTAGAGTGGGACACTGAGCCTAGAATATTGCACCTTTTCACAATATTCTAATTTACTGAGATTGTGGATTTGGGGTTTTCATGAGCTGTAAGCCATAATCATCACAATTATGACAAATCACAGGTTGAACTATCTTGCTTTGCATATGAGTCTATCTCATATATTAGTTTCCCCTTTTAAGTTGCATTACTGAAATAAATGAACTTTTGCATGATATTCTAATTTTTCGAGTTTCACCTGTATAACCTTCATCAAGTAAATCCATTTTGTATTTCCAAACTTTCCCTATGAAATAAAGCAAAAAGAAATCTCTCCCTACTTCTAAACAGATCTTTAAAGCCTCATCATTCAATCCTGGTCAAAAATAAATCCCATTAACAGCTACTAGAAACAGAACATATAAGTAAGGCATTTGATAAAGTAGACCACAAACTACTGCTTGATAAGATAGAAAAATGTGGGTTAGACAGCATCACCACCAAATGGATTTGTACTTGGCTGATCAATTGCACTCAACGTGTAGTCCTCAATGGAACTGCATCTACATAGAAGGGAATATGCAGTGGGGTACCCCAGTGCTCTGTTTTAGGCCCAGTGCTCTTCAACATCTTCACCAATAATTTGGATGAGAGGATAGATGGGGAACTGCCCAAATCTGCAGATGACACCAAGCTGTCAGGAACAGCCAACACTCCAGAAGATAGGCTTAAGATACAGAAGGATCTTGACAGACTTGAATATTGGACGCTATGTAACAAAAATGAAATTCAATGGTGAAAAATGCCTACATTTAGGCCTACATTTAGGCAAGAAAAACCAAATGCACAGGTATAGTATAGGTGGTACCTGGCTCAGCAATAGTTAACTGTGAGAAGGAACTTGGAGTCCTAGTGAACACTTAAATATGAGCCAGCAGTGTGCTGCTGCTGCCAAAAAAGCCAACACAGTTCTAAGGCTGCATTAACAAAGGGATGGAATCAAGATCACATGAAGTGTTCATACCACTTTATAATGTCTTAGTAAGACCACACTTTGAATACTACGTCCAGGTTTGGTCACCACGATGTAAAAAAAGATGTTGAGACTCTAAAAAGAGTACAAAGATGAACAACAAGGATGATTAGGAGACTTGAGGCTAAAACATATAAAGAACAGTTGCTGGAATTGGGTATGTCTAGTTTAATGAAAAGAAGGACTAGGGGTGACATGATAGTATTTCAATATCTCAGGGGTCATCACAAAGAAGGATCAACCTATTCTCCAAAGTACCTGAAGGCAGGACAAGAAGCAATGAATGGAAACTAATCAAGGAGAGAAGCAATCTAGAACTAAGGAGAAATTTCCTGATCATTAGAACAATTAATCAGTGGAACAACTTGCCTTCAGAAGTTGTGAATGCTCCAACACTGGAAACTTTTAAGAAGAAATTGGACAACCATTTATCTGAAATGATATAGGGTTTCCTGCCTGAGCACGGGGTTGGACTAAAATATCTTAAAGGTCCCTTCCAACTGTTATTCTGTTATATACAGTATATTTAACCCTAACTGAATAAACTCACTCTGTAGAGCTTCCGTTTGCTTTTAAAAAGCTTGATCTTTAATCCCATCACATAATGTACCACAAGTTAATTTGTCATTCTCTTTGTCTCCTTTCAGAAACAGCTTCGGTAGATTCTTTGTCTCCTCAGAGAAAGTTTCCTTGATTTTACACACTCCTTTTCAAACTTTCCAAATTACATTTCTGATTTATTATTTGTATGATCCGTTTAATTGTTCAGAGTCCAGCTGGTTTCATTTGGCATCTTCATCCATTTTTGCATCTTTTTCCACATCATTCTTATTCTTTGGCATTTAAAATCTATTTTCAGGTCCAAGCATCTTTTTCCATATCACTTTGTAATCCAGCAGTTTCTAAAATTACAAATCCACATTTAAATCAGTCTCACTCTGTTTTATCTAATAAAATCTCTTGTTCTTCCACATCCTCTGTCATAATACCAAACAATCTTATAAACAATTTCTGATTACCTTGTTCTTAAACACCCTTAATTTTTTCTATAGTTAAATAGTATTGCCCCATTATATTAATGGATCTTTCCTTTATTTTTTCTGGTTCCCTCTTGTCAGCTTTTAAGTCTTCTCTTATCATCTGTTTATTTTCCAATCAACAAAACTTTCACACGAGGATTTTTTTTTTACAATTTCAAAATCTTCATAAATTCTTTTATAAATGTTCAAACATCCCACATAGCCACGTTCAAGTCCACATAGCCACTTAACTTTCCAAAATCCACATTCTAGTCCCCATTTTACTGTTTCCAAAAAAATGAAGTTTTTCATTTTTCATTTTTAAACTTACACGAAGCTTCTTTCATCCACAATATTAGTGTTTTCTTCTGGTCCTTCAGAAGGCTCTTAACTTCTAGGAAGTTAATAAGTATCCTAAAGCAGTTAGGTGAGGAAATAGGTGAACCCATTGTCTCTTTGAAAAGTGCCAAATAGTGGCTTAAGCAGGATGTTTCATTGCAGCTCCCACAGTTTACACCTGTTGGAAATTGCTACTTTACAATCTCTTTATAGGGAGATTATGTATGGATTAGCTCCATTCCAAGGAGCTAATACATTCACCTGCTCCTAATATCACCATGATTACTGGTTCTGCCATTGCTGAAAAGTCTTCTTCCTTGTCTATGTTGACTAGAAATTATGAGAGTTGGAAACTTCCATGGCTAACGGATGTCAGGTTGATTAACACTGAATAGTAGCAGTATGTTTGAACCAACACAACACATTCATTACTATCAGTACTTACTACAGCTAACTCAAAGGTGCTTTTCAAAAGGCAATTGGACTTACTTGGTTTTTCTTTAAAAATGTTTCGTTTCTCATCCATGAAGCTTCTTCAGTTCATTCTTGTATGAGAAGAGAAACATTTTCAAGGAAAAAAACCAAGAAAGTCCAGTTGCCTTTTGAAAAGCACTTTTGGGACAACCATAACGTGGATGATTGAGAATCTCCATAGTCACTACAACTAATTTATACATAGATTTGCTCTTTGGCCCCCAAATAATGAAATACTGAAACTTTATATCTTATGGCATGGGAAGCATTTTACAACTATTTCAGGTATGCTAGAATTTAAGGTGGATGAACATAGCTGTTTACAGTATGGCAAAACTATGAGCATATATAACTTGTTCAGCATATAAAATCAGTAAAGATAATTACTCCATCATCAGTTGCAGTAATGGGGGAAAAAGGATCAGTTTCCCCCTTGTTTAGTGTTGAACAGCCAACTCTAAATATACACTCTAGCAGCCCAGCATTTTTCACTATTGTAGGAATTTCCATCAGTGGTATGCTGTGAATCAATGCTCAATTCAAATTCAGTATGTTAAACCAGGAATTAAACACAATTGTAATTTTGCTTCTTGATCTCATTCTCCTTCCCTGTTGCTTACTTTTGTCATGGTTCCGACAGATGAAACCCTTCAAAAGAACTTCAAGGCATTGTTTACCTTAAAGAACCTTTTATTTGGAAAACAAAGTATCGGCACTACATAGTTGAACCCAAAAACTAAATTCCCCTCCGTTGGATACAAAGTAACAAAGTACAATCCCCACCCCCAATAGTCATAAATCACATTTCCCAATTAGCTTGAAGCGCAGGCTTTCTCCCCAGCTTTCCAGCCCGCCAAACATTATCAGCTCTGGACCCAGTCTGTCCTTGGATTCCCATGGCAGAGTTATTATTATTATGGCTAACTGCAGTCTCACCCCAATCCCGCCTCCCAGCACCAACTGATTCTAAAAGCATAGAGAAAATGGCTGCATTTTCATCTATAGTCAAAGCAAGAACATCCGATGTTAACAGCATTGACATCCACCCCCCCTTACAAAAAGGACAAGTCCTGTAATACAAACAAAACCATACACTAGGGGTTGCCTCTTGGTTTGTTAGGGTGTTTCTTATAGAACTTATTAATGAGTCTGTCAGCTTTTACATCACTAGATTTTACCCAGGTGGCTTTAGACAATGGATACCCTTTCCATTGCACTAAGTACTGTAGCTTCCCTTTAAAAAATCTAGAATCAAGAATACACCTCACTTCATATGAGTCTGTCCTGCAACTGAGAGGTCCAGGTGCCTTCTTAGGGGAAGGTAGTAAGGTGGAATCCCAAAAAGGTTTCAGCAGGCTACAATGGAACATAGGGTGGACTTCTGCTAAGAGTCTGGGAAACTTTAATTCTACCGTGACCGGGTTAATGATTTTTACGATGGGGAAGGGTCCTAAGTATTTCGGTCCTAACTTCTTATTGGGTAACTTAAGCTGTAAATATTTTGTGGACAAATAAACCTTTTCCCCAACTTGGAACGACCTACGAGGAGCCCGCTTTTTATCTGCTTGCTTTTTATATGTCTCAGAAGCCTTTTTCAAAGCACTTTTTGTGGTTCTCCAAGCTTCTTCCCCCCCCCCCCCACAATCCACTGATCAAGGGTTTGGGAAGTGGAGGCTCCCTGAGGACATTCGGGTATTGGGCTGAACTCTTTTCCTGTGGCCACTTAATAGGTGTGAAACCGGTGCTGTTGTGAACAGAATTATTGTAAGCAACCTCTGCAGAAGGGAGGTCAGTCCAGTTTGTCTGCTGATAATCCACATAGCATCTGAGATACTGCTCTACCATTGAATTTGCAGATTCAGCTGCCCCATTGGTAGAAGGGTGAAAAGCCAACAGTCCTTAAGATGAGCCAATAAGCTTAAGAAAACCCTTCCAAAAGTTGGCTGTAAACTGCACACACACACACCCTGGTCTAAGATTATGTTTTGGTGTGCCATGCAGCCTATACAACTTCCCCCCTTTGTAAGTCAAAACATCCTGCATTTTAGGGAGGTTTGTCTTTGAACCATTGGTCAGCAAGGAGCTCCTGTTTTATTTTCTTTGCCCCAGGGTCGTCGGGGTTCAGGGCTCTCAAAGGTGGGATTCTGCACGGCGTTAGTTCAGAAGCAGTTTGTAGAGCAGATATAATTGCTTTATTAACCTCTTCACGCTGGCTCCTGTATTGGGGCAGTCTGGATAAAACATTCGCTAAAAAGTTTTTTCCTCCCGGTATGTACTTTAGGGTGAAGTTAAATTGGTTAAAGTATTGCACCCATCGTTACTTGTTTCAGGGACAATTTGTGGGAAGTTTTCAGTGCCTCTAGGTTTTTGTGATCAGTCCATACCCTGAAAGTCACCTTGCTCCCTTCTAGTGTCGCCAGTTTAATATATCCCAGCGAATTGTGAAGGCTTCCTTCTCCCACACAGCCCACCTCATCTCACAATCAATGAATTTTTTCGATGTATAGGCGCAGGGTTGTAGGACCCTATCCTGGTTCTTTTGCAATAGCATAGCTCCGACGGCCACATTGCTGGCATCAGCTTGAATCACAAAGGTTTTCCTTGGACAAGGATGTTTTAAGACCAGTTTGATTGCAAATAACCTCTTCAAATTCTCAAAAGCAGTTTGACAGTTCATAACCCTTGCTAGTGGCTGGCCCGGTCATGTTTTCCCTCCCTTCTTGCCTGTTTTCAGTAAGTCTGTAAGGGGTAAAGCAATTTCAGCAAAGGAGGGGATGAACTGGCAGTAAAACTTGGAGAATCCTAGAAAGCTCTGAAGCTGTTTGCGATGTAGTGGAGCTGGCTAAAAGGCTTTGCAGGAGCCTGGCCGAGGAGAGGGAAGCTCAGACAGCTGCCGGTTTTGGGTGCAGCAGGTGTGGATCGGGTGGAAGAAAGAAAAATGGGGAAAGAAAGGGGGTGTGGGAGGTTGTTGCTGCTGTCTGTCAGAGAGAGACCAGGTGAAGTCGGAGATGGGTTGGGGGTTTTAAGCTGATCCCTTTCTGTGAAGGAGGGGGGAAGAGGAGAGTGTGAGAGAGAGAGAAGGTGGAATTTTATTGCTTTCTTTCGCAGGGGGGATACCCCAAGCGGAGCCAAGGGAGAGAGTGAGGAGAGAGAAAGTTGCTGGGGTTGTTAAATTCAGATTTTAATAATAAAGGACAGGGGGGGAGGGGTTTGACACCGATGAGACCTGAGGCTGCAAGCAACAACAGAAGAGAAGGAGAGGCTGGTCATTGCTGCTTTGGAGACTAGCGGCCATCCAAACTTTGACTATTGCTGCTTGTGCAAGTTTTAGACATTGTGGGGAATTGCCCTGAGGGAAAAGCTGTTACTGCAGCATGATGACTGCCTTTGATCGTGTTCCTATTGCTGCCTGCAGCCGGGGCTTCCCCCCACCCCACTGGTTTCCAAACAGCTGCTGGAAAATCATTGACTATTGTTGCTATGACTGCCTGGGGCTGTTAAACATCACCACGTATTGACTATCGGGGCTAGGGGCTGGCAATCTTTTTTCCTGAAAGCCCCCTTTTGACGACAAGAGTCTGCCACCACCCCCACTTCACGTGAGCTTCTGCTAGAAGAGACACTTTACTAACACCTAGAAAGCATAGCTGCAGAGCTTGACGGAGGGGAACGGGGCTGGGAGGGCCTGGGCTTTGGCAGCCTCTGAGGAGGTAACGCTACACGAGTCTTTGGGGGTTGCCATTCAATTACAGTTTTCACTTTGGCCGGGTCCATTTCAATGCCCTCACTAGAAATTCTGTAGCCAAGATAATTTCGTCAGGTCTGGTGAAACTCACAATTTGATGGTTTAACATAAAGTTTGGCATTCAGCAGTTTCTTTAGTACTTCTCTCACTAGTTTTACATGGTCAGCCATGTTTGTGCTGTATATCAGGATATCATCAAGCCCCCTTGTATAAATGGTCATGTAGTACGTGATTGATCAGCTGCATGAAGAAGGCTGGAGGCCCCTGTAGTCCAAACAGCATGACTTTAAAATGGTAGCTCCCCATGCGACAGTTAAAAGCAGTCTTCCACTCATCTTTCTCTTTTATCCTCACTCGGTAATATGCCTCTCTCAGGTCTAATTTGGTGAAGACACTTCCCTTTACTAGGTGGGTCAGTTAGTCCTTCAGGATGGGGAGGGAGTATTTGTTTTCCATGCTCACAGCGTTTAATCCTTTATAGTCCACGCAGAGACGAAGCGACCTGTCTTTTTTTTTCTTTAAATGATACCGGAGCTCCCACTGGGATTTGGCTCGTTCAATAAATCTTCTCGCTAGGTTCTTGTTCACATACTGCTGCATTTCCTCCATCTCAAGGGGGGTCATGGCGTACATCCTCGGTTGTTGGAGTTTAGCTCCCGGTAACAGTTCAATGGAGCAATCATTAGGCCAGTGGGGAGGTAGGGTGTCACATTTTTTCTCACAAAACACCTCCGCTATGTCCTGGTACTTGCTGAGGATGAGTGGCTCGCCTGATTGAAACAAAGCAGCTATTTTCACTAGCTCGGTTGATGGGCTAAACTCTCCAGTAATGTCAGTCAAGTTAAGGGGGGGGGTGTTGGGTCCTATATGTAATCTCACAGTTCTCATTCCCTTCTCCCACCAGATAAATGGCTTTCATTTGTCTAATCAAGCTAGCCCCAGGATCGTGGCCTCAGTCATTTTCGGAGCCACCAAGAAACAAAGTACTTGGTGCTCACCTATTTCTAAGCGTATGGTTTCAGTTAATTGCGTGACTAAAGTTCCTCCCATTAGGGAGCCATCAGCTTGCTCAAACCTCACAGGATTGGAGAGCAGCCTTGCTCGTATGCCCGTTTTCAGGGCAAGTGGCAAGCTAATAACGCACCAGGTATCCTGAGTCCACTAGTACTTTCAGATCTACCTGTGCCCCCATCTTAGGGATTATAAGCTTGGAAGGCAGAGAAAAAGGTGGAACAGGTCAACTCATCATTGGGTTGTTCTCTCCTTCGTCGTCACTGTCGTAGGAGGGCAGAGCGGCGGCAGGTCCAATTTGGGCCTCGGCACTCTCCTGCATGGGTGACGTGACTTGGGTAATGGGTTTCTGCACGAACCAGTTGGATTTTTCTTTCACTGGCTGCTAGGCTGGTTTCTTTCTCGCTGGTGGTCCCAGTTTATTCTGCTGTTGAGGGTAAGGGACTGGGCAAGTCACTGCTCAATGTCCCTGTTGTCCACATCTTAAGCATTTGATTGATGGGCCTGCAGGTGGCTTGGGGTTTTTCTGCGGCCGCTGTGGTTGGAGGCTTTCGGGGAGGGTGGCGGCCATCTGGGTTGATCTGGCCTCGGCCCGGCTCCTTGCAGTGGTGGCTTCTTATAGTGGACAAGCTGGATGTCCAGCCTTACTGCTGCCTGGTACCATTCTTGCACTTGATTAGGGACTGCTTGATAGACACAAACCTGGGAGAGGTGTATTTCCACAATCTCTTCATAAAATATTTTATCAGTTGGTTCCCCTCTCCCAGAAAGGGGAAGAGGAAAAGCTAAGAAGGAAAATAAATTTTAGGCAAGAGACCATGAAATCATATTGTTTTAAATGTTTTTGGAAGGCCAAAACATATTCAACCTGACAGAGTAAGAGTCAAGCTTTACTCCAAGTATAGCAATAAATCTTGACTCTAAATAATTAAAGAAATTTGATTATAGCAGAAATTTACAGACATGACAGGGCCAGATTAATTACTTTACTGAGCAACCACAGAATACAAGAAGCTATATACACAAAGATCAGCCTTCTACAATACCTAAAAGTGAAATAATTCTAGTGGGATTTTTCAGTATGTATGGGATAAAGGTAGGCATTAAAACATAATGGCAAAACGAGATGCAAAATCCTACTCTGCATTATTTGAAGAGTTGGTCCCATTATTGGGGTTGGAAGTCTCAATAGACAGGTATATCCTGCTGGGATAAAGACTGGTGAACCTTATTTTAACTTCCTACTATTAATAAGCATAAGGAATTAAATCAAGCCCCCAAGACAAAATACAGTGATGGAGTTCTGGAAGCATTTGAAAATGACTCCTTAGATATTTATGTTTCACAACCTAGAGTTGTTTAGCTTTTTAAATCTTGCTTGCAGAAGTGTTAAATTATTCTGCTATTGGATACTACTATTTCTTGCTTTTATATTTCATAACTCTGATGCTTCCCTTTTCTTATGCTACTTCTGGGTCAACTCTGAGGAACTGTAAATGCTAACCGTATAGGAAAATGAGCTGTTTAATTTTGAACAGAAACACTAATTTGTCACGAAGTTGAGACATAAGGGATTGAAGAATATCTGACAGAGATAAGGAGGTGAAACAATAGGTTTGTTAGTAACTGCTGAGGAAAAAGTCATGTCATAATATTTCATAATTATTTTCCTTCTTTTTTCTTGCACATTTCCCCTTTTCTTTAATTTGTCTTTTACTTTATATAAAATTCTCAATAAATATAAATTAAAAAAAAGAAAAACGCTCTTGAAAATGACAGCATTCTCACTGTCCTTCCTAGTTCTCCATGTTATAGTTTATCAAAAAAAGAAATAAGATCTTAGGATTTAAGAGCAGCAGACCATAGGTTGCTGTTGATTTATGAAAACACAAGAATGATGAACTGAAAAACAAACTATTGAAATAACAGTTGAATAAGTATGCATATCTTGGAAGACAATGTATCCTTAAAAACACATTCAGGAGTGAATTCTTTTATTTCTCAGGACAATTTACCCTAAGGCAGATGGGCAAAAATTGAGGAAAGATTGAATAACTGATAGTAGGTGCTGTGTGGCACAGTGGTTAGAATGCAGTACTGCAGGCTAACTCTGCTCACTGCCAGGAATTCAGTCATGACCGGATCAAGGTTGACTCAGCCTTCCATCTTTCTGAGGTTGGTAAAATGAGGACAGATTGTTGGTGGCAATATGCCAAATCGCTTAGAGAGTGCTGTAAAGCACTATGAAGCGGTATATAAGTCTAAGTGCAATTAGTATTGCTATTTCCCTTGTAGTGTGCATTACAAATTAAAAAGGAATATTGGCAACTGGCATTTTTATGACGATTACAACATCCTAGGGCTACGTGTTGACCATTTGTAAATTTCCCAACCAGCTTCCGACAAGCAAAGACAATGGGGAAAGCCAAATTTGCTTAAGAATTGCATGTTTCACTTAACAACTGCAGTGATTCACTTAACCATGGCAAAAAAAACATAAAATCAAGAGTGACTCATTTAACAACCATTTGCTTAACAACTGAAATTCTGGTCCTGATTGTATTTGTAAGTTGTGGGCTGCCTGTATTATCATTTCTGAAAAGCAGCATACTCCTGATCAGGAATCAATTGCAATCCTGAAATCATTTTCACCTGTATTATTGCCAAATAGGAATCCCCCAACTTAAAATGTTTTTTTTTAAAAAAAATCACCTTCTTTTGGATGCTTTGATGTTTGTGTAACTTTGCTATTAAATATTATCATAGCTTCGTGTCGGTCTGTATTGTACTAAATGGAATCTAAGTAAATAAATAACAGCATCAAAATTTGGTGCTCAATTTTATAACCAAGTCATTTAATATATAATCTACCCACAAGAAACTGGTTATGCCAGACATAATACTTTTTGTAATGCTAATAAACCGGGTAAGTGGTTAGCCTATTTGTTAAGGAAGAAACAAAGAGCTTGTAATATAGATAAAATAGAATATAAGGGTAAAGTAGTGTATCAGCAGAGTCTTATTAAAAAGACTTTTGTTGATTTTTATTCTAAGTTGTATGTTAGAGATAAGATTAGAGATGTGGATATAGATGGATATTTGTTGGAAGCTAATATTCCTGTCCTTACACAAGAACAAAAGGAAGGGATGAATCAATTGATAACTGATGAAGAAATTATTTTAGCAATTAAACAATTAAAAGTGGGTAAAGCACCGGGAACTGACAGTTTGACTGCCATTTATTATAAAAATTTACAGTCAGAAATGGTGGAACCTTTAAGAGAATTGTTTAAGACAATTCAATTGGGAGGAGAAGTGCCTCCATCGTGGAAAACAGCCTTTATTTCGTTGATCCCGAAGGAAGATCAGGATGCTACCCAAGCCAAAAATTACAGACCAATATCGCTTTTAAATACTGATTATAAGATATTTGCAAAAATTTTAGCTAATAGATTAATGAAGGTAATGCAGCGAGTGATTCATAGTGATCAAACTGGATTTATAAGTGGTAGACAAATGAAGAATAATGTGAGACATATTGTAGATTTATTGGAATTTTTGGAAAGAAATAACCAGGTCCCTGCAGCGCTGATCTTTTTGGATGCTGAAAAAGCCTTTGATCAATTGGATTGTTCTGTCAAGAACTTTCTCCTCAGTTCTTGTTGGATCTCTCTTTGTTTCCATCTAACTACTTACATACATACATGTATGCATGCATAAATATACATACATGTATGAGTGTGTATACACACACACACACACACACATAGGGATGCGGTGGCTCAGTGGGTTAGGACACTGAGCTTGTCGATCAGATGGTTGGCAGTTTGGCGGGTCAAATCCCAAGTGCCGCGTAACAGAGTGAGTGCCTGTTACTTGTCCCAGCTTCTGCCAACCTAGCAGTTCAAAAGCACGTAAAAATGCAAGTAGAAAAATAGGGACCACTACAGTGGGAAAGTAACAGCGTTCCGTGCACCTTTGGTGTCTAGTCATGCCAGCCACATGACCATGGAGACGTCCTCGGACAAGCGCTGGCTCTTCGGCTTTGAAACGGAGATGAGCACCGGCCCCTAGAGTTGGAAACGACTAGCACACATGTGTGGGGGAACCTTTACCTTTACCTATCTATATATATCTGTGTGTGTATATATGTATGTATATGTATGTGTAACTACTGTATTTGCGTAATTAGCAGAATCTTTACTAAGATTCAAGAGCCTTGGTGGAGCAGTGGGCTAATGCCTCCTTAAGTAACACCAGCTGCCTGCAATTAGTGCAGGTTCGAGTCCCACCAGGCTCAAGGTTGACTCAGCCTTCCATCCTTCCAAGGTAGGTAAAATGAGGACCCAGATTGTTGGGGGCAATAAGCTGACTTTGTAAAAATGCCGCTTGGGGCCCCCCGAAAGCCCTAATAAGCAGGCATATACATAGAATGAAGGCTATTGCTAAGCACATTGATTTGTGCTTCTTAGATTGTAAGCCGCCCTGAGTCTTCAGAGAAGGGAGGGATATAAATGGGATTAAAAAAAAAGATCTTAGTATACATGACCTTAATTAAAGGAAATTTGATTTTTTTTAATTCAAAAAGCATTATTATACATCATGATATAGAATATCCAACAATATTCAAGTCAACAAAACCAGTATGTGTTTTACAACATTAAAAAGGATGGGCTTCAGAGCAGGCAACTTTTCTGGTTTTTGTAGATTTAATGTCATCTCCTACATCTTAAAGAGATGCAGTTGATAAATAATTACCTAGTCTAGCAAGATGAGGAACCAAATTTCTTGGATTCCTATAACTTGGACAAATCCAGGTACAAATACAAGAATCTAGTCATTTCAGCTGCCTGTGCCTCTGAGCTGCTAGTAGACTACGGAGTAGCTCACTCTGCCTTTGAAGATGCCAGCTAGAACTACCAAGTGAAGCATCAGGACACCAGAAAGCCACACTACAGCCATTAAGCCTGAAAGCCCATCAACCCTTGACACTGATTCTTTACCAAGTGCATACAGATGATTATGCTCCTGAGTGAAGAAACAGAGAGAAAACAGAAGGGTTCCAGAAGGGGTCTGAGCTGAAGAGAAGAAAGAGAGAGGAGGGAACTTGCTGACTAATTGCTACTAGCCAGATATTTTCTGAAGGTTGCTGATTGTGCACTGTGTATGTTTGGAGGACTGCTTACTGTTAACCTAGCTGGCACAGTTTCAGGGTCCATATATGGAATCCAGTTCCTGAGAGAGCAAACTCACAGAGCAAGCAAACAGGAGAGCAAGTAAGGAAGTTTCATGTGGGAATCTGGCAGAAGTGTAACAGAGAACTCTAAGCAGCATATAGAAATCAAGGAAGTTTCAAGGTGCTCAGCAATTGTGTGCTATGCAGGTCCTCCAGTTTAAAGAGAAACCAAACTATACCTTCTGGAAGTGAAAGCTTGTGATTGTACAAGTAGCCCTTGCCTTACAATAGCAATTGGATTTAAAAAATTAATCTACTAGTCCAGTTTTAAAATTTGCAAGCAATTAGGACAATTGAAACTGGTCTAGAGTCAACATACATTCCACTTAATTACAGGTAGTCCTTGACTTAGAATCTTTCACTAAGTGACCATTCAAAATTACAACAGCACTGAAAAAAGTGACTTATGATTGTTTTTTCAGACTTTTAACCATTGCAGCATCCTCATCGTCAGGTGATCAAAATTCAGATGCTAGGCAACTGGCTCAAATGGGTTGCAATGTCCCAAATCATGTGACCACCCCCTGACAATCAAAATCAATGGGGAAGCCAGATTCATTTTATATTACTACCTTAACAACTGCAGTGATTTACTGTGTATTTTTGAGTCAGCGTTTACCCCTGGCAGCCACCTGGACTAGTTCCTAGTTTTCTTGGCAAGATTTTCAGAAGTGGTTTGTCATTGCCACTGCCATATTTTTGCTATAACCATGGTGGTGCAATGGTTAGAATGCAGTATTGCAGGGTAATACTGCCAACTGCCAGCAATTTGATCCCAACTGGCTCAAGGTTGATTCAGCCTTCCGTTCTTCTGAGGAAATGAAGACCCAGATTGTTGGGGGCAATATGCTGACTCTGTAAACTGCTTAGAACAGGGGTGTCAAACTCGCAACATCAAGTGACGTGTCACGATGTATCACGACATTTTTTCCATTGCCAGCAATGGGGTGGGCGCGGTTTCGCCATAATTTTATCCAGCCTGTGGGCCGGCAGTTTGACACCCCTAGCTTAGAAGGGCTGTAAAGCAACTATGAAGTGTTATATAAGTCTAAATGCTATTGCTATTTGTCTGTTTCCTAGGGCTGAGAATGGGTGACTGGCCCAAGGTCACCTAGCTGGTTTCATTCCTAAAGTAGGATTAGAGCTCATAGTGTCTCTGTTTGCAGCCTGATATCTTAACCACTCACTAAACTGACACTCTTATGAATCTTTGAAAAAATATCTCAAATAAATTTGGTCCAATTTTACTTTAAAATAGTTTTTTTCAATTTAAATAATGTTTATAAATATATTCTTTTGTATCAATGCAAGCTTTGATTAATGGCATTAAACAAAACACGCTCTCTAAAGTTCCAAATAAAATTTCATTTGAACAACATGCTAAAGAGTTACCCCTTATTTATTTTCCAATTCTTTTCAGTGATGACTGATACCAAAACCTCAGTACTACAGGTATTTTTTCTGTCGGAGCTTTGAGTTTACCAAGCTTTAAGATCAGATACTGCTAAGCTTGTAAGCCGCCCTGAGTCTTCGGAGAAGGGCGGGATATAAATGTAATAAAAATAAATAAAAAAAGATTGGACAAAGGATTTCATAAGAATCCTCTATTAATCACAGAAACTCTACTCTTATTTTAAGACAAATTAGAGTTGCAAGGAACATGCATTTTCAGTGGTGGCACCACATAAAGAAGTAGTATCTAACTCCCACTTATTTTAAATAGAATTTTATTTTATTTCAATCTACTCCATTCTTCTCCATCTTCTGGAATTCCACTCTAACTGAATAATTAGTTGAAAATATTTTTCTATAAAGTGAAAACTTTTGTTTTGAAAGATGAGGCAAATATTATAGTTGAAGAACAGAAGAAATAAATTGTTTCCAGGCACTGCCTCTAAAATCTTGTCTTCTCAGAATACCGTTTAGCTTTCAGTGAAACAATTAGCATCTTCAAACACAAAATTCAGGTCAAATGAAGGTAGAGCACTTGCTATGCTTGCAAAAGGACTTAGTATTAATCTCTGGCATTTCCAATTAAAAAAAGGCCAAGCAATGGCTAATGATAAAGAATTTCTTTGACAGGGATCCCAAACAGCTGTTGTTCATTACGGTAAACAGTACTGTGCTAGTTGAACAAAAAGTTTGACTTAGAGAAAGAAAGTTTCTTTTTTAAAAAATAACATTTTATTAAGTTGTACAGTAAAATACAAACTACAAAGCAAATAGTAGGACACAATGGGGAGGGAAAAGGTAGAAGAAAGGGAGGGAAAGGGAGGAAAAAGGGAAAAAAAGAGATTGACTTCCAACTTCCCATTGCAGTAGAATAGAGCATTAATGTCGAGCCTCAACTTTTTACTTTTTCACAATAGTAAAAACTAGCCATTTCTGTAACAACAAATCAATCTAATCAGTGAAACCCAGAATCAAAGTTTCATTTTTTCCCACCTCAAGCACAAAGTCCAGAAGCGGACTCCATGTAGAAACAAATGTACTTGTATTCTTTTCTTTAATCAAAACAGTCAATTTTGCCATCTCTGCCAGCTCCTTCAGTAGCCATTCATCCATAGTGGGGAGAAAGTTTCTCATGTTCTACATTTATGAACATATCCTACGCCAGGTGTATAAAACTGCCAGCTCGCGGGCCGGATGCATCATAGCGAAACAGCACTCACCCCATTGCCGGGAATGGCAAAAAAGTAGTGATACATCATGTGACATTGCGAATTTGACACCCCTGTCCTACACCATGGAGTCTATGGCTTCAAGCTGGGAAGTTCAAGGTCTTGGCATAGGCCCTATCCTAATGAATTGCCATGAATGTGTAAATTCACATATCTATTCAGATTAATGATAAAATATAAATATATAATGTTTCATGGAACATTCAGTGTCCCATGAAAGCTTCTACCATCTGAAACCTAGCAGATAATTTCTCAAAGAGGAACCTTAGCTCCACAAACTATGTCCTTTCAGGTTTGTTCCAGAGAAGATTGTGTTCTCACAGAAATACATCCTCATGAGTTCTTAATGATTTTTAATAGTTTTGGTTCTTCTCTCTTGTTAATGGACTTCCCTACTTTAATTTTTAATATTATTAACTTTCAACTGATTTAATATTTTTTCTTTAAATTTATACTCCAAATTTTCACCAAAAATTCAAGGTAGCTGAAAAATAGCAACAAAAAAACCACTGTATCTTGTAACTGTATCATATTATTTACTATACTATAAGGCCACACCTAGAATACTGCATCCAGATTTGGTCACCACTTAATAAAAAAGATGTTGAGACCCTAGGAAGAGTTCAGAGAAAAGCAACTAAGATGATCAGGGGACTGGAGGCTAAAACACATAAAGAACGGTTACAAGAACTGGGTATGGCTAGTCTAGTGAAGACAAGGACCAGAGGTGACATGATACCAGTGTTACAATATTTGAGGGGCTGTCACAGAGGAGGGGATCAACCTATTTTCCAAGGAACATGAAGTCCAGACAAGCAATAATGGATGGAAACTGATCAAGGAGAGATTCAACCTAGAAATAAGGAGAATTTTTCTGACAGTGAGAACAATCAACCAATGGAACAGATTGCCTTCAAAAGTTGTAGGTGCTTCATCACTGGAGATTTTCAAAAAGAGACTAGGCAGCCATTGTCAGAAATGGTATAGGGTCTCCTGTTTGAGCAGGGGTTAGACTAGATGACCTACAGTAGGGGTGTCAAACTCACAACGACACGTGACGTGTCGCGACATATTGTGACTTTTTCCCCATTGCTGGCAATGGGGAGGGCATGGTTTCACCATAATGCATCTGGCCCGCGGGCCGGCATTTTGACACCCCTGACCTACAAGGTCCTTTCCAACTCTGTTATTCTAATAATTCAAGACAGAGTGACCCTGAGCCAGGCTTATTCCCAACTCTCCTGAAAAATATTGGCCAGGCATGTATTATTTGTATGGTGTGTATCAAGATACTGAGCACAAGGACTTCCGGTGGCGGCGCGGCGCCGAAGACAGCCTCTCCTGGCTGCCCGCGGCTCAGCTGTTTGTTTTTTCGCCCGAAACAGCGCCGATCAGCTGTTCGGGCGAAATTGAAGCCCCCTCCTCGGGAGAAGAGGAGGGGGTGAGGCCCCAGGTAGGGGTAGAGTTCTCCGAGGCCGCCTGAGCGTGGAGCTTGGGCGGCTGGAGGATTGAACTCCCCCGAAGCCTGGGTTGCTCCCAGCTGGCCGTCGTCTCTGCTCCGAACTTCTTGGAGCAGAGCCAGGCGTCTGCGAACCATCCCTGCCTGAAGAAAGGACTATGATTTAAAGGAGCAGGCAGAGCGGTACAAGAGGGAAAGGTGAAGAGGATTATTTTACTATACTCTCGAGTTTGTTGGACTTTCTAAACTTTAAGTGAAAGTGCGTCATAATTGAGGACTAAAAGATGGCGGCTAAACCTCCCCCTAAAACTCTTCGGAGTGGTGGATCCTCGCCGGTGCAACAATCATCATTACAGGCGTTGCACACTCCTGAAGTGCTGACATCGAAGGATTTGCGAGATGCTTTGGACAAACAGGCCCAGGTACTTTTGGAATCAATTAATCAATCAATTGCTGATAAATTTGCACAGATGGAGGAGAAATTGGAGAAACTGGAGGAAAGAATGGAAGAAAGGATGGAACAGAAGTTCAGCGTGATGAAGGTAGACATTTTGTCTTCAGTGCATAAAGTGGCGGAATGTGTGGAAGATTTAGATGAAAAAATGGATGATTTGGCTCAAAGGAATGCTATATTAGAAGTAAAAGCACGGGAGAATGAAAATGCAAGAGACAAAATGGATAGGGAGTTAAGCCTTGCCCAATATTACCAGATGCAGTTTGCTGTTAGAATCAGAGGTTTAAAAGAGAATATTAAAGAAGATTTAAAGCAGCTGATCTCTGAGGCTCTCGAAGGGGTATTGAACCAGCCAGCATCTGAAATAAGAGCAGCTATGGACAAAGTGTTTCGGGTGAATTCATGGATTGCTAGACAGAGAAAGCTGCCTAGAGATGTGGTGGTTTACTTTGCAAAAAGAGAAATTAGAGATCAAGTTATACAAGCTGCCTATGATGCTAAAGTCGTGATTGCTGAACAAGAAGTCTTGGTTTTAAAAGAAATTCCTCCAAGGATTTTAAGGGGAAGGAAGGACTATACATTTCTTGTGCATGAGCTTAAGCAAAGAGATATAAGATTCAGATGGGAGATTCCAGAAGGGCTGATGGTGATGCATGAAGGTAAAAGGTATAGGCTGATCACTGTGAAACAAGCGCGTGATTTCTACAATAATGTCTTAAAAGCAACCCCATTAACGCTTCTGGAAACTGGAAAGGGATCTGGAGAAGAAGAACAGCAAGAGGAGGAAAAAGAGGAAAATGGTGCTGGAGGAGATCAAGCTACAACTTCTTTGGATGATCCTAGAGAGCAAAGAGTGACGCGTGCTGCTTTAAGACGAGCAAAGAAAATAAAGGAACAAGATCAGCAAAAGTCTTCAGATACTTCACAACGCATTCATAGCCAAGCTGTGGGAGGAGCACGGCCTAAAGAAATTAGTCCTATCAAAGCTGTGGTCCAAGAGCTTTTTGAGGATATACATGGCAACTAAATTTTTAACTTGGAATGTTAATGGACTAAATTCACCGCAGAAGAGGAAGAAAGTTTTTCAATATTTAAAACAATTTAAGATAGATGTTATATGTCTGCAAGAAACGCATATTAGAGTTTTGGATCAAAAGTATTTAATGAACTCGAGGCTGGGTACGCAATTTGTTGCTTCTGCAGAGAATAAGAAAAATGGAGTGGTTGTTTATGTTAAAAATGCCTTAACAGCGGATTTAATTGAAGCAGATAAGCATGGAAGATATGTTATGATTGAGCTGTTGTTAGAAGGTAAAAAGACGCTTCTAGTTGGACTATATGCACCAAATCAACAACAAGCTGACTTTTTTAGCTTACTTCACACAAAGCTTACCCAGTTGGATTATAAATCTTTTATTTTTATGGGGGACTGGAATGGAGTTGTGGATGTACAGTTGGATAAGGCCGGAGCTTTTAAGCGCATTCCAAGTCATGCTAGACTGCCTAAATCTTTTTTTGAAATGAAGGATGACCTGGAATTGCGAGATATCTGGCGTGAGAGACACTTGCAGGAGAAGGATTATACTTTTTACTCTGATAGACACCAATCTTTTTCGAGGATTGATTTTATTTTGTCGACTAATGATCTTTTTTGAGAACTAAAAAGGTGAAGATTTGTGCAAGAACTATCTCTGACCACAGTCCAGTTTGGTTGGAGATTGATAAGGAAAAAAGAGATAGGCGCTCATGGCGTGTGAATGAGAATTTGTTTAGAAACCAGAGAAATGTGGAAGAATGTAAACAGCGGATGAAGGATTTTTTTGAGATTAATATGAACAAGGGTACTTCTATGGATATGGTTTGGGATGCTAGCAAGGCCTATATGAGAGGGGTGTTGATACATATGAATAATAGACATAGACGTGTAGTAGAAAATAGAAGGAAAGAACTGGAGAATGAAATAAAGGAAAAAGAAAAGGCTTTGATTTTGAACCCAGAGGATGTGAAGATCAAGGAGGTTATTAGATTGTTAAGAGGACAATTTGATAAATTAATGGCTGATCAAGTGGCGACCAATCTGCGGTTTGCTAGGCATAATACTTTTTGCAATGCTAATAAACCAGGCAGATGGTTAGCTTATAGACTGAGGAAAAAACAAAGAGCATCTAATATAGATAAGATTGAGTATAAAGGAAGGGTCGTGTTTCAACAGAATCTTATTAAGGATGCTTTTGTGGATTTTTATTCGAAATTATATACTAAAGAGGATATTAATGCAAAAGATATTGATACGTACTTGGAGAATGCTAGCATCCCGGTTCTTACGCAAGTACAAAAAGAGGGGATTAATCAGTTGATTACAGAAGAAGAAATTTTTACAGCTATTAAGGAACTGAAGGTGGATAAAGCACCAGGCACGGATGGCTTGACTGCGGCCTATTATAAGAACTTACAATTAGAGATGATAAAACCGTTAAAGGAACTGTTCCAGACAATCCAGAGGGGGGGAAAGGTGCCACCGTCTTGGAGAACAGCTTTTATTTCTTTGATTCCGAAGGAAGACCAGGATGCTACTTTAGTTAAAAATTACAGACCGATATCGCTTTTAAATACAGATTATAAGATATTTGCTAAGGTTTTGGCTAATAGACTGATGAGGGTTCTACAACAGGTGGTTCATGGGGATCAAACGGGGTTTATTAGTGGTAGACAAATGAAAAATAACGTTAGACATATAGTTGATGTGTTAGAGTTTTTGGAAAGGCACAACCAGATCTCTGCAGCGCTAATCTTTTTAGATGCTGAAAAGGCTTTTGATCAATTGAATTGGCAATTTTTGTTGAAAGTTTTAGACAAAATGGATTTTGGGGAAAAATTTCTACAACCGATTAGGGCATTATATCAAAAATAAACTGCCCGAATCATAGTTAACAATAGCCTGACAACAGCATGTAATATTGAGAAGGGCACAAGGCAAGGGTGTCCGTTATCGCCCTTGTTATTTGTGTTAACATTAGAGATATTATTGGTTAAGATTCGGAACTCGGAAAAAATTAAGGGGATACAAGTCGGAGATCAGGACTACAGATTGAGAGCATTTGCAGATGATCTGGTTGTTACAGTGACCCAGCCAGAGAACTCTGTTGTGGACCTGATGGAGCTAATAACACAATATGGGAAGGTTTCTGGATTTAAAGTAAATGTACAGAAAACTAAAATTTTGGCTAGAAATATGACAGTTTCACAGAAGGCTCTTTTAGAAGGATTAACTGGATTTGAGATTGTTAAAAGGGTTAAATATTTGGGGGTGACTTTGTCGCCCTCTAATACAAAGCTATATAAAAATAATTATGAAAAACTATGGGGGAAAATTCAAAAAGAATTGGAGAGTTGGGAAAAATTGCAATTGTCTTTGTTGGGACGGATTGCAGCAGTGAAAATGAATGTCCTGCCCAAATTTTTATTTTTATTTCAAATGATACCGATTCTTAAGAAAGATTCTAATCTGGAGGAATGGCAGCGTGGTATCAATAAATTTGTGTGGGCAGGGAAAAAGCCACGAGTTAAACTTAAGATTATGCAGGATATTCGTGAGAGAGGTGGCCTTAAATTGCCAAATCTTAAATTATATTATGAAGCTGCTGCATTAGTAGGAATAAGCGATTGGATTAATTTGACGCAACCGAGGTTATTAAATCTTGAGGGCCATGATTTGTTGTTTGGCTGGCATGCATATTTGTTGTATGACAAGAAGGTAGATTCTGTGTTTAGGATGCATATTTTAAGACAGGCACTGCTGAGAGTTTGGAAGAAGTACAGATACAAGTTAAGCAGCAAGATACCATTGTGGGCAATTCCAAAACACGCAATAGAAAATATACATGCTGGTTTCAAACACGATGAGACTACCTACAAGGAAATTTTAAGTTTGGAAAGGAATGTTTGGTGCCTGAAATCATATAATTTCTTGCGAGAAGAGAAGGTTGTTCGAACTTGGTTTCAATATATTCAGTTACGGGCCAGGTGGAAAGAAGACCAGAAAAATGGATTTGTAATGACTGATGAAAATTTGATAAAGCAAATTAGAAACCAGGGACCAGCACATATTAAACGGATATATCTTGCATTGATAGAGATCGATTCAGAAACAGAGCTGGTTAAGGATTGCATGATAAAATGGGCCCAAAACATTCAGGAAGTTATTACAATCGACACGTGGGAAAAGATTTGGGTGAGGAATGTAAAATTTACTCAAGCTCAAAATCTAAGAGAGAACTTTTATAAAATGTTTTATAGATGGCATTTAGATCCTAAAAAGCTTGCAAGTATGTATCCGAATTACCAGCCTAAATGTTGGAGGTGCGGTGATGAAGATGCAACATATTTTCACATATGGTGGACATGTAAAAAGGTTAAGGCTTTTTGGATAAAAGTCTGGTGGAATATGCAGAAGGTTTTTAAACGGAGGATAAAATTTTGCCCACAATTTTTTTTGTTGGGAATAATTGTTGACGCTACAGTTGTGGACTCCAAGTTGATGTTGAACTTAGTTACGGCAGCAAGACTTTTGATAGGTCAATATTGGAAGAAAGAGGAACTGCCGACTATACAAGAGTGGATTTTAAAGGTTTCCGACCTGGCAGAGATGGCGAAGATTTCGGCCTATTTGAAAGATCATTCGCAAGAACATTATATTATGGAATGGAGAAAATGGATTGAGTTTATCCAGAACAAGTATAGGGTTAAGAAGTTCTACGTAGCATTCGAATAAGTCTTCCTTCGCTTTGTTTTTTCTTTTTTCTATTTTAGTTTCTTATATATATTTAATATTGCTAAGGATTGTTTTATCCTATATAAGCTAGAGAGTAATGGATTTTAGAACTTGTAGTTGTTAGTATATGGTTGTTTATGATTGTTTTTTTTTATATATATATACCTTGTATTTAGCTCTGGGAAGTCGGGGGGGGAGGGGGGAGGGGGGGAGGTAGGGGGGTGAGGAGGGAGGGGGGGAGGGAGGGGGGAGGGAGGGGGGGGAGGAGGGTGGGGGAAGGGGGGGTTCTTTAAAGGAAAACTGTATTGTAAAACTTTTCAATAAAAAAAAAAAAAGATACTGAGCACAAAAATTCCAGCTCAAAACACTGATGTAAATGTCTGTGTCCTGGAACAACCAGCTCCGTTAATTTTGCTTTTTGAAAAAATGGAATGATTAACTAAGATTATATAAAATCATTAAATAATTCATTTTCTGTATCAGTAGGCTAAGCTAGTTAACATTGTTTTCTACCTTACATATATATTTTTATTATTAAATCTCTGTATTTTTTCAGTCAAATTTATACTGGAGATAAGAAAGTCATAATTTGGCACTTGTATGATTCTTAGTAATGATATCCTTCTCATCTTTTACCATCTCTTCATGAAAGGATGCAGGTTTCTGCCTTCCTTGCTATAAAAATAATATTTGTAGCCTCACCATCTTAAAATTCTCTTGAAGAACTAGATCTGACTTACCCAACCTGGGCACCCAGTTGGTTATAGCCTTCAATTCCTACAATTTCCCAGTCAGAATAGCCATTGCTGACAGTTCTGGGAATTGTTCTATGAATTTGGAAGGCATCAGGTTGAGAAAGGCATAACTAGATTTTTAATATAAGAAGGGATGCAAAGTACTAAAATGCTGCTTTGTTAGGTTACATGTGAAGATTTTGCTTTTTGCAGATTAATTCACAGCAGCCTATAATTTTAGAAACTCTTGCTGTCTTATACCTAAATTGCCATCCTAGTCTGCAAAACCTATGACTCAGCAAATAACAACAAATTATTCAGCTTTGATTTTGAAAAAAAGTTCTTATTAGAGGTCTGCTCTTTGCTCTGGATCCTATCAGAACTGAGCCTTTAACATATTGTCTAACTTTTTACCAAAACTAATTACAGAAAACCTGTATTAAAATGAATGCCTTTTTAGACCTGTTTTCATAAGACTGCCTGAGTTCTAGCTGTCTATTCTGTCTGAGTTACATTCAATCAGAACATAATTAGATCTTCCCAGTCCATTCTTATCACTTGCCAATTTATCCTATGAAGATATTTATTTATTTATTTACTTTAATTCCATTTATATCCCACCCTTCTCCGAAGACTCAGGGCGGCTTACAAGCTTAGCAGTAGATACCATTTGGATGGAAAAACAACAAAAAACTAATCACATACAGTACAAACTGATTAAACACATGCAAATACTAAGTTATTAAAGATTAGACTCTAATAAAACAGGTTCATAACATTAAGCTTTCATGATAATGGAAACAATGGTATTGATACTTTGACAAATAAGTCAGTCTCCCCAAACCTGGGCTTCTTCCACTGCTGATAATTCTAGGAGTTGGGGCAGAGCACCATTTATAAACTGCAGAGCACCATTATAAAAAAATAGATTTAAGCATACAGGTAGTCCTTGACTTGCAATCAGTTACTTAGCAACTGGTCAAATTTATCACAGACCTCCCCATGGCTACTTATGATCCATATTCAAAGTTCAGATGGCCCAAACACCACTTCCTGCAATAAAGTGATCTCATTTTGAGCAACTGGCCTACACTAAGAGCCATTTAGACTGTCCTGTGGTATGGCAACTGTCGTTTATGTTTTGTGCTACAAACTGGTGTTGACTACCATTTTATGACAAAAAAACACCCACTGAGGAAAATGGGTTTAACAACCACAGTGATTCACTTAACCCTCACAAAAAGCTCGTAAATCAGGTACGATCATGTGTTTGACCTTCTTAATGACCAGTAGTCATAATTACAGTCATAAATTGAGGACTACTTAAAAAGCTTTATAATTGTAAAGCATACAATAAAACAGCAGTAGACATATTTGTGAAGAAATAAGTTGAGGCCTACTATTAGATTTTGAGATATCTCCTTTTGTAACATATCTACATGGATAATCTACAAAAAATTAAGATTTTGAACTTTTAGTAATACAAAACTGTAAACAAATGGCTTTATTTTTCTCACTTGGATGGGATGGGATGGAATGTGATGTGAAGTCAGAAAATTCTGTTATTTAAAATTAATTTTTAGTCTGAGTATTAGGTCAATAAAAACTAAAATAACATCAGAAATCATCACATGCTAGGCGTACAATTAAAAAAAAACTGAACAGCCTTCTAAATTTATACTACAGTATTGACTGAAATCCATTTTTGGAAAGGCTGAGACCAGATGAAAAGTATTACCCAAACATTCTGCCATTCTGTTATTTTTAACTAATGTCTTGGTTTCCATTTCTCCCACTTCTTTGCTGTGGTTTTGAAACCACCTTCAGGTTTGTACACATACAAAACAAGACACCATACCAGAGGAAAGCTTTCTATTTCAGCCATGTATGAGGGCTGAAATAAACTAAAATGGTCAAAGGTGATGTGTTGTCACAATTATGAGCAAGAATTTACAATAGCAACTTCAAAACGTTTTCTACATATTCTAATACACAGAGAAACACAAACTACATAATAGCAGAGCAGAGATGCATGGTTATCAAAAGATTGAGACTTAAACCAGTGAAAACACCTATTACTTTCCTATTGCAAAACAAAGTTGTTATTTTTAAGGATACTTACCAGCTACAAAATACCAAACAGCCACATCTCCAGAACAATGACACTTAAAAAAAGCCAGTAGTGTAAAACGTGACTTTTTTGAGAAATTGCATACAATACTATCCTCCAGTTGTTGGCTCCAAAATCCAAATATTATCTCTCCCTTTTTTTAGCAAGTAGGGTAAATAAATTTAGACAGTTGGATACTCCTAAAAAGATTTTTTTTGCTTAGTTCTCTTCTTTTCTCATTCTGTTTTTTTCTCTTTCTGATTTAATGTATTTCCATCTTGGTACTCAGTTTGGGCTCAGTTTTTCAGGATGGCTTTTAAGTATGAACACCTAACATACCAAGAAAAGTTGTGGGTATCAATTTAATTTCATGCCTTAAGCAAACCATTTTAATTTTTTTTCAATTTTTTCAATATTAAATATAAGTATTTTAAAATATTTTAAAACCTTTGAAATTCAGATACTCCTAAAATTGTAAATTTACTAATTGTTATAAGGTACATATGGACCATAAGAAAGGCTGAGCACCAAAGAATTGAGGCCTTTGAACTATGGTGCTGGAGAAGACTCCTGCGAGTCCCTTGGACTGCAAGGCGATCAAACCGGTCAGTCCTAGAGGAGATCAACCATGACTGCTCTTTAGAAGGCCAGATCCTGAAGTTGAAACTCAAATACTTTGGCCACCTAATGAGAAGAAGGGACTCACTGGAGAAGAGCCAAATGCTGAAAAAGATTGAGGGCAAGAAAGGGACAACAGAGAATGAGGTGGCTGGATGGAGTCATTGAAGCAGTAGCCGTGAGCTTAAACGGACTCCAGAAGATGGTAGAGGACAGGAAGGCCTGGAGGGACGTTGTCCATGGGGTCGTGATGAGTCGGACACGACTTCGCAAATAACAACAACAAATAAGGTACACATTTATGCTATTGCTCCACAAATAATATATTGCCACATATCAGAAGATTCTTCTTTAGTCTTCATTATCTGTCAAGTAATTTGCTCCATCTAATTTCCTCTTTGTGAATATTTATCTGCATTAGTTCCTTTCTCACTGATCTCAGGTCTCTCCGACTCTACCCTGAATTAAGGGACTACAAGGTTGTAAAAAAGGGAGAGTTCCTTTCTCCCTGATAAAAGTTCACAGTTCCTATAATTATAGTTTCAGCATCCTTATGGCCCTAGTAGATACCATTTTTCTATCTCATTTTCTTCCCTATTCACAATCAATTGTCCTGGGTGACTTAATATATATATATACGGTGTATGTATGTGTGTGTGTGTCTGTATTACAACTAAAAATATTAAAAAATTAAAAAACATAATAAAACCTCTAAATACATCCAGATTAATTATACACACTATTGAAAAAAGATACTTTGCCAGTTGGGCAGTACATTCAGGAAACAAGAGTCCTTAACACATTCAGCACCCCAGACCTAGGACCATAGCCAGTTTTTAAGGTATTACATAAGGCTAACAAGAGTTGGGGCCACTCTAATCTTCGGAGGAAGGATGTTCCACATATTTTTGTCCCAAAATAGCTTTTAAATCGTCTTCTTGAAAGTCATGACAAGTTAGGCCATAACTGATTTGAAGGACATATTCATAACTTCCCTATCAAATGTACTCGGTGATATATTTCATTCCAGGAACTGCAAGGTCCAGGAACATGAAATGATGTCTGAAAACCTCAGGCTTAAGGTAAACAAGGAGAGTGGAGATTCATTAGCAACAAATGCTGAAAACACCTTTATGACTTTCAGTAACAAAAGCATTTTACGGACAAGAAATTATGAGTAAAAATAAATGGCTAACCTAGCAAGATATACTAAAATTTTCTCAAGCGGACTATTAAAAAAATATTTGATACCAGAAGGATATTCCTGTCAGTAGTTTTCTTATGAAAAATTAACTGAAAAGTTTAAAGTAGATAAAAGTTATGATTTTGAACAAAGAATGAATTTGAAACAGAATGATACACTAATGATGGTTATTGCTAAAATGTATAAACTTTTGTTGATATATGAAACAGAGCATAAGTGTAAGAAAGGTTTGATAAAATGGGCTAACCTTTTAGTTATAATATACAAATGGCCTAATGGGAAGATACGTGGTTGAAAAGACTGAAATTTACATTATATTCTAGCCCTAAAGAGAATTTTTATAAAATAATATATCATTAGTGCTTGTCATTAGAGAAATTGTCTAGAATGTATAAAGGTATTTCAAATCATTGCTGGATGTGAGCAACATGAAGTAACATTCTATCATGTTTGATGGACTGGTAAAAAAAATCAAAATATTTTGAGTATAAATACATGAATAAATTCAAAATATTTTATGGATTAAAATATAACTGAAACCAGAGATTTTGCTTTGGGAACTAATGTACAACTAGAAAAAATTGGGGAACTTAAGTTTTTATATATGACAACTGCAAGATTATTATATGCCCAAAAGTGGAACAGAGAATTGTTTGGTGAAGATGATGGAATTTGCAGAGATGACCAAATTAATTGATTTGGTCAGAGAAAAAAACAGTAAAAATGTTTATGGTAGACTGGACACCCCTTACAGATGTTTTACATGAAACAAGAGCAAATGCACTTAGGATTTGTGGTTTTGACAATTAGAAAAAAATTGAATAGAAAAACACAGTGGTTTTTTTGTAATCAGTGTACAAGATAATTCTGCAATATTATTTATATTTGCTCTAAGGAAATCAGAAGCTTCTTCATCCAAATTTTTCTTTGATTTTCTTCCTGCAGTTTTGCTTTTGTTCTTTTTCTCTACTGATTCTGCTCTTTATTAGTCTGTTAGCTTTTATGTGTTTTGTAAGTTTAATAACATGAATCAAAAGAATCAATAGTTGTTAATAAATTGGTCCCGTGAGTTACAAGAAAATCAACATCAAACTGCTCATATTCAACATGTCTTGAAAATCACTAATTTAAATGTAATTAATATCTGCAAGAAAAATCTATTATTTAAAGAAATCATAGCAGCAGAAAGATTAATCAGTATAATTATACTGATTTCAACAAGTAACAAGATGCAATTGACCTTGGAGAAGTTACAATATATTTGCACTTTTTTGAAAGCAAGAATGTATTGGATAGTTCAAATGAGAGTATCCAATCCAATGGCTATATCACGAGCTTAACATGACAGCAATTCATTAAAACCATTTATATATTGCTACTTATACTACATTTCCAAGTTGTTTACAATTACCTTTAAGAAGAATAAAACCGTTAAGTTAAAACTTTTAAATCCACCTCTACCAGTACCAGTCAAAATGAGAAATAGTACATCTCTAAATGTACCAATAGTTGCCCTTTATCAAGTGAAAAAAGATTACAAAGGGCAGATATTATGATCAAGAAAGACCATTTTCAGTGACTGCAGAATGATGATCCACAATTTATACCAACATAAATTCTTTAACAATCCTAGCAATTTTGCAGATCTGTAATGAAAAACAATCTGCTTGATCTCACGCTACTTCAAGTCTAGTAGCTTTAACTGGAAGCCAATTCACTTGCTTCAACACAAGGACTTTATGGCCAAGCACTGTACTTAGGAACCAGACAAATGCATCCTGCACTGGTCACATGACTATAGTGACAAATTCAGTTTTTAATTGCTTACTTTTTCCCATTTGCAGGCCATTACTTGTTAATGGCAGACTTAAAGATTTATATTAACCAGGTGATTTAAAATTTATTGTTGTTAGCTTAAATTTACTTATAATTAACATTTCTTTATGAACATCTTGTAGGAAAGGTAAGATGGCAGAGCAATTCATGTGCAAGAGGAGTGTTAGAAAAATACTTTTTCAGCTTTCATAATTAGCACAATTTGGAACCTATCATATTTCATGCATTAATATGGAAGAATTGCTTCAAAGAAAGCCATTCTCCCTTAGGCATTTGGGTAAAATGTTAAGTCTTTCTGGTTGATTTTTTTATGGTTGGTGGTTTTACAATTGATTGTAAAATTGAATTTTTTAAATGTCTGTCATGTTGTACAATATATTGTTTGTGGTTGACATTTCTTTTGAATTATTTACATTGTTCTATTTTTTTTTGGTTTTAATTTCTTGTTTGCTGCCCAGAGTAACAATAGTGATATGGGTAGCCATATAAATTGTTTAAATAAATAAATTCTAGAAGGTCCATATTTACTGACACATTTCTTTCAAATTTCAATTTCAAATTTGATTTTTTTACCAACAAATTCTGATGCAAATGAGATGGGTGGTAGGTACAGCTATGCAGCCTACATGACAAGAGGCCATTGAAGACTGCCATGTCCAAGAGCTGCCTGCTCTTCCACATTAACTAGAAGTGGCTGACAGTTAATCACAGTTAATTGAACCATGGTTTATTAGTTCAACTGCTTGGACTTGCAAAATTAGTCACAAATCAGCAAACCATAAGCCTCGCAACTTCTGTGACATCAATTGAAATTTAATATGTAATTAAAACTTGAAATTAATGGTGATTGTGTATACTAGGAGGCAGAAGGGAAAAATGCACAAACTAGCATGGTAAAACGAACTGAGCTTTAAATTGGAAACAATTTTAAAGCCTACTCACATGTGTAGCAAATTGGGACTTCTGCAAATCCCAGTTTGTAAAAGTAAAATACTATCTCGAATTTTAAGTGCAAGAGCGATAAAAAAATGAAAAAATAAATTAAGTGAAAGTAATTCAAAAAACTATGCCATTCCTGCTTGTCTAAATTCTACAAGTAGAGATAGTGCTAAATCACTAAGAGACAGTTTGGTATAGTTAAGACAGCAGACTAGAAAGTGGGAGATCATCAGCCTGCCATAGGTACAAAGACAGCTGGGTAACCTTAAGCCAAAAATTTTCTCTCAGGGCTAGAAAGGAGGCAATGGCAAACTACAAGATTTGATTGTGAAACCTTTCCAAAAAACTTCAGGGACTAGTCCAGTTGCCATGAATTAACACTGATTCAAAAGCACACCTCCAAAAACAACACTGATACTCCATGCTTGGAATTATCTCCTAGTTGCCAGCTGAATCTCAATTTTAAATTGATTTCCCAGCAAGTTACACTGAGAGCAGAGCCGATGACTGGTGGAACAAGGAACTGACAAATAGACTGGCTCTTCAGAATTTCTCTCTGCTCAAGGAGAGAATCTGGGATTGGCCACAAGTACTCCCTCTAGAATACAGTAAAACAGTGGTCATTGGCTCATTTTAGAGCTCTAGAAGCCAAAGGACTGGCCATCTTTACCCAAGCCACCATTTAGCACCTTCAAAAGGACACAGTTACCTTACTTCCTTTCTTAATCACTTCTGGAAATAGCTTGTTAACAGCTTTTTGGATAGAAAAGAACCTTCAGAAAGGCAAGTTTCATTACACTGAGTCTCCTTCAATCCTTGGCAAAAAAAAAAGTTATGCAGATTTATTTAGGAAGAAAGAAAAAGGTGGTCAGAACATTAATTTCAGAAAGTTATACAGTAAATCAGGGGTGTCAAACTCAATTTCATTGAGAGCCGCATCAGCATTGCGGTTGCCCTCAGAGGGCCGGGTGGGCGTGGCCTACTGGGTGGGTGTGGCTAGTGTGTGTATGGCCTACTGGGTGGGCGTGGCCAGCTCTACATCGTTCGCATCAAGGGTGCCTATGGGAGCCTAGGCAGGAGTGAGACAGATCTGAGGGTCTCTGGCAGAAGGAGGGTCTCTGGGCCAGGGCCAAGGCAGCAGGGGCCATTCCCTCACTGTTTCCAGGATGGCTTCGCGGGCCACATGAAACCACTTTGCGGGCCGGATCCGGCCCCCAGGCCTTGTGTTTGACATGTCTGCAGTAAATGGACTGGAGGGGCAGATAGATTTGAAATAAGATTTTGAAATTAATTACTGTGAGCTGTTTAAAATTCTATAAAAATATATGAAAATTTTGAAATTAAGTGTAAGTATCCTCCCATGAAAAATGCTGTTCATTTAAAAAAAAGCATGGTAAAAAGGAACTTTAAAGGTTGGACATTAAACAGAAAGATTATAAAAGAGAAGAGACCCATTAGTATAGAGTGGATCAATATTTTCTAACTTTGGAAGAATCCAATGTTATTTGGGAATAATTAACTCAGACATTACTTTAAAGATTAACGCTATCATAAAAATAGATTTAAGAGGTGATAGAAGAGGATAAGACTGAGGCTGTTTTGAATGTGGATTTAAAAATGACAGTTACAAGATTGATATGGAAAAAGATGTTACACTAAATTTACAAATGAAACCAGCTGATGTTTTGATAATTGGAAGGGACATATAAATAACAAACTGGAGGAGTGACTTGGATAACTTTATTTTATATTTACAAGAGAGACATGTTAAACTTATGAAGGAGCTTCTGAGAAGTGACAAAGAGAAAATGAAATCAATTTTTGGTACAATATTTAAAGGAATTAAAAAGATTCTTAAAAGCAAAGGGAAGAAATATAAAGTTGGTCTATTTAAAGTTAAAATATCAATGTTGCTGTTTCTGGTAATTCTTAAATGATTTTTGCTGATTGAGACTGAATGGTGAGACTGTTTATAGATAAAGAGATGTGATATGGGAAGTAGAGATGATTGTGTAGTTAGCAGAGAAGGTGATAAGTTACTGAAGTATTTTGTACTTGTCTTGAAGGAAGAAGCCATTTCTTTATATATCATTTTTCTTTACTGTATTTACATTTTTTTCACATTCTTTACATTTATATTTTCTTAGTGTGCATTGGTTTTTATCTTTGTATCTGGTAAACTCATTAAAAATTCTTACATTAAAAATGTAAGCTGTACAATAGCTCATTTATGCTGTGATTCCAATTTACTGAGTTTAAGTTTAAGTTTAAGCAAACACCGCACACATTAAGCAAACAAATGATTGGCTATGGGCATAGTTTTGCCAAAATTCAGAAGTAAATACCATTTTTTGGTGTAAAACATGATCACATGATTGCAAGACCGTATAAACAGCCATAAAAGTGGACCAGTTACCGAGTGCCCCCAATATAGTCAGATATGACCATGGGGACCCCAATTGTTGGAATTTCACAGCTGGTCATAAGTAGATCCACTGGAACATCAAATGATTGCTAAATGACCCATCTTAAGTCAAGGACTGTCTGTATTAAGACTGCTGAAACAGATTTGCTTCTATTAATTCTAAACAATCATCTCTAGAGAGCCATAGCCATCTTTGAAACATATTCCTTTGAAAGCATGGATTCTGCAGATTTTCACCTTCTCCTTCCTTTGCGGTTTGAAATGTATAAAAAGGGACTGAACGAGTCAGAAATGTAAATAGAGAAAGAGTAGCATAACTATAAAATTATCAATAAAGGAACAGCCTTTTCAGTTGTGGTTGTTAGGCTCTTCCTTTTATAAGAAACAGCCATCCAGTTTAATTGCTAATGGATTTAGGAAATAACTTAAGCTTAATACTTTACAAGTACTTTTGGAAAAGTTAAAGGTATGCATATATTTGCTTGGGAGGAAGTTATAAATATTGCTTATATAAATAAAAAAGAGCCATTGGTAAGCAGAAAACACCCAAATGCATTTTCCTTTCTGTTGCAGGGATAGCTCACCTTAAAGTCTATGCAACTCTTCAGAGGCTGATTATTATGTATTCCATGCTGCCATTGCACATCTTTTCTGTCAGATTTCTCTGAGTATGAAGCACTACAGTGCACTTGGACCCAGATTCCATTTTCACACTGAGGAATATTTAGCATGTTTTGGGATCAGTTCTAGACTTAGAAGATGCTTTTGCATCTGCTTCATATTTAGCTTTTGCAAAAATCTAGTAAGCAACGTTGCTATTGCTCATATTGCAATTATTCTGCCCATAACAATTCTGTATCTCCACCTGCAGGCTGCAGGGGAGAATATTTGCACCAGCAACCATATACCGGTATTTCAGTTCATTTCACTTCATTTCAATTTATGTATTTATTTAGCAAATTTATATGGCCATCCAACTCATACAAAGATGACTCTGGGCAGATTACATTAAAAATAAGAAATTTAAAAATCTATAACCCAGCCACCCCACCCCACCAGCACTTGATCGGCTCCATCTCCATTTGTGGTCCCCACACCCTTGGAGAAAACCCTGTCGTCAGGCTCTCTTGGAAAGGCAACAAGGTAAAGGCCAATCATACTTCCAGAGAAGAGGAAAACAACTGAGAAGACCCTTTTTGTGGTCTCACCAGATATACATTCCCCAGGGGGAGAGCATTCTCTGTGGGCGCACCTGCCCTCTGGAATCAATTGCCTGTTGAGCTCCGGATGGCTCCCGACCTTCGCTCTTTCCGCCGTGACCTGAAAACCTGGTTATTTGAACAGGCCGGCCTGTACTAAGGGTTTGGGGTTCATTTTTAACTATTTATTTGTTAGGGCTGAATTAATTTAATTTTATTTTTAACTTTTGTATGTTGTATTTTAATTGCCCTGTACACTGCCCTGAGTCCTTCGGGAGAAGGGCAGTATAGAAATTCAATAAATAATAATAATAATAATAGATGGCATCCACAACATACCCTGCCTTCCCATCCTGGTGGCCAAGGGGGATGAAACAGGGGAAGGCCATGTGGGCTTTAAAGGTGATAACCCTGAATTGTACCTGGAAACAGACTGGCAGCCAGTACAACTCCAGCAAAAGAGGTGCACAAAATTGTTCAGGCTGCTGCATTCTGAACCAATTGAAACTTCTGGATATCTTCAAGGGCAGCCCCACGTAAACACATTATGGTAGTCACAAACATATCCAGAATTGTGGAATATTTCTCTTCTGAAGACCCTACAGCATGCTAAGTACCATAAAGCATTTTATTTGTCTGGTTTGGTAGCTACAAGATAGGAAGATGAGAGAAAGGAAATTTAGTGTGATTATTTTTGCTTCAGTGAATGTTTACTAAGTTACACAAATTCTTCTAAAAGTTGCTTCTTTACATCTTAATAAAGTTTTGGGTCACAGATAATTAAATTTAGTTCAAATGATAAAATCCATCCAATATTTAACAGATATTTCTGCTGGTATGTAATATTACCCATTAAGAAATTATGGGCTTATTACTTTTCTGATTGAACCATGTGTGTATGTGTGTAATTCAGGAAGTTTTCAGACCCCCTTCACTTTTGTTATGCTGCAGCCTGATTCTACAGTTGTTGAAATTCATTTTTTTCTCATTAATCTACACACAGTACCCCATAATGACAAAGTGAAAACAGAATTTTAGAACGTCTGTAAATATATTAAAAAGAAAAAAAACTGAAATATCACATTGGCATAAGTATTCCCATCTCCACACAGGATCTCTGGAACTCAAGAGTGACCATTGGGTTCTTGGTCACTTCTTACTAAGACCCTTCTCCCCAATTGCTCAGTTTCACCAGTCGACCAGCTCTTGGAAGAGTCTTGGTTATACCAAACTTCTTCCATTTGAGAATTATTGAGGCCACTCTGCTCTTAGGAAACCTCAGTGCAGCAGAAATTTTATTGTAGCCTTTCCCAGATCTGTGCCTTGCAATAATCTTGTCTCTGAGCTCGGCAGTTCCTTTGACCTCATGACTTTTGCTCTGCTATAATATACATAGTTAGCTGTGAGGTTTTCTTTTTAATATATTTGCAGATATTTCTAAACTTCTGTTTTCACTTTGTCATTATGGGGTACTGAATTACCCCATTAATTAATGAGGAAAAAAATGCAACTGTAGAATCAGGCTGCAGCACAACAAAATTGACAAAAGTGAAGGGAGTCTGAATACTTTCTGAATGTACTGTACACACACACACAAAAAAAATTCCATGCCATTGAAAGCTGGCAGCAAATGCAAACACCAAAAAATGTAGCCTCCTCCATTATAAAAATAAGTTCTGCTGTAAGTTGTTCTGGGCTGTCCAAATTTATTTTAGCATACAAAAGTAACTCTAAAGTTGGGGGGCGGTTTCAGTCATATCTTTGTGTCCTCTAAATATTGAGAGTGTGATGTTTGTGAAATTCCTCACGACTGCACAAAACAGAACTAAATGCATTGCATTTTATATACAGCTATGCAAACAATATGCCCAGATATCAATGGCCACTGGAGGACAAGCATTACCTTGCTTCTATTTTACATATATCTTTCTGATCCATTCATTTGAAATGAATATTTAGAATATAAACTAATTTTTCATTTTCTAAAAAATTGAGCAAACTTGTCAAAAGAGAACTAGATGGCTACCCTGCTGTATTGCCCCACTGAGTCATTTTAAGAAAAGACTATCAAAAGTTTCAGACAAGACTTGTAAAATGAACTGTTTATTTTTTATGTAGACTTCCGCTGATTTTATAGATGTAATCCAAGTTCAGAAAAAAATAGGAAGAAAAAAAAGCAACTGAACAGCATATCATGCTATCCAGTATCGTATACATACTTCAATTATTTCATTTTGTTATCTCCAAATTATATGTAGTTTCTTTCCATCTTGAAAGATACTGGTGTAAATGTTATTTAAAAGCAGAGATCTTTGTGTAGAACTGACACGAATCCCAGAATTAAAAATCCTGACCAGTATGGAAACCTCATTCTCCAAACCCTCTGAAATACTGGAAATTCACTGAAGCTATTCCCTATTAATGACTATAGGCAGGACATAGTCATCAATGGGCAGCAGTTGTGATTACTATGTATTATCTCTAATATGAAAAGCAGCATGAACCTGAATACCAGTTGCTGGAGGGCAGCAATGTCGGGTTATGATTCTTACATCCTACTTGCAAGGCTTCCCAGGGACAGCTGCTTGGCTACCACAGGAAACAGGATACCACTTTAGGGAGGACTTTGGTCTGATCCAGCAGGTCAGTCATGTTCTTAAGTATACACTTTACATTTCGATTAATGTCATAATTCCTGATTTTAGCTTCATGGTATGCTGCATATCTCCACTGCATACAAAAATAATGTACATATGTAATAAGTTAGTCTGTTTTCTTTAGAATGTCATAACTGTCTGCTCTTCACCTCTAAATCTCAGTGACAAAACTGTCATAAATATTGCTTTCTTATTTATAGATTTTAGAAAAAAAACATGGTTTTCAATTTTCTTAACATCTTCATTGACTTGGGATTAGATCCTTATAATTGCACATAGGAATATATATATTATTTCATTTGTTTAACCTGACACTCTTTCCGTTCCTTGCTAATACAAGCAGTTTCCCAAAATGACCCTACAATCTCACTACCATGTACTAAAAACAATTCTTTTATACACTATCTTTGCTATAAGCACTATAAGCACTGAGTCCTTCGGGAGAAGGGCGGTATACAAATATAATAAAAAAAATCCAGCTTTTGCTTCCCAAATATTATAAACCTGGATATGATTTCATAAATCTATCTTCTATTATTTTAGATAACTAAATACTTGCAATTTCAAAACCAACCATTAGCATTCAGTAAATTAGAATGGAAAGATTAAAAAAGAAAAAACAAGATAGTATATGGACTAAAAATGTCAGAATGTTATAATTTACCTACTGCATGCAGCTTGTAATAATGCATTTTTCTAAATAGCTTGTATTTAGAAAATTGTATCAATTAAAAAGTCCAAGTCATTCACATTATAGCATTCAGCAGCATAGGCTAGAGCAGTCTGCTTCTCTGCACAGACATGCCTAAAGCATACAGTACTACTGGTGCAGTCCTGATCTCAGAGACATGTTTAGTCATTGAGTTCAATAACTGGGAGAATTGGGCTCTAAAAAATATTACATTTACCCATAAAATCTGTAACATGCATCTTTTTTTTACAATCTTTGATCAAAATGCAGAACATTCACTCCTTACTAGCTTGAGGTTACTCCTCCCATTGTCATCACATATAAAACCCCAATGTCCTACAATCCATATCTAATTTCCTAGCAGAACATGATAAAGAACAAAGCTTTTCAAAATACATTTAAATGAATGAAAGGACAGCAATCTGTGCTATTGACAATAACATCTGAATATTTCAGCAACATCTTAGTAAAACACTATGTAGACATGACTAGACTGACAAATGCAATTATGATTTTCTTAAATTGTTATCTTTTTCTAATATACATTTTACTAACTGATCTGTTGCCAACTTCCCTTCCTCATTTAAAACAGACAAACAAATAAAAAGCATTACAATCAGCTTTAAGAATCAGTAAGATTTATCTGCAGAGGCATGACTCAGTATAAACTTTTAAGCAAATTCTTCACAGCACTATGAAATGACGTAATCTTGTATAATTCAAGCTTTTCTACTTCTTAAAATAGAGGCACATTTAAAGTACTACTGTGGTGACAACAGCAAAACAATTTGTAATCCAACGCCCCGTTAATACCTTCATGTTGTATCCTTTAACTGCTCCTTCTTCTGCACTTGCTATAAAGCTATCCCTATAAAAAAAACACCACAATAAAGAAATCTCCATTGCATTTCATTCATCCCACATCTTTTACAAGTGTCCTCCCTCTTCAGTTGCACCTGCAGCAGTCGTTATCCTGCATGACTACTACTGATAGAAATTCAAAATGCAGCTGCCTGAGCATCCTTCAGTGACTGCAAAGTGATCAAGCAAAACAAGTGTTTGGAAAGATACAAAGTTGGTAGGTGCAATGAGAGTTTGCCACAAGTAAATTAAAAGCAGCAGTCCCCTCCACCCCCGTTGTTTTTCAAGGCAGACGCTTCCCCTTTGCAATCCCTCCAGTCCGCCCACATCGACTGCATATGGAGGGAGCCAGAAATTAAAGAGCTTTCTGCATTCACACACATCAAACGCATGCAGGCAGACACCTTTACAGTGCAGCAGCGGCCCAAGAAAAAACCGGCATGCTTTCTTCCCCGCCGGCAGCACCACGTCCTGCTGATCCGATCCTGAAACGTTACAAGAGGTTTCGGCCTCTCAACAGCTTCAAGAAAGGAAAAAGGCACACCGCGTCTCTTAAAGCAGCCAGACACACCATCTCTCTCTCTTCTTCCAAGGCGATAGTGGAAGGAGGAGGAACAGGAGGGGGAGGAGGGAGAGGAGCAACAATAGCAGCAACAGCTTGAAGGGTGATGAACGTGCGAGCAAAGCAGCCAGTAGCGATTCTTGGCGGCGGCAGCAGTAGCAAGAGCAGCAGAACGAATCTACCTCGGAGAGGCAGTTTTGAGGGCGCATGGAGGCTGAATACGAATGCCTCCGGGCAGCAGCACCAATAGACTCCTCGCATAGTCCTTAAGCAGCAGCCTTCTTTCCGGGCGGCTGCCTTAATTGGAAAAAAGAGGCGAGAGAGAAGCAACAGCTCGGGGGAGCGGGAGATGCAACCCCTACCCAGTTCTAGGCAAGCTCCCACCTTCTCGAGACCCGCGCTTAACTGAGACGGCAGACCTCTCCCGCCTTTCCCTCCGACTAGCAGCGGGGACCTTCTGACCGCGGCGCCTGCCCCTTTCCCAGCAGGTCCGCGGTTCGGGCAGCTGCCCCCGTGGGCTCTTCGAAGGGGACCTCCGGTCGTTGCGACCTCCCTTCCTCACGCACACGACGGCTTCCCTCCCAGCCAGCTCCAAGCCCCTGACTTAGCAAGGCAGCAGAAACGGGTGAGACCAACCGCTCTGCCTCGCTTTGGGAAACGCTCCCTCCCCACCAGCTCCGGATTCCGCCTCTGCCTGGGGGGCGAGCAACGGCCGGCCACCTTCTCCCTTCTTCCCCTACTTACTCTGCGCCTGAGGACAAGAACGGGGGGGGGAGAGAACCGCGGCCGCCAGCACTACCGACCACTGCTGTTCTTGCAGCAGTTCAGCCAAACGTAGTCTGCCTTGCCCTGGCTGGAAAGTCCCTGGTGCGCTGCCCCGGCTGGTTCTCTTTCCCCCCCGCCCGGCACTTCCTCTCCCGCCCTCGAGCCCAGTCTGGAAATCCCCGCCGCGTCGCGTTCCCTTCTTTGCTCGCTCGCGCTCGCTCGCTCGCTCCCTCGCGCGCTGCCGGGCTCTTTCTACAACCAGCACACCACCGAGCGCGCCTCCAGACTGGCTCCTCGGCACTGGCGAGGCGGGTGAACGAGGGACGGGCCTCCGCGGAGCTCAGTCCCCGCCCCGCTCATTCGCCAGCCGCAGGCTGGTTGGCTCTCCTGCCTGGCCAAACGGAAAAGAGGGGGCGGGAAAGGGGGGGGGCGCTATTTCCGCACACATTTCATTCAGGAGGAAAAGGAATGATCAACCCCAGCCGTATTTCCGAGGAAGAAGTGACATAGATGGCGCTCTTTCATTCGTGCGTAATTGGGGTTTCATTTATATGGGGAGTCCCGCTGGAATTCTAGCGCTTGTTTGTGTTTTGAAATGATAATAAAGTCTCTCTTTCTGAGCATGGGCTGAGCGCAGTCCTATCCTTCCACTTCTCAGCCGATATCTGTGCAAGCACTGACTTCCCTGGTAAAGTTCAGAGGGAATTAAAATTTGATTTCCCACAGTTGGTGAAGAGGGAAAGAGCAATTCTGAGCAGGCATTTGCTTACATCGGTTTTTTAGGTGTCGCTCTTTTCCTTTGTCTAAGGGTCCTTTATGATTTTCACATTATGATAGCATTCATAATTATTTTGCAAAAGTAAGTTTTAAAACATGTAGAAGATAAGAACCTCCTCCGTTTCAGTGGTGCTGAAATGCCTCTGACAGTTTTAAAACAGAATAATTCATTAAAAGCATTTTAATGCAAGCTACAAATTAAGAGTTTCCACAAATGTTTAATGTTTTTTTTTAAAAAAAGTCATAAAGGCATTCTCGACACCAAACTTCAAAAGCATCAATCCTCTTCCTATTCTGCTTCTTTAAAGCCCAATTTTCAGTTCCATATCAGGGAACAAACATCATGGCTTGCACAACTCTGATCTTTTTACATGTACAGACTTAGGGCAGTTCACAATATTTTTTAAAAAAAACATATCCCGTTGGAATAAAAGCATGAAACAAGATGGTCACCTCACCTCACTTGGGGTTTGTAATTATGAGGTACAGCATTTCTAAAATGAAATACATAGGGAAATGGGTAAAAAAAAGGTCTGGCTCCCTATAAATCATCTCTTAAGGTGCTTTCCAGATGTGTTGGGATGGCATGGGCACTGCCCTAGAATTCAGTGAGGGCATCAAATTGGGGAAGGCTGCTTTGGGTACAGCCAAACAGCTATCTCTGCCACACACAAAAAACTTCTCGTGTAAAGAGGTTTTCAGTCAGCCTTGTATGAAATCACTAGGGAAGCAGGGAATGAAGAAGGAAAAGAAACATGACCAGTGAAAATGAAGGGAAATCAACAGGCCAAATAACCAATTCAAGAAAATAAGCTCATTTCATTCCAAAGTCAAGGGTCAAAACAATGTGAAGAATAAGAGTAAATAACATGTAAAATAACTTCAGATGACAAGAAAACATTCAGAACCCAAGATTTATAGGAGCTATCAAAACCCTGCCAACAGAGGCAATATACATGTATTGCTGTTCACTCTTAGCAAATATTATCTATTTGCCATCATAACCTAATTCATAGAAAAACTATTTTTATCCTAAGGTTATTCTAATAGCGCAAAGCTGACAAATATTTAGAAAATGTTATTTGTACATTTTGGGTGATATTAGAGATAAGAGAAATAGCATTAAACTGGTAAGTTTGAAAGTTATCACCACATTAAAGCTACTTTATGGTTGTAGTTCTTTATTCTGAAATATCTATAAAGAAAAAAATAAGCACTTAAATCATTTTGAAGAAATGCTCAGATTTAAGCTTTGACAACCCCTCCTCCAGCTGAAAAAGCAAGCAAATAACTGAATCCTAGTTTATCCCGCTGAGAAGTTCTCTTTTTACCAGATCTTTGCCACAAGATTTGGTGCAACTGAGATGCTTATCCAACACAATCCATATTGATCACTTGATTGAGCATGTTGTTAGAGACTGGCAGCCATGGCAAAGCCTATCAGAAAGAATGAACCTCTCAAGCGAATTAGAACCACTTCCACAACACCAGCGTTTCCACCCCTTTAATCCCTCATAAAGCAGTGTGATTCCAAGTCCAACCAATAAATGTTATTCTACCAGCCTCAGAGCACTGAAAAACCTCATTGTCTTGGCAGATTTTCAAGTGGATACTTTTCCTTACAGCTGTGACCATGGTTACCTTTGCTGGACTAGGGAAAAGTAGAAATAATAAATTATACATACAGGAGAAGTCAAGCTCGGAGAACAGGATGCTGAACTTAAAATGTTTAGGGGGGTAAATCATAGAATCACAGGGCTAGAAGGGAGCTTGGAGGTCTAGTTTAACATAACTCAGTTTAACTAGTAACTAGTATAAAACCCTGATAAGACCACACCTGGAATACTGCACGCAATTTTGGTCACCATATCACAAAAAAGATGTTGAGAGTTTTGAAAGAATTCAGAGAAGAGCAACTAAGATGATCCAAGGCCTGGAGACTAAAACCTATGAAGAATGGTTGCAGGATTTGGGTTTGGCTAGTCGAAAGAAAAGAAGAAATAGGGGTGACATGATAGCAGTATTCCAGTATTTAAGGGGCTGCCACAAAGAAGGGGGGGTCACGTTATTCACCAAAGCATCATACGGCAGGACAAGAAATGGTTGGAAACTGATCAAGGAGAGAAGCAACCTGGAATTAAGGAGAAACTTCCTGACAGTGAGGACAATTAACCAGTGGAACAGCTTGCCTCCAGAAATCGTGGGCGCTCCATCACTGGAGATTTTTAAGAAGAGGCTACACAGTCACTTGTCTGAGATGGTATAGGGTCTCCTGCTTGAGCAGGGGGCTGGACTAGAAGACCTCCAAGGTCCCTTCCAGCTCTATTCTATTCTACTTAAGTGCTAGGAAGCAGGGTGAGCTAAGGATTTCAGCCAATGAGAAAATTAACCACTCGCGAGATTTACTCGCAATTCTAAGTAAAATATTAGTTTTGTAATGATTCCAAAGAATTTGGATTAGACTCAGAACAGAACAATTTTGCATCTAAAAATAAATGATAGCATGAAATTAATCTGGTTTGGAGCTGATCCCAAAATGATTGCAAACAGTTATTTAAAAATGCTTTAGTATTCAAACATGGAGTGATTGTGCAGGGGTTTTGGGGGGGAGAATAATAGTTAGGTTATTTATGGTGCCTTCTAATCAATCCTAAATCCTAGTCAGTGCCTGTACAACTCCTAGGAGTTTTCTGGCAACTTTTTAGGAAGTGGTTTGCCACTGCTGCCTTCTTTCTAAGGCTGAGAGGGAGTGACTGATCCAAATTCCCCCAGTTGATTTCATATTTAAGGTAGCATTAGAACTCACAGTCTCCCAATTTTTAGCTTGGCCACTTTAACAACTGCACCAAATTGGTTATCAGGATTCAGTTACAAATTCACATTCCGTGGAGAGCTGCCAAAGCCCATTTTTATTTTAAATGCCTAAATTCTGCTTCTTGCTGTTGTCTCAGCATGACAAGCTATCTCTATGAAACAGCTTTAATATGGTTTAAGTGATGCTACTGGCTGCTGTTTTTCTGATATCTGAAGTCCACTCAGTCAGGACTTGCCTTTCTCCAGTTGTTTCCTACAAAGAGTGAAAATTAAGCTTGATATCTCTATGTCACTTACAGCTTCTTATCTCTTATTGTCATTGGCATCTCATGGCCAAGAAACAGTCTGATTCTATCCATTCTCCTTCTCACTACTAAAAAAGAATCAGTCACGTCACAACTATTTTGCCTACATTTGCTAATGTCATTGTAAATTTCACAATTCACAAAAGTTTCTAGAATCTTTATATAGCAATAGCCAAGACTGAAGAATTCACCAGGAAAATGATAGTAAGTAATATGAATATTATAGTAAGGTAAAGGTTCCCTCGCACATGCGTGCTAGTCGTTTCCAACTCTAGGGGCCGGTGTTCATCTCCGTTTCAAAGCCGAAGAGGATGTCCGAGGATGTCTCCGTGGTCATGTGGCCGGCATGACTAGACACCAAAGGTGCATGGAATGCTGTTACCTTCCCACCGTAGTGGTCCCTATTTTTCTACTTGCATTTTTACATGCTTTCGAACTGCTAGGTTGGCAGAAGCTGGGACGAGTAACAGGTGCTCACTCTGTTACGTGGCACTCGGGATTCGACCCGCCAAACTGCCAACCTTCTGATCGACAAGCTTAGCGTCCTAACCCATTGAGCCACCGCGTCCCTTCCATGAATATTATACATTACTATAAATTTGATTCTGTAAATTATTAACATCATTTAATATACAATATTGATCATGTTGAAGACAGTATTTGTTCAAGTGGTATAAAACACAGTTATGGCAAGATTACAAAATATAGAAGTAGTTCATCCCTTTGATGAAAATTGAAGGAAAAAAGTGGTGTGGGAATGGGAAGGACAAAGATACATTACAAATTTTTATGAGGCCAAAATAATTTCCTAGAGGGAAAAATGGACTGCTGAGTGATTTTAAAATTATTTGAGACAAATATAACAGAGCTGAGCATAAATCCAAACTTGGCTCAGCTAAAGGACAGAATAGGTCAGCAAGAAGCTAGAAAATACAATACTAGCCTATTTTAGCCGAGTGAAATGCTAATACTAATAATACTATAATACTAAATTATAATAATATTGTATAATAATATTGTACTATGTTAATATTTATTATAAAATGCTATTCCAAACCTTGTTTACTAAATCTATTGATTCTTCCCACTGGAAAGTGCCGTCAAATATAAACAAGTTCTAGATAAGTAAACCATGGATGTTGACATGGATATTGTCAGTTGAAATTGCTTATTTTAAATTGATAATCTATTGAAGAGAAAAATCAAACAGTATTATGCTCATGGCTTCCAATAGAGATTGATTGAATTGGTATTGTAAAATGGAATTAGTCACTGTTTTGCAATTCAGTTTTTATTGAGTGGGGGGAAGGGTTGGAATTCATCAGATAAAACCTTAGGAACACTAAGGATGGACAAGTTCCCAAATACAGGAAAACTGAATAAAGAGGAAGCCTATAGGCAAAAAAATGAATAAATGGTGCAGACATGACAAAAAACCTGAATCAACTGAAGAACTGGTAATCATGTTAGTTAGAAATTAGGAAAAACGTGATCCTACAACTAAGAATCTATGATTCAAGGACTTGAGACAAGAAAAAGATACCGGTAATTACAGTACGATCAAGATGGGACTTCCTAATTCAAGAGGTTAGGAAAGAAGTATGAATTGAATGCAGGGAGGCTTGTAAAATGAATAGTAGGTAATAGAGGTGTCTGTTGAGTTTATAGTTAGATCACTTTTTCCTACAATATGCCATATTCCTAAAGGGTAAGATTTCTATAATCAAGAAGTGAGCAATGTGGCATATTTACCTGGCATATAAAGTCCATGGAATCCTCAGATTAAATGACAATTATTAAACAAAATATCCCCAAACCTGTGATTTCCATAATTTAAATTTAAGATGCGAACCCTGAACTCTTATGAGGCTTTATTGCTCATGTGCAATATCTTACAGGATTGTGGATCATTTTTCATTCTTCTTTGTATTATGTCTTGTGTGTGTGCAATGTAATGAATGTCCACTAAATAGAAAAAATACTGCTATAATCCCAACCAAATTGTCATAATCTGCACTGTTAGAATATGATAGAAACTAAAAATATGCATGTTTAAGTGACATCAGATCCTGGAGGCTAGTTCAGAATTTTGAAAGTTGTAATTATTCTGAGAATTTAATCACCAATCTAGGTCCCAAATGTATTAAAAACTGATTGATTGATTGATTGATTGATTGATTGATTGATTGATTATATTTATATGCCGCCCTTCTCCCTAAGGACTCAGGGTGGCTCACAACAATAAAAACTAAAAAGAACATGAAAATACAAAATTTAAAAAAGAATTAAACAGTAGATATGTTCAATACATAGTAATTTAACCCCATAAAACCAAATTTAAAACCATAGTCAGTCCAGGCCCGATTGTTGAAACATCCATGTCTTCAGGTCACGGCAAAAGGACCAAAGGTCGGGGGCCATCCGCAGCTCCGGAGGCAACTGATTCCAGAGGGTCGGCACGCCCACAGAGAAGGCTCTCCCCCTAGGGGTCGCCAGCCGGCATTGCTTAACTGACGGAACTCTGAGGAGGCCAACTCTGTGGGAGCGAACCAGGCGATGGGAGGTTGACAATGGCAGCAGGTGGTCTCACAAATACCCGGGCCTAAGCCATGTAGGGCTTTAAAGGTAATTACTAGCACATTGAATCGCACCCAGAGGACAACCAGAAGCCAGTGAAGCTCGCACAGGAGTGGAGTAACATGGGAGTATCAAGGAACTCCCATAAGTACCCGCGCGGCCACATTTTGCACCAGCTGAAGCCTCCGGGTGTACTTCAAGGGCAGCCCCATGTAGAGAGCGTTACAGTAATCCAGGCGAGAAGTGACAAGGGCATGGGTGACCGTGCATAGGGCATCTTGATCCAAAAAGGGACGCAACTGGCGCACCATGCGAACCTGTGCAAAGGCCCCCCTGGTCACAGCAGTTAAATGTTCTTCCAAATTAAGCCGTGAATCCAGGAGGACACCCAAGTTGCGAGCCCTTTCAGAGGGGGGCAATACCTCCCCCCATCAAAAGAGATGGAACATGTTGGACAATACGAGATGCCGGTATCCACAGCCACTCGGTCTTGGAGAGGTTGAGCCTGAGCCTGTTCCTTCCCATCCAGACCCACACCGCCTCCAGGCACCGGGACATCACGTCAAGGGCATCAGTGGGTTGGTTTGGGGTGGAGATGAACAACTGGGTATCATCCGCATATTAGTGATACCTCACCCCAAAACCACGAATGATCTCACCCAGCGGCTTCATATAGATGTTAAACAGGAGGGGGGAGAGAACCAACCCCTGAGGCACCCCACAAGTGAGGGGCCTCGGGGTGGATCTCTGCCCCCCTGCCAATACAAACTGCGAACGGCCCGAGAGGTAGGAGGAGAACCACTGTAAAACAGTGCCTCCCACTCCCAACCCCCCGAGCCGTCGCAGTAGGATACCATGGTTGATGGTATCAAAAGCCGCTGAGAGGTCAAGTAGGACCAGGACAGAGGAACAGCCCCTGTCCCGGGCCCGCCAGAGATCATCTACCAGTGCGACCAATGCCGTTTCCGTGCTGTAACCGGGTCTGAAACCGGACTGGTATGGGTCCAGATAGTCCACTTCATCCAGGAATTGTGGAAGCTGACGCACCACAACACTCTCAACAACCTTCGCTACAAAGCGAAGGTTGGAGACAGGATGATAGTTATTCAACGAGGTCGTATCCAAGGCAGGCTTCTTGAGGAGGGGCCTCACCACCGCCTCTTTTAAGGCAGAGGGGAAGACACCCTCTGTCAATGAAGCGTTGACAACTGCCTGGAGCCAGCCCCCTGTCACCTCCCCGGCAGCCGAAACTAGCCAGGAGGGACACAGGTCCAGTAAACAGGTTGTAGCACTCAGTCTGCACATAATTTTGTCCACATCATCCAAAGATACAGGGTCAAACTCACCCCAGATGGTATAACCAAGACCTGCCCATTCCACTCCGCCGGATTCCACCCAGTCAGAGTCCAAACCAGACGGGATCTGAGCGATTTTGTCCTGCAGATACTGTACAAATTCCTCAGCTCTACCCTGCAAGGGGTCATCCCTCGGTCACTGATTAAGCAGTGAGCGGGTCACTCTAAACAGGGCGGCTGGGCGATTATCTGCGGACACGATGACAGCGGAAAAGTAAGCACACTTTGCTGCTTCCATCGCCACTAGGTAAGACTTAAGATAAGTTCTCAACTGTGTTCGGTCAGATTCGGATCTGCTGGACCTCCAATGACTCTCTAGGCATCTTTTCCGGCACTTCATCTCTCGGAGTCCCTTGGTAAACCAGGGGGCCACCTGGGATCCACACCGGGTCAGAGGCCGCAAAGCCACAACTCGATCCAAGGCCCCAGCAGCCGCCCTCTCCCAGGCTGCCACTAGGCCCTCAGCAGAGCCATGGGCAAGGGAAGCAGGAAATGTCCCAAGCTCCGTCCGGAACCTCTCAGGGTCCATCAGGCGCCTGGGGTGGAACCACCTGGTCGGTTCCGCCTCCCAGCGGCGGGGGGTGGCATACTAAAAGTCTAGCCGGAGAAGAAAATGATTGGACCATGACAGGGGATGGATGGTTAAATCACCCCTACCCAGATCATTAATCCACTGCCCAGAGATAAAAACCAGGTCGAGTGTGTGACCTCCATTATGAGTCGGGTCCTGAATTATTTGAGTCAGGTCCATGGCCGTCATGGAAGCCATGAACTCCCGAGCCAACTCAGACGCCTCACCCACGGACGGCAAATTGAAATCCCCCAGAACTATAAGCCTGGGGAACTCAATCGCCAACCCATGCAAGACGTCGAGAATCTTGGGCAGGGCTGATGATACGCAGCTGGGAGACTGGTACGTAATCAATAGGCCCAACTGAACACCAGGACCCAACTTCAAAAGGAGAGATTCACACCCGCCTATCTGAGGGACAGTGGCCACTCGCAGACACTGTCCCTAATAATAACCGCCACCCCCGCACCCCTGCCCTGGGCCCGTGGCTGGTGAAGCACCCAGAAGCCCAGTGGGCATAACTCCGAGAGGGGGACACTTCCCTCTTGGCCCAGCCAGGTCTCTGTGATGCAAGCCAGGTCCGCGTTCTCTTCCTCAACAAGATCATGTATGAGGGGAGCCTTGTTCACCACGGACCTGGCATTGAAATAAACCAACCTGAGCCCAGGGTTCTGCAATCCTATGCCCCCAGGAAGGCGAGAAGAGCAATGAGGGCGGGAACAGGCAACCGCTTGAAGACAGCAGTGGACCGTTCCCCAATAACGATAAAGCCCTCTGCTCCCACACTCTCTGCCCCTCCCAATCACCATCAAGATAGGGAGACCCTCCGCACTCGGAGCTGAGTCTGCCCCCAAACCCCTATTCCCCCCCGCGACCATCCTATGGTCTGGACTGCTGTCCGGGTTGAAACTGCCCTGAAATATCACTATGTCTGAATTGTTTTAAATTGGTTTAGAATAATCAAAGACATTATCTAAATTAAAGCTTCATTCCATCTGAGACAATCTCATCTCAGCCTAGAGTAACTTGTATATCAAAAATTATATGTACAGTCTATATCAAGGTTCCTCCCTCTTCAATTTCAGATGGAGGTGCACAATGAATTCAAAACTAAACTCATACCCAAACCTACAGTATATTCTTCTACCCAGAATAATAAAACATTATATTGATAATCTCAGCTGTTAAATAAAAAGAAAGAAGAAAAATTCAAAGAATGCCCAGGAAATATAAACTAGTGGGTTGGGTTAAATAACTTTTCCAATTAAGAGGAAAAACAAGGAGATATAGTGCAGCCTTGCCTCAAATCACACACTGAAGCAGAGAAAAGTAAAAAAAACACAGAAAACAACAATCACAATTCACAATATAATCAGTAATGTAAATCCTGGCTTTCCTTGACCTTTCAGTGACTTTTACAACCATCAGTCATGGTATCCTTCTGAACTGATTCCAGGAATTGGAGGGGATAACACAGTATGCTTCCTTCCTAAGGGATCAAAACCAGTCAGTGTTGGTCAGGAGTGAGAATCCACCCTCAGATGCTATAGTGAAGGGTACTGCTGCACGCTTCAGTGCTCTCCACACTCCTGTTTAAACTCTACATGAAACTGCTTGGGGAGATCATCCGTTGCTATGGAGTGAGGTATTAGCAGTAGGTACTAATGATACTCAATTATATAATCTTTGACCCTGGCAAATTAAGTGGTGCTGTGGAGGTCCTGTCATGATACCTGGAAGCTGCAGGGGTCCAGATGGGGAACAATAGGCTTTAACTGAACCCTGTCAAGATTGAGCAGCTTTGAGTTTTAGGATTTTCCAGATTTAGGGTTTTATCTTATTTGGTACTAGATGAGGTGGCACTGCTCCAAATAGACCCAGTTTATAACCTGGGGGTCCTTCTGGACTCACAACTTCTGTTTGAAGAGTAGGTGGCAGTTGTGGCCAGGAGGGCCTTTGAGCACCAGTTGCCCCTGTTCCTGTATTGTGAAGGTCTGCTCACAGTTATTCATGCTTTAGTCACTTACTGAATGGACTACTGTAATGTGCTCTACATTGGGCTGCTCTTGAAGAATATCCAGAATCTGCACCTGATGCAAATTGTACAAAACCTGTACAACTCTGCTCCATAAGTTTTACTGCTTGCCAGTTTGCTTCTGAGTCCAATTCAAAGTGCTGCTTTTGACTTTTAAACCATTACATGACATGGGGCCAGGTTATCTGAGGAGCTGCCCCTTTCTGATTAAAGGAAGGTACAGACCAAGGGAAGAAAGTGGAAGGTCTTTTGGAAGATAATTTCTGTTTAAATGAACCCAGTGCACAGTTTATATAAAAACTACAGGATTTTATTATGCAACATGAAAAAGAGTCATTAGTTCTACTTTTCTGTGGTAAGAGGCATTCCCTTCAGGAAATTTTGCCTGGTTAATATATTTTTTTGAGATTACCAAATAAGCAAAATTTGGTTATTTAGAGCAGGGCTTTTCAAGCAGTGGTACGGGTACCACCTGTGGAACATTGGCACCTGGCAGGTGGTACATGACCATCTTAAAAAAGTGGTAGTGGGGGAGGGAAATGAGCTGAACCGGTGGCAGCACTGCACAAGCCTGAGCGATAGATGGCTGGAGCTGCAGGGCTGTCAGGGCTCAGCAGAAGCGCCAGGATCAGCCCTTCTTTGGGGCTGTCAGGGCTCAGTGGAAGCGCCAGGATCAGCGCCAGGCTCCAGCTGTAGCTCGGCGCTGATCCTGGTGCTTCTGCTGAGCCCAGAAGTAACAATCAGCTGGAATGTTGCAGCATCTCCAGGGTCTTGTGATTTCCATTCAGATGCTTGGCAACTGATTGATATTTATGATGGTCACAGTGTCCCAGGGTCATGTGAAGTGACCAAACCTGCTGCAACCACCCAGCAGAGGGGGGGAATAAAAACCAAACACCCACCCCACCCCACCCCCACTGCCAATCCTCAACAGAAATGTTCACAACAATGAAAACCTCAGACAGGAGGAAGAGCACTGCTGGGTGGCCAGGCAGGTGTCTTGCTCGGCTGTGGCTTGGGGGGCACCTTTTTCAGTGCCATTATAACTTCGAACAGTCACTAAGTGAACTGTTGTAAGTCAAGGACTACCTGTACTTCATCACTTTTTCCTTTTTTTTGGGTCATCAAATTTTTTGACAACTTGCTAGGCGACTGGTGGTACTTGGAAGTTGCCATATCCTAAAAGTGGTACAATGGGTGAAAAAGTTGAAAAGCCCTGTATGTATGTAAGATAACCTTAAAATATAGAATGGAGTCCAAAATGGAAATAGTCTTGTTAAGAAACAATCAGGATTTAGAGGAGACAGTTCAAGTCTAGACCGTTGTCCAGTCCTGTACTATTTAGCTGAAAAATATACCTTACTGCCCAAAAATGTTACCTTTTTGCAACATTTATGGATTTCAAATCATCTTTTGATCTGATTCCAAGAAAGAACTATGGGAGAAACTGCAGGAATCCTCAATGGATAAATTTGCTGTTTTGTACATATCTAGCAACTAATGAGAAGGAAGGACTCACTGGAGGAGAGCCTAATGCTGGGAAAGATTGAGGGCAATAGAAGAAGGGGACAACAGAGAATGAGGTGGCTGGATGGAGTCACTGAAGCAGTAGGCGGGAGCTTAAATGGACTCCAGAAGATGGTAGAGGACAGGAAGGCCTGGAGGAACGTTGTCCATGGGGTCGCGATGGGTCGGACACGACTTCGCAACTAACAACAACAACAAATCTAGATTGTTTATTCTAACACTTCATTGAGAGTCAGATGCTCCCCTAGGGGCATCTTTTTGGAATAGGGTGAGGCGAGGGTGGATTCTAGCCCCTTTTCATCTGTCCATTAATGCAATGACTCAGTCTCTTTCATCTTCTAATTATCATTCTCCAGTGATTCTAGATTATGCAATCCCAACCTTGCAGTATGCAGTTGATGTCATTAAATTTCTCAGTCTCCCAGGTCAGAATGAGAAGGGCATAACAACTTGCAGTAAATTATAAAAAAACCAAAGTACTAGTCTTTGCATAACATAATAGTATGATGCATAAATAATAAATTAATGGGACCCCAAGAGAGCAGGTATATACTTATAAACAGTGTATATTGGGGTGGAGTTCTAGTCTTCGTCACCTTGCAGCAGACATTCCTCTTATCAAGCAAGGTGTTGTCCAATGAAATTCCACAGGTGTTTTAAATTTCTTTAATTCAGGATTTTCAGGTGAGGACCTATGGTTAGATTAGAATTATCTGCAAGCTTCTCCATGGGCAGATACAGCACCACAGCAAAAATCAGCAACCAGGCATCAAATTCTGGATGACAAAATTCTCTCCAGAGGAGAAATTGGGATATTATTCACTTGTGCTCTAGATAGCTGCACCTTGTGATAAGACCACAGGAATTGAGTTTCTTGCAGTCAGTCATGAATTAGGTATCTTATATACTGAGGGATTACCCATCCACTCAAAACTGCTGTGAAGCATTTATGGACACAGGACTTACAACAGACACACTCTCTTAAAACATTTTTAGATACAATTAATTTACAACTTAAGAGTGATTTTTCAACCAGCAGGAAAAAAATAAAGACACTTGAGTGGCCTTCTTTTTAGAAAAGAAAAAAAATACTATCATAATGGATTTTGACTTAAAAGCAAAAAGCTTCACAATATTGTGATTTAAGAAAGTTTTAAATGTGTAAAGGGACAATTTTAGAAAATGAAAAAAAATATTTTATAAAAGTTCCCTTGAAACTAATGAAATTAACTAGACAAACAGACCGGACCTTTGTGGAAATCCCAATTATTTATTATTAAGGAAAATAGATAATTGGTGGATTTTTCAAAACATGTAAACAGACTGTGTGAATGTAGCTATGGAGAGCTAACTGGGATTAAAGTGTTAAACAAAGAAAAGCAAAACAGGAAAAAAGAGAAGCGTGACTTTTACTTTCACCCTAGTAATAGACATGCTTATACTTTATTACAATGGCAACCACACAAAAAATAGCAGCAAATATGGGAAAAGAAAAGAGAGGTACACTAGAAAAATATATAAAGACATCACTAGATTTATTGCAGAAAATGTTTGAGAAATTTGGTAAGTGGATGACTGAAATAGTTACCAATAATTTGGAAGCTTTTAAAAAATGGAAGAAGGCTTTGCAGGGATAAAATATATACGAAAGAAGTTAAGAAGATTGATGTATCTGTAGGACAATTGGCTGAAGAGGTTAAACAAATTAATGACAAATTGAAAGTTTTGGAAAGTAAGATAGAATATATAAATAAAGAGATGGAGAAATATTTGGATAACTAGGCATTACTGAGAGAGAAGAAAAATATTTAAAATTTTAGAGCAATTCTTAATTTTTAGAACAATTAAATGACCAAGAGGAAGATATCAGAGAAAAGATTTTTAAGTCGCTGTCTAGTTTTTTGATTGGGATGAATCCTCAATTTGCAAAATTAAGAAATATTCCAAAGGATGTCCTTCTGCATTCCATCTGCAAAAAGACTAGAGATCAGGTTTTGCTGCAACATTTTAAAACTAAATTAAGGATTGATAATATAGAGGTAATTGTACTTAAGGAAATTCCAGATGGAATACTGTGCAAGAAAAAATAGGTGGTTTTTTTTTTACAAACTTAAACAGAAATAATTCTATTTAAATGGGATAATTTGGAAGGATAATTTTTACTTTTAAACAGCAGAGATTCAAACTGAAGAAAACGAGATTTATTGGGAAAATTTTAAGGATTAGAGGAAATGCAAAGGGAAGTCACAATAAAGATGTAATAAACAAATGCCACAATAGATACAGCAGGACACTAAAGATGCTACCACCTTGGATGCTACAGATATTGATTTTTTTTCTAATCTTGGCATAACTATGGATTATAAAAGCTTAACATGAAATGTAAATGGTGCAAATGCTCCTCAAAATAGAAAAAAATGATATTTGAAAAAGTTAAAATGTGATTTGTTTACATTAAAAACATATTAGGACATAAAATATTTGAGTCATAAAAATTTGGATGAATGGTAAACACTTTAGGAATGAAATTGAATGAAAAACAATGGAACTGTTTTCTATATAAATTTTCAACTATATCCAAAGCCTATATTGACTTATAATTATGCCAGATATATTGGGATGAAAGTTAATCTATAGGTGGCTATTGGGAATTTATGCCTCAAATAAAGTTAAAACAGCATTTTATAAAAGCTTATGGATAAACAATTGAACTTTCTATATGAAAATGGGTGTCTCCCAGGAGATTGCAATGGTGTGCTTCCCACAAACAGATAGAACTTCTGAGAAAAATATTAAAAATACCCAAGGCAAATTACCAAAGGTTTTCTTTGATTTAATGGAGAATTTGGAGTTTATTAAAGTATGGAGACAGGAAAATGGTGATTCAAAATAATATATTGATTTTTCTAAAAGACATAGATCTTTTTCAAGAATTTGGCTACTAATAATACATAGAGTGGATCTATTATTAAAGAATTTCTCAGACCACAACCCAGTTGCTTTAACTTCTAAAAGGAAAAATGGTTTTTTTCGAACAGAGATCGAATGAGATGTTGTTGCAAAAGGAAATATTAGTGGAGGATTGCAAAAAGAAGTTAGATTTTTTTAGAATAATCTTAATAAAGGCACAGAAGTAAGAATGGTTTGGAATACAGGCAAAGTTTTTATAAGAGGATATCTTACACAACAGCTGTGAATTTAGAAAAGACAAGAGAAAACCCAAGTTATTTTGATGAAATTTGAAAAGGAAGCATAGAAGATAACCCACCAAATTAAGCTTCTACAGAAGCAATTATCTATGTAAGCAGTGAGAGAGATAGAAATAAAGATGAATTTTGCAAAACGAAGAAGTTTTGAATTGGCAAATAAAGCAGAGAAATGGTTGATATAGAAATTGTGAAAAGAAAAAGAAAAGAAATTGATGCCAAACTTACAAGAAAGAACTATAATAACTAATAACAAATAATGTAAATAACAAAAAATGTTTCACCAGTATTACTCTACTTTACATAAGGATCTGGAAATGTCCTTGGAAAAAGTGGTGAATTTATTTGAATTGAATTTATTTGAAGATTAGAGAGAATCAGAGGCAAATTTTGAAAGAACCTATAACATTAAGAGAAGCTTTAATAAAAAGTCTAAAACAGTAAAGTCCCTGGTCCAGATGGTCTGTTGGCCTCTTACTATAAATGTTTGATAATGAACCTTTCCAATTTTTATTAAAAAACAATGAATATTAGATTCCTGACAGCTGGAAAAAGACTAATACAGCATTAATATCTAGAATTCCAGGACCTGACTTTAACAAGAAATTATCTGTTTTGCTATTTCAAGATGGGATGTTGGCTACCGGGTTGGCTGGCTTAAAAAAAATGTTCAAGAAATTCATGGCAATAGAATAGAATAGAGCTGGAAGGGATCTTGGAGGTCTTCTAGTCCAGCCCCCTGCTCAAGCAGGAGAACATATACCATCTCAGACAAGTGCCTACCCAGTCTCTTCTTAAAAGCCTTCAGTTTTTAAGGATCACAGGAGTCAATGGCTATTAGCCTAGATATCAGTGTTACTGCTTTGAAGGCCATCTGCTAAGACAGAGGCCCCCAACCTTTTGGGCACCAGGGACCGGTTCTGTGGAGAGAGGTTTTTCCGTGGACCAAAGGAGGCGTGGTTTTGTGTGCTGCCTGCATCTCGCGGATGGGGCTTTGGTTGTTTATGCAGCCTGGTTTCTGGCATGCTATGGACCGGTGCCGGTCCACGGACCAGGGATTGAGGACCCCTGTGCTAGGAGACTAGTGAGCTTCCTTATACAGTTGCCTGGCCACAGTGAGAACAGACCACTGAACTTGACCAGCCAGGGGTCCAATCCAGCAGGGAACTGCTTAAGCTTTTATGTTCTTAAGTATTTACCTAAAGACAGGAGATGGCTCAGAGACAAAGGCCACAATCGGGGCTATAATGCTCAGTGAAGACAAGCTAGAAACTGCAAGAGTAAATTACAGGGAGGGGAAAGGATTCTGCAAATTGACCTTACTGTAAACATGAATGGCACTGAACAAATGTAAACAGGAAAAAATATTTAAAACGAACAGATGAGGGAAATCTGAACCATCCCAGCTATTGTCTCAGTGCCATTCCAATCACACAGAGAATAAGAACTAAAGTATAAATGCTTACACGCTCTTTACTTACATTTTGAATACTTAGTTGATGTGGATAATGATCAGGGTTTTGCATTCAAGAGAAGCCCAAACGTGAAAAACAGTATCGATATGTTCAGAAGTTCTCCTATCTTGCTCCTATCTCTACTTTCCATGCTCTCTTAACATTGTTTCACAGAATCTCTTACAATAATGAAAACTGCCTGAAGGTGCTCAGCAGCTGCCCCTGCAGTCATCCAATCACCTTCTCAAATGAATCTACTAACAGCGCCTGAGTCTCTCCACTCACTTCACACCAGAGTTGTAAACTTTTGCATTTGGACTGGTATTCACAGCAGACGTAAGTCACTTTAATTTGATATTTGCTTTTTAGTATGTATGTCAACAAGATATGTAACAGTTGAATTTTAACAAGCTTAGAACACCATCATGTAACAGGGTAACAGAAAATAAGATTTAGCCCCCAAACCAGGACTGTATCCAGAGAGATATCAAACAAGAAAAATAATAAACCAGAAATACCTTGAGCAGATGCATCGTAGACAGCCCTCCCAAAAGAAAAATGTGAAATATTATTTAATAACCTAGTTTCTAGTAATAAAATCTAGAGTTAGTAGTAATATAATAGTTAGAAGGTACATTTAGTAGTAATAAAGTAGTTAAGAGGGACATTTAGGCCATGGAGTAGGACTACCAGACACAGGCAGCTGCAATAGATAACAGCAGAGATACAGGCAACTCTAATATGCTGCCCTCTTGTGGTCTTTCAAATTTTGCCACTCAGAGCTGTGGCCTTATCACTGGTTCTTTTTCAATGAAACAACCCAGATTGCTTGAGTACCTTCTGTAAGAAAAGGGCATTAATTTTGAGACAATTGTTTCAACGTTTGTATTTTTCTTAGTTTTGAAATTTTAAAAAACACTTTTTTAATTTTTTAAAGTCAGAATGTGCCTTCTCATTTAAATTATTTTGATTTTCATATTCATTTAGTTAGGTAGGTTCTCCACCCAAAGTGCTGGTGCTTATAGATGTTACAGGTCTCTTGCAGTGTTCTCCAAAGTCATTGTTCTGTGTCTCCTTTGGTTTGTCCTTTAAAGGTCTGTTAGTTGTTTACAACAATTGGCAGGTAGTTTCCTCCTGTAGCTTGCAAGACCTGGAGGAGGTGCGGTTTTGAAATTTCAAGCCTTCAGGTCTTTCCTCTATTAATGTTTTGCCTGCTTTTTTCAGTAAAAGGTCTACACTAACCCCTTTTGTAGGGCTGGAGGTGGTTTGGTTTTCTTTGTGTCTTGACCTTGATGTGAACAGTTTCCCATTATCACCAACGGCAATGTTCCTTGCTGTAACTTAAATCAGGGCTTTTCAACTAGTGGTATGGGTACCACCTGTGGTACATTGGCACCTAACAGGTGGTACGCGACCATCCTAGAAAAGTGGTAGCTGGGGAGGGGAATGAGCTAAACCGGTGGCAACACCGCACAAGCCTGAGCGAGAGATGGCTGGAGCTGTAGGGCTGTCAGGGCTCAGCGGAAGCACCAGGATCAGCGCCAGGCTCCAGCTGTAGCTCGGCACTGATCCTGGTGCTTCTGCTGAGCCCCAAAGAAGCGCCGATCAGCTGGAATGTTGCAGCATCTCCAGGGTCTTCTGAGTTACATTCAGATGCTTGGCAACTGATTCGTATTTATGATGGTCACAGTGTCCCAGGGTCATGTGAAGTGACCAAAACCTGCTGCAACCACCCAGCAGACAGGGGGAATAAAAACCAAACATCCCCCCCACCCCTGCTGCGAATCTTCAACAAAAATGCTCACCACAATGAAAAACTCAGACAAGAGGAAGAGTGTCGCCGGGTGGGCAGGCAGGTGTCTTGCTCAGCTGTGGCTTGGGGGGCACTTTTTTCAGTGCCATTGTAACTTCGAACAGTCACTAAGTGAATGTTGTAAGTCGAGGACTACCTGTACTTCATCACTTTTTTCCTTTTTGGGGGGGGGTCATCAAGTTTTTGGCACCTTGCTAAGGAGACTGGTGGTACTCAGATGTTGCCATATCCTAAAAGTGGTACAATGGGTGAAAAGGTTGAAAAGCCCTGACCTAAATCTATTATTTCAAATACTGCATTGTGGGTAATAGAGAAAAAGTCATGGTGTTCATCTGTTGACTCCACAAATAGTTCAGCCATATCTCATCCCAGTGCTGTTTTTTGAATGTTAAACCTATAGTGCCATCTATATGCCTTCTTTTTTTCCTGGAGTATTTAGTAGGTGGGACTGGACAACTGGGTTACGGTTATGTCTACATAGAACCCATAGAGAGAAAACACTTTAATGCATACAAAATGAAGTCTGCTTTTAGTTAAAGCTGCTTCTCTTTAGCCCCGCAACTAGTCAGCTTTAGGTATGTGCACTGCACATTAATTCTGCACATGATTTAAATAACTACAATTTTACAAGTGCAGCATGTTTCTACCATTTTTAAATTTTCCTTCTTTGTCTCATTTTCTAAAAAAAGTTATACTTAATTCCATAATGCCTCATTCCCTCTACTTTTTTTATTAAAATTCCTTAAATCAATCTCTTTCTCTCTCTCTCTAGTTCTATCATCTGTCTGTGACTATCGTCTATCTTTCATTTATTTATTTATTTTCTACACTGCTCCTATACCTTCTAGTGAAGCCCAGAGAATTTATAAAACATAATTCAACTAAAATAAATTTAATGAATAAAATAAAAAGCAAAATTATCAACAAATACAAAAAGACAGGAATCATTATCATCATCACTGTCATCATCATCTAAAAGAGAGTTTGATCTTGGAATAAATTGTTATTCCACAAATATCTGAATGAACATAAATGTTGTCTAATAGAACATAGCTTTCTCCCTTAGATGGGAGATCTACAGTTGGTCTGCTTCTTCCAAGAAGGTCTAACTCATGGCTACTGTTCTATCTGATGAATCAACCTGTGAACATAGATTCTCCAGCATGATAGATGGAGAATCCATGAATGGGTTAACTCTGTCTTCCTGCCCAATTAGACTAAGTCTGTCAAACTTGCCATGCCTCTCCTGGGCCAGGATACCTCCCAGTCACGACTGTCTGTGCCCAGAATAGACATGATAATTTTGGCTCCCAGTTTGCAGACTGAATTCATTGAGCAGGTTGTATGGTTCTTTACTTTCCATTCGTGAATTCTCCATTTCCTTCTCTGCACTGGGATCAGTGCAGCTCCTAACCGCTCAGCGGATTTTCCTCTCCCTTTGGAGCTTCAAACTCCAGGAAGCATTTGGCTTCCCAGCCACTGCAGAAGGCCCTCTCCACAGGCCTCAGCCTACATTCCTTCTTCATCTCTCTAGCTGTGCTGGGATCAGCGCAGCGCCGTACTGGGTAAAGGTGCCCTTCTTACTCTGCAGTCTCCAGGAAGCCCCAGGCCTCTGTCCGTTATCATGGCACGCTCATTGCGGGCACCATTTTGGAAGCCACATGGGGAGGTTTTCTTTGGAAATCCTCTGCTGCCTTTCAAGCGTGCCTGTAACAGCTTTCCTTATCGGCTCTCTCTATCGTCAGCCTAACCCTCCTGAGAGTTTTCCTCAGTAGCACCCGCCATTTTAGGCACCGCTATTGCTCCAGGTGCGGCCTGTCTGTGCCAGCCACAGGGGGATGGAGTGCACGCTTTTTTGAGCTAGAGGAATTAGAGCATATTGCCACCCACTGCTTGACTTCATAGGTAAAGCAAGCTCAGGGGTTCTTTTATACTTCTTTTTTTCCAGTCACTGCAGAAGGCTCTGGGACCAGAGCTTTTCTTTTGACCATGGCATCAAGGCGGTAGAGCGATAATATTGCAGGCCACACATTTGAGGTTATACTGGCCATCAGTTCTGGCTGTTCCTACAACATCAGGTCCAATCACCTTTATCTCGCCTCCCTACTTACATTCTCTGGACAAGCCTCTCAGAAATGGATGGTCAATTACAGGAGGCAACAGTTATAGCCCTAGGACCCAGCATAGGTGTTTCCTCGTCCACTCCAACAGACGATGTGTGCTGGCCGTGCCTTTCTTGGCTTTGCCGCCACCAACTAGAACTAGTGAGCTGGCTGTTATCACTGAGGTGATCTTGCCGCTACTAAGTGAGCTACATGTGAGCTGGCTGTTATCACTGGGATGATCTTGCCGCCACAGTAGACCTGTCCTGTGCCAGTGTCCATTAAGTTGGTCCTGCAGCCACCATTGCCCTAGAGTACTTGTTGATCCCTGTAAGGTGGCATACAGCCACAGGTCAGTACTCTGCTCCTCTGCTTGAGATCCCTCTCAGCATACCACTGAGATATCTCCCATTGTGATGGCAGACAACATGGCACCTCAGTCTTTGCACGGTGCCCCCATCACTTCTGGGCAGCCAAAGCACAAGTCCTCCAAGCTGGAGGCTGCTGGGAAACTCAAGGCCAAGGCCATTTCTGGCAAAAGACCCTCCAAAGCGGCAGAGAAAGAGACCAGCAGGAGACACCAGGCTTTAGTGAAACAGTTTTCCAAAGCCCAGAAACAAGGCACGATGGGCTCTAACCATGTCTCCTCTCCTCTCGCAGAGGACTCAGTATTTGGCCCACAACCTTGTCTGCCCAAAGGGCCTGGTTTCTGGAAGGGGACGCTGGCCAATCCTACTTTCCCAGGGCTGAACAGGAGGAGGTGATTCCCTTCACCCAGGGACCCAACCTTCGACTGAGAGCGTGGTCACCAGAGCAATTACAGGCCCTGATCTCCCAGGCGGTTGCCCAGGGGTTAGCCTTGACATGCCAACAAAGGTCTGGACCTGATTCGGTGGCCTCAAAGACCCCGTCTTATCTCTCCCAGTTGGGAGATCCAGACTTTTCCGATCTTATTTATCCCACCCAGTCTCCTCACAGCAGAGAATTGCTCTCTGAGGAGTATGTCCCAATGGACCTGCTGCTCTCGGAGGATGAGGATCTTGCTCCAGACCCTCCTCCCTTTGTGAGCCTATTCAATCCAGCACTTTTCAAATCATTGCTCCATAAGGCCAGCACTACTGCTAAGATTGGTCCTGACCAAGTTCCCCAACCTGATCCATCCACCAGCCAAGACACAGGTCCGGTATTTTCTGAGCCTATTGTCACTGAACACCACATCCCCTGTCCCCCTCTCTTTCTCAACACAGTGTGGAAACAATGGGGAATGCCTGGCACCTTTCTCTCACTGGGGGGGGGATGGACAAGAGACTGTTTAACATAGCCCCGGCCTTGTCGGAAGTGCTAGAGGTTCCTACTGTGGATGAACCTCTAATCTCACTTTCTCTTCGTCCATGGTGTCAGGGGATATGGCTGAAACCTTGAAGGCAGAGGACAGAAAATCTGAACCCTCCTTCCGCAGGACACACCAAGCCTCGGCATGGGCGGTAAGGGTGGCCACATCCACCTCCTTCTTTGCCAGAACCTCCCTTCTCTGGCTCTGCCAACTTCAGACCAGAGTACCCCTGGAGGAAGTCCGAATGCACCAGGACTTAGGCAAGTTAGTGGCTGCTTTGGTTCCTGTGGCTCAAACACTGGCGAGTGGATGTTAAATCCAAGTGGCGCTTGGCTGCCTCATACTGTGGTGGTCAGCTGTTTGGAGAGGCCTTGACACCTTATTTGGTGGAAAACAAGGACAAACGTAAGGTGATGTCTCACCTCCTTAGACAGGCAGATAGACGGCCTACCCCGTACGCCCGTAAACAGTCTTTCTGATCAGGGTCAGGATCGGAGTTTGCTCCACCCTCCTGCTCCTTCCCTCCCAGGTCAGACTGTCAGGGACCAGAGTCAGACCCAGGCTGCAATTTCAGGCCAAATGGCCCTTTCGAGGCACGAGGGGCCATCCCTTCAGAAGATCCAAATGACTTCAGGGAGCCCCCCCCCAATTGGTGGCAGATTGACTCTCTTTGCTCAGAAATGGGAGACCATCACCACAGACTCCTGGGTCCTCGACACAATCAGGTGCGGTTTGTCTCTAGAATTTATATCCAATCCCCCAGAGTTCTTCATTTTTTGTCCACTGTCAAAAAATCCGGTCAGGAGGGCTCTCATGACAGAGGCTATTCGGCACCTGTTGGAAATAAAGGCCATAAAACCAGTACCGGCTGGACAGCTAGGAAGGGGGTTCTATTCCATCCTCTTCATCATTCCGAAGGCTTTAGGAGGATGGAGGGCAATTCGTGACCTAAAGGGGCTGAACTCTTATCTTGCATACAAGAAATTCAAGATGCAAACGCTACAGTCCATCTTGGCCAGCATCAGGAGGAGAAACTTCCTGACATCTATTGACCTCACAGAAGCATACCTCCACATCCCCATCCTTCCCAACCACTGGAAGTTCCTCAGGTTCTGTTACACAAACCACCATTATCAATACAGACCCTTACTGTTCAACCTCTCGTCGGCTCCAAGAGTATTTACAAAGATCTTGGTGGCACTGGCCGAGCATTTGAGATCAGTTCCGGTACGCATTCAGTGCTACCTAGATGACATCCTCATCCAGTCTCTTTCTGTTCAGACAGCTCAATCGGGCCTGGCCTTGTCTATCAAGACCCTCCAAGACCACGGGTTCTCAGTGAACTTTCAAAAGAGCCAGACAGTTCCGTCAACCCGTCTTCTTCACCTGGGCGCGGTCATGGACACAAAACTATGCAGAGTCTATGTATCTCGGGAACATCAGGACAGCATCTGAGCCCTGGTCCTCCAGGTCCAAAGGGAGCATGTAGTTACACTGGCCATTCTCTCCCAATTGTTAGGGAAGATGGTTTCCTGCATGGCGATAGTGCCATGGGCCAGACTACACTCCAGGAACCTGCAATGGTTTTTGCTCCCGTTTCAGAGCCTGGGCACCAGCTCCTCCAACCAAAGGGTAAGGGTTCCATCTCAGACCCTAAGATCCCTCCAGTGGTGGACCTCCCCAGCGGTAGCCAGAGGCTCATTATTCCAGGAGCCCGTTTGGCTCACCCTAACTATGGACGCCAGTTTGTTCGGCTGGGGAGCGCACCTAAAGTCACAGTTGGCTCAGGGCCGGTGGTCCCAGTCAGACCTGAAGCACAACATAAACTGGTTGGAGCTCAGAGCCATACATCTGGCCCTACGCCACTTCCACAACAGGCTGGCGAGACAACATGTCCTGGACAACGTGGCGGTGAAAGCCCATGTGAACCAGCAAGGGGGTACCTGATCCAGGTCCCTTATGGCCAAGGCCCAGTTGTTGGGATCCTGGACAGAGACCAACCTCTCTTCCCTCGGCCAAACACATCTTGGGAGAGGCAAATCAGCAGGCGGATTTTCTGAGCAGGTTGACAGTGGATCACTGTGAGTGGCGCCTGCCTCCCAATCTCTTCGGGGAGATATCAGAGAGGTTTGGTCATCCAATACTGGATTTGTTCACTTCTCTGGCGAACTCCCAGCTTCTGAGGTTTTTCCCTCGGTTCCCCTATCCAGGGGCAGAGAGAACAGATGCCTTCTGCATTCCATGGCCTGGGGGCTTGCTATATGCATTCCCGCCTCTCCCTCTGATCCCGGCGGTCATCTGCAAGATACTGCAAGAACAGGCAGAGGTGATATTTGTTGCATCACATTGGCCAAGATGGCCGTGGTTTGCCGACCTCGTGAGCTTTTCCATCTCTCCCCCATGGGGAATTCCTCCAGGTCGCATTACACTCAGTCAGGGAGCTCTGCAACATCCAGAACCCCAGTGGCTCCAGTTAACCGCCTGGCACTTGAACGGCAGCTCCTGATGCATGAGTCCTATTCGCTGGGCATAATTGCGATGATTAAGGCCTCCAGATGGCCTACAACAAACAGAATCTATGACTCCACTTGGAGAAGTTTCTGTCACTGGTGTGCAAAGAACTAGTTAGATCTCTTGGCTATTACCATTCTGAAGATTTTGGACTATGTATTGGAGGGGCTCAACAAGGGTTTGGCACCCAATACTATCCGCAGACAAGTGGCAGCTCTATCCACGGTACTTACATGTGGCAATTCAGAGCCATTGGCTCAACATCCTATGGTACACTCATTTCTCAAGGGAGCGACCAACACCAAACCACCCATGGTTCACCGGTATCCCTCTTGGGATTTGCGGGTCTTGCAGGCCCTTACCTCACCTCCATTTGAACCCATCAGAACCTGTACACTGCGGTTCTTGACAATCAGGGTAGCCTTCTTGATAGCCATCATGTCGGCTAGATGCATTTCCAAACTGGCAGCTCTCTCTATCAGAGAGGACCTATGCATCTTTCATGATGACAGGGTGGTCCTTCGATTGGATCCCTCCTTTATTCCAAAAGGCAACACCTTGTTTCACAGGACACAGGAGGTAATTCTGCCAGATTTTTGTCCTCATCCATCTCATGACTTGGAACGTCAATGGCATGCCCTGGATGTCCGCAGGGCCTTACGCCACTACTTTAAGTGGACAGCTTCCTTTCGCAAGTCGGAAGCCCTCTTAGTTTCCTTTCAACCTTCTACTATGGGGCAGAAGGTTTCTGCCTCCACTATAGGCAGGTGGATCAGGGCTTGTATTGCAGGGGCGTACCAATCACATTCACTGTCAGTTCCAAGTCATATCACTGCTCACTCCACTTCCGTGGTGTGGGCGACACAGGTGTCCATTGGGGACATTTGTAGGGCGGTGACATGATCATCACCTTCTCCCTTCATGAGGCATTATAAACTGGATAGGTTTGCCTCCGTGGATGCCTCATTTGGTCGGAGAGTGCTACAACAAGTAGTGCCACAGGGTGGGACACAGGCCCAGACTGATTCCCTCCCATAGGGACAGGGCGGCTTTGGTATGTCCCATTCGTGGATTCTCCATCTATCATGCTGGAGAAGGGGTGTTGTCTTACCTGAACGCCTTTTCTCAGCATGATGATGGAGAATCCACACCCACCCCTTAGTGTCCGTCAGATCCTGTGTCAGGGTTATGGGAGCCAACAGGTTGGACTGTCAATAGCTTCACCTACGTCGTGACTGGGAGATATCCTGGCCCAGGAGAGGCGTGGCAAGTTTGACAGACTTAGTCTAATTGGGCAGGAAGACAGAGTTAACCCATTCGTGGATTCTCCATCATCATGCTGAGAAAAGGCGTTCAGGTAAGACAACGTCCCTTTTATGTCTAGGCAGCCTTCCTGGCAGACTTAGATGTATGAGTTGGTTGGTACTGGGGAAGTATTGACTCTATCCTGAACGGGTTTATTATTCTGTTCTGAACAGTTTTAAACTGTTATGGGTCTAATTTTAAGAATGAAGCAAATGATTTAACTGCTTTTTATGGATGTCATTAATGCTTTATTATTATCCTAAAACTGTATTATACTGTAGCTACATTGTGATGCTACTGCGGTAAGTCATGTTGAAGGAAGCTAATATTGCATAAGTATATAGGCATTTGCAGAGTCTTCATAGCTATCCAGTAGTTCCCTAGTTGTTCAGTATAAATAGGGAGACATGATCTAGGGCTGATTTCTTTCTACACACCCCAGGCTGATACCGACCTGGCATTTCTTTAATGTCTAGTCCATGGATGGGCACATTTTTCAGTTCAAGAATCATATCCATTGATATTGCATAATACACAGAGACACACACATCTGAACATTGATATATACATCCATAGTTGAACATACATGCAAAAAGTTTCTCCATTGAAACTTTTTTCTCTATGACCTGTTCATCACCCCAAATCAGTGTCTTCCACATGTTGATAGCTGGATATTTAAAGTGAGGATTTAGATACTGTGCATTCAGTTATTTATTATATTTACAGCCTCTCATTTCCCCCAGCCTAGACCAATAGACGTATGCTACAGGTTTTGCTGAGAGATACTGATTGGCTCAAAATCACAAAATGAGCTTTCATTCTTAAAAGCTGGCTTGAAGTTGAATTTGCCCAGTCAAGACTCAGCTCTTCAATCAATCATTTCCCAATCTGCAATGAAGAACCAGATAGCAGGAAAGTACAAATCCATTATATAGCTAGGCCACAGGTCTGCAACCCGCAGCTCCGGAGCCACATGCGGCTCTTTCAGCTGTCTCCTGCGGCTCCCAGTCCTCTGCCATGTGCAGTCCAAAAAAAAAAAGTAGGACTAAAAAAGTTCAACCAATCAATTCAAATATGCAGGGTAGGTGCATATCTCGCCTTGGCTCCACTCTTCAGTCAAACCCTGTTCTGCACATGCGCGCATGTACGTGCATGCGCACACATTTTTTGCGGCTCCCAGTTTTTCCTATTGTGAGGGAACCGGTTCCAAGTGGCTTTTTCACTGTTTCAGGTTGCTGACACCTGAGCTAGGCACAAATGAAGATGATACATAGACAAGTGGGCATTTGCAAATTTTTCAGGACCTTGGACAGAGCCAAGGCAGCAGTAATTTATTCCAGTCCCAGCCTCTTTTTGAACGGAGCTCTTCTATGCTCCTTGAGCCTGACCATCCTTCTCAGCCTCCACTCATTTCCTAAGAAATGAAAACCATCAGAAATACAATTTTTAATGGAAACATGGAGAATATATAAAATTTGTCAACTAATCAAGGGTTTGGTTTGTAATAATAATTGCTTTTCCTTAAGCTTATCCTGGGCAGGCTGTCTGTATTGCGGTACCAGCTCTGTAGCCCTTGGCAGTACAGGTGGTTATTACTGAGTTTAGCCGTGGAAACAGCAGACACTGGTCTTTATTTGGATTCAGGCTCAGTAATCACAAGCCTGGTAATTCTGTAATTCAGTTATCTTAGCAGTCCATAGTTCTGTTGTTGCCTTGGAAACTACATTTCTCTTCATCAATAGAAGCTTTTCAGCCTCAAGGGTATTGTTGGACTCCAAGATCCAAGGAAAATCATTCCATAAGACTATATTCGAAGAGAAGGCTCCCAATGCAGAAGTGAACCCACTAATGGACAGAGGAGTGTAAGAATGGAAGACTGGGATGCCACAGGAAGAGTGAGACTCGTAAGTTCAATCTTATGGGGATAAGCTTCGAAGGTTGCACCTCTGCCAAATGCTCTTTCCATTCCAACTATCTGGAATCAGCACAAGTCTAACTCAGTGCAGCAATTTTAGAGTTACCTTGTCTTGGAGTTGCTGTGCCTGTTTCTCCATGCCTGTGGGTTTTATTCACAATAGGAGAGGGGAAATAATTTATGTGCTTGTATGTCCTTACATCCATCCAGAGGCTGAATGCATCTCATGCAGGTGTGATGCAAAAAGTGATGCAAAAATACTTGAAAACACCATGTTTGCCATAGGTTGGTCCCATGCTGTACTTAGCAAAGAGTAGTTCTCTGTTTTAAATATTCTCATTTGGAAGGGGTCCCAATCCAAATCAAAGTTAATGGCTAAAAAGACCATGGGGGGGGGCGAAACAGGGGCTTTAAAATTGCACATCAACAATTAGCACCTTGACCACAAAATGAAAACATATGTCAGCAGGTAAAAAAACTCTGCTTTATTGTTTTCTGGTTAAACTATACAAATGTTTTCCCTATTTATATCTATAGCTATCACTTAGTGGCTGCATATTTTATACAAATATGTATCTTCTTTTCACTTCCTTTTGGGGTGAGACATTTCCTTTTTACAGTAGATACTGTTTTCCCTCTTTGTCACAGATACCATTTCACCACCATCCTTTTCATAAAGTTTTCATCTGTGCTCCCTCTCCAGTACTATTTAAAATAAAAATACTACTTCCACTAATAAATACTGTAGGTTAAATTGCCACAGTCCTGCTGCTCCCTCACCAAAGAGAAGTTGATATCCATCTACAGTAAATAAAAATGCAATGTGATATCCCATAATACAAATGGAGCAGAATTCAACAAAATCCACACATTAGGCAAAGTAATTTAACTTTATTATATCAGAATGACAAGTACTTTTCTCAAAGACTAGAAACCTTTTATGGAGACACACGAACATACACACACACACACACACACACTGAAATCAGGCAGATCAAATCACAGTTATCCTTTGCTTTCGTTTTCAACTTCATGATAGTCCTTGGTTAAAAATGGCATATAAATATGGAAAATTATGAAATATTGTACATTCACTAATAAATGTGAGTATTGCATTTGTTTTTAAATACATAGATTGAAGCAGAAAGTGGGCAGAATTGAATTACAGCTTGCAATGCTTGAATGAGTGATTAAGTGCCATCAAATCATTTTTGTCTGAAATAGAATAATTTAAGTCTGGACATTTGTCCCTTGAATAAGAACTCCGGGTTGATTTGTTTGTTTTCCTGCCTGTCCAAGGAGTTTTCTCCAACAGAAGGGTTGTAATGAATACTTTCTACTCTAATGCGTTCCTTAACAACACCAAAACATTTCAGGAGACAGATGTGGCCTCAATTTGTGCACCTCTGAATTATTCCCTTTTGTTCCTTGCAATTTCTTTTACTCAAAGAAGCTTATAGTAAGCATCCATTAAACCATCACATTATATAATGTGTAAAATTTACAATTTCAGACTGCTGAATCATTTAAAAGCAGCACAGCTGAACAAAAAACTCTTGAACAATTCCAAAAATAGTTGCCAAGCTAACATTTTTAATGTGACGGACTGAGAAAGTTATTAAATGCATGATTGTATATGTAGCTATATCTATCTACTGTACATCTCTGTACAGCCTTAGTTAAATTTAAATATCAGTACAACAAAAATTAAAATTTGTCTAGCTGCACCCACTTCTTTTTAAATTATGGACCCTCATATGCTACGCAAAGGAAAAGTTAATATTCAAAGAAGGTTGTGTCTCTTGCTCTACTACAAGTAAACTTGTAACTTCCTTAAGCACAATAACTTATGTCACTTTATGTCAAGTTGGATCATTGTAATGTGTTGTATTTACGGCTGTTCTCAAAGAGCATTTAAAAGCTGCAATTCATCCAGAATGCAATAGCATGGGCAATACATCCTTTTGTCACCTCTACTTTACAAGCTTGCTCCATCAGAATTGGCAGGTTTGACATGTCCAGGTCCCTTTTATTAGAAAATGTCCTCTAGTGGAAACTAGGAGTCATATTCTTTCTCTGTTGCAGGTCACGCACTATGGAACAGCATACCCCTGAGATCTAGAATGGCCTCAACTTTTTTGGCCTTTTATAAGGCATTGTAGACCCAGATGTACTTGCAGGCATTTGGACTAGGAATTGGGCTCTACCTTTTCTAACTGAAAATGGAATGATTTTTAAAACTCAGGTATATGTTACTGTATGTTATTATTTTGTGGGAGGGTGGTACCTACCAAGGGGAGTTAGATATGATGGACCACAGTGAAGCAGCTCTTTCCCAGGAAGGAGGGAGCACATTCCAAGTGGAGGCAAGACAACACAGCCCAGAGCTGGATCAGACATAGAGGAGGGGAGTTAGGATAGCCACTCCCTAGAATTTCCCAGGGTACATCTGTTGGGGTGAAGATTAAAGGTTTAATAAAAGTTTAGTCTGACAAGATTCTGTCTATTGGCTGTAAGCAAAAAAGAACTGAAATTTGGCTGGATTGCTCTATATCATTCTTAGGCTGAGCTTGACATTTTGGATGTTTATTTACAGAATACAGAATAACAAAGTCAGAAGGGACCTTGGAGGTCTTCTAGTCCAACCCCCTGCTCAAGCAGGAGACCCTAAACCATTTCAGGCAAATGGCTACCCAGTCTCTTCTTAACACCTGCCTCCCTCCAGTGATGAACTACCCACAACTTCTGGAGGCAAGCTGTTCCACTAGTTAATTGTTCTCACTGTCAGGAAATTTCTTCTTATTTCTAGGGTGGATCTATAAACTTCCATCTGTTACTTCTTGTCCAGCCCTCAGGTGGTTTGGAGAACAGGTTGATCCCTTTTCTCTGTGACAAACCACCTTTTTTGGGATTTCACCCTCTATGCTCTACCAAGAGTCATTGTTATGAAATGCATGGCTAAATATGTCTTATTGGCAAATTATGCATATCAATACGTATTCAACCATCTCATTATACAGTGTGAGAAGTATTAATCCTGCCTCACCAGATGCAACTATGTTAAACTGCAATGCAGATTCATATTTAATTTTAACTGTAATATTTATACTGCCACTCTATGTATAGGAAGCTGTCCTGCTCAGCTAAGATTAAATTAATTGCTAAGTGGCACCAGACTAGGCAAACCAAAAATAATTGTTTATATCTATTTCATGAAGGGCATAATAATATATTAAGTTCCTATCTTAGCCTGAATTCGTCATCTGTATAGAAAAAGGAAGGCTTTTACTAGGCACCAAACTCAAACTGCTCAACTTGAACTGTTTATAAATCAAACTATTATTATATTTGTTACTTTTTCGTAATTGGCCAGTTTGGTGTATAATTATTTACTTATTTTACTGTTCTTGCTTTTCACAATATCAGCCTTGATTTCATGAAATAATTCAGGAGAGAATCATAGAATTTAACAAGAAAGAAGAAGAGGCTGTAAGTTTATACAGAAACCCCTGACAGTGTCTGGGTGCCTCTAAGTCTGCTTAAAAATAAACAAATATCCACGACCTCTAGCATTTCACAAAATAGATGCACTTGTTTTGAAGTGAACAGGAGAGAGGAATAAGCAAGACTCTTTGATGAAAGGTCACTGGTAGAACCCAATGAGGAATATTAAAAATGCTCCTTATTCGCTGTTTACTGTCACTATACGACATCTTTTTTATTCACATTGCAGCAGTTCAAGACACTGCTTTAAAATATTAGTGTTTCTATTTTATTAGTTACTATAATAACTAATCACGGTAATACATAAGCAATTTAAGCAAATGCATGGATTAGCACATCTACCTTCTGAAGGAAGAACGTCCACAGTGAAATTCTGTACATGGCTAAAACTGAGTCTCTGAAGCCCAATAGAATGCACTGGTAACTGTGTCATGTATTGTGCCTTAAAGTATACCAGTAGCTCTTGACTTACAGCACTTCATTTAGTGACCATCTGAAGTTAGGGCACTGGAAAAAAAAAGGCCTATGACCATTTTCCACACTTACAACCATTGCAGTATCCCTTTAGTCACATGATCAAAATTCAGACACTTGGCAACTGACTCATATTTGTGATGTTTTTATTAAGCAAAATCTCAATTTAGAATTTGAGAAATCAGAACCTACTGGCTAAAATTGTGAGATCTCATAAAAACAGACAAAACAAAATCAGGAGAACTCTCCCAAACAGGCAGAAGAAAAGTTCCCTGTGGCTTCTTATATGACTGGGCTGTGTTGTTTTTCCCAGAAGACAGTAGGCTACAGCTTCCCTGCCATTCGTGAACATTTTCCTATGGATAAATCCAGAGTGTGTTTCTCTAGTTTAGCTGTCCAAAGGTACCTCTGTACCCATAACAAACCAGCCTGGCCCAACACTAAAATAGCAAATTCCAGATTCTAAATCAGAGTCACCCAAATTATATGTTAAGGTAAGCTTAATTCTGGAACATGGAAACATTCTTAGCTTGTATATTTGATTAAACTTGCAAAGGAAAGAGAAACTAGTCAGGCTATAAAACCTGTCTCATTTTTTATTGATGCGTATCCAGTGCTATAATTAAGTATATGTGCCAAACCTCATAATACTGTGAATCCAATTTGATTATTTGGTAAGACCCATTGGCTCTGTGAGGTAAAACACATTTTTTTCTGAAGGAATCAGAACTAAAGCTGAATCTTCCTTAAGCTTCATTAGCAGCGGAAAGGAAACTGCTGTGTGTCTGTAAACAAAACAGAACCAAAACACTTATTTACTTTTCTATATTTGGGAAAGACTGAAGCAGAAAATGGATTTAATAACTGACAGATTTGTTTTCTGATCCAGGGCTGGAAACATTTTGATCAGTAAAGGCCATTCTTTTAAAACTTCTTTTTACCCCAAATCAGCCAAATTGTATACATTTTCCTAAAACACTCTTTAGTAGGTGAGAGTGATGCTATGACATCATGCAACATTGCAGAAAAGATATTAGGAGGTTGGTGTTAAGACCACCACTCATTGTACTGAGATTGATTTGAATAGAACTAGATAATGCTAGAATTCTAGGGATGGAAATCCCCACATCTTAAAGTTGCTGAGGCTGAGAAGCACTGTACACTGTCCTCAACCTTGGCAAATTTAAGACTCCCAGAATTCCTCCTTAGAATTCCCAGAGGTCCACAAGTCTTAAAGTTGCCAAGGTTGAGGACCCCTGCCATACCGTACTAGACTGAAAGCACAATAAAAAAAAGGAAAGGCGACAGGTATGCATTTTCCACACAGAAGAAAAAAGATTCAGTCTTTAAGAACTTTAAGTGTGACTAGAAAGATTCACTCCCGGTCAGTACAACATGTTAAACTATGTAGAGCAGAAATGTCAAACACAAGGCCCGGGAGCCAGATCCGGCCCGCGAAGTGGTTTCATGTGGCCCGCGAAGCCATCCTGGAAACAGTGAGGGAACGGCCCCCACTGCCTTGGCCCTGGCCCAGAGACCCTCCTTCTGTCAGAGACCCTCAGATCTGTCCCACTCCTGCCCAGGCCCCCATAGGCACCCTTGATGCGAACGATGTAGAGCTGGCCACGCCCACCCAGTAGGCCATACGCACTCTAGCCATGCCCACCCAGTAGGCCATGCCCACCCAGGCCACACCCACCCAGCCCCTTGAGGGCAACCACAATGCTGATGCGGCCCTCAATGAAATTGAGTTTGACACCCCTGATGTAGAGCAATGATTGCAGGAGATTAAGTGAATTTCTTATTTTTTTATTCTTTGATCACTAGTATCCAAGCATTTTTTTTCCTCCTTGTGATTTCTCCAAGAAGAAATGAAGGATCACATGTTTCAACTGAGTGATTTGGAGCCATTTTCAAATAAAGTAGGGGGGGGCAGGCCGGAACAAAAAAATATATATAAATCACCTTATTTCATTTAAATTTAAATTCAGTTAGTTATACTCAGTGCTTTTTTTGTAAAAGAAAAAGGTGCCGGAACTCACACATGTCTTAAACCCCACCTTGCCTACCCTACAAGGTTCCATCCAAAAAGTGCCGGAACTCCGTTCTGAGCGTTCTATGAGGAAAAAAAGCCCTGGTTATACTAGATACAATAACTCTCCAAGCATATATTGAAGGATTTTCTTCTTCTGTTATGACACAGTTTGGTTCCATTTTTAGATGTCTCGGGAGATCATCCCTAAGGCTTCTGGGAACCTCTACATAGCCCATGGATACACTTGTTGGTTTCTTTGCTGTAGTCTTCTAGGCAAGGAATGCCAAGGTATTGCATTTTTTTTAAAGCATCCACACCTTTTCTCCCAGATGGCAGTGACTGCTTTCACACAAACGTTAACCAGACTGTTGAATTGAGCCATTTTCTGGATATGGACGAAATGCTAAACTATCCAGACAGGCTGTGTTGACAAATGCCAACCCCAGATAAACCTAGGTTAAAATTAATCAAGCCAGTAGTTAAATATGTTCACAACCAATGGGTCCTCTAGGGACCATCACTCTCAATTAAAATTCATACAAAACAGTTTTGACTGAGGAAAGTTGGATATAAAAAGGTTATATTACAATTTTGTTTTAAGTATGTGTATCATGGACAGTTTTGTCAATACGAAAAGAATATATTCTATTTACCCAAAAAGAAAGTAACCCCAAATTTAGGGCAACATCTGCTAAAGGAAGATTAGACTGGGGGGGCACTTTTCTGCCTCAAGTTCTATATTCTCCACTATCCTAAGAAACATTCCCATTTTAAAGGCTAATTATTTGAGAAAACAATTAGATGCAGGTACATACAGCCAACTGTGTAGCTGTGTTAGAAACTAAAAAAAGTCACAAATGAAACTGAATTGATTAAAATGACTTGCATACAAAAAGCATACAAAAGATATATGTTAGCAAGTTTCAGTTGAAAGGAAATGGATTTTCATGACTTTTAAAAACAGCAGAAGACGTGATGAGAAACAATACAGTCGATGCATGCAGCCATGCCATGGACTAGATTTAGACTCATCTGAAAAACCATTCATGAATTGCTCTTCTCTATATATTAAGAGAAATGGACTACATTTCTATTGGCAAGGATGCTCCAGAAAGCCACTAGCAATAAACTAAAATGAAGTAAAAAAATCAAGTCTATACAACTGTTAAAAATATAAAATAAAATAATAAACAACCATAAAACCCAAAATATGAAATGTCAAGATGAATTCCCTCACTCATAACCATTAAATAAGAATAGAATAGAATAGAATAGAATAGAATAGAATAGAATAGAATAGAATAGAATAGAATAGAATAGAATAGAATAGAATAGAATAGAATAGAATAGAATAGAATAGAATAGAATAGAATAGAATAGAATCTGGAAGGGACCTTGGAGGTCTTCTAGTCCAGCCCTCCACTCAAGCAGGAGAAGCCATACCATCTCAGACAAGTGACTGTCTAGTCTCTTCTTAAAAACCTCCAGTGATGGAGCACCCACAATTTCTGGGGGTAAGCTGTTCCTCTGGTTAATTGTCCTCACTGTTAGGACCTTTCTCCTTAATTCCAGGTTGCTTCTCTTTTTGATCAGTTTCCAACCATTGTTTCTTGTCCTGCCCTCTGGTGCATGGGTGTCAAGCTCGCCATGTCATGTGATGTGTCACAACGTGTCGCGGCTTTTTTTGCATTGCCACAGCTGGGATGGGTGCGGCCTCTGCATGATTCAACTGGCCCGTGGGCCTGCAGTTTGACACCCCTGCTCTGGTGCTTTGGAGAATAATTTGACCCCCTCTTCTTTGTGGCAGCCTCTCAAATACTGGAATACTGCTATTATGTCACCCCTATTTCTTATTTTCTTTAGACTAGCCAAACCCAAGTCCTGAAGCCATTCTTCATAGGTTTTAGTCTCCAGGCCTTTGATCATCTTATTTGCTCTTCTCTGAACTTTTTCCAAGGTCTCAACATCTTTTTTGTAGTATGGTGACCAAAATTGGTTGTAATATTCCAGGTGTGGTCTCACTAGGTTTTTATAAAGCGGTACTAATATTTTGCGTGATCTTGATTCTATGCCCGTGTGTATACAACCCAGGATTGTATTAGCTTTTTTGGGCTGCTGCTGCACATTACTGGCTCATAGTCAAGTGATCGTCCACTAGGACTCCAAAGTCCCTCTCACAGTTACTGTTTTTGAGCCAGTTCTCACCTAATCTGTGCTTACATCTTTAATTTTTCCTGCCTAAATGTAAAACTTTGCTTTTCTCCACATTAAAACTATTTTGTTGGATAGGGCCCATTGTTCAAGTTTGTCAAGATCTTTTTGAATCCTGAGCTTGTCTTCTGAGGTGTTGGCTACTCCTGTCAGTTTAGTGTCATCTGCAAATTCGATGAGTTTCCCTTCTATTCCCTCATCTAAGTCATTGATGAAGATATTGAAGAGTGCTGGGCCTAAGACAGAACCTTGTGGTACCCCACTGCTTACTTCTCTCCATGTGGATGTAGTACCATTGAAGACCATTTGTTGAGTACCATTTGCCAGCCAACTACAAATCCATCTGGTGATGATGTTGTCTATTCCACCTTTTTCTAGCTTACCAAGCAGTAGATTGTGGTCTACTTTGTTGAATACCTTACTGAAATTTAAGTATACTATGTCCACAGCGTTTCGCTGGTCTATTAATTTGGTCGCTTTATTAAAGAATGAAACAAGATTGGTTTGGCATGATCTGTTTTTAACAAACCCGTGCTGGCTACCAGTTATAACTTTGCTTCTAGTTGTAAAAGTAAGAGTACCAAGGAAAAGTTAACAAAATAGGGATTACTTTGACCTCTGCTGAGGAAAGACTTCCATAAACTGTCACACAGAGTTGTGTCATCATGCTTCCATTCCCATGAATGTCATAAAGGTGAGTGTGTGTTGCACAAATGGAGGTGATTAAAGATGAGTCATATGAGCAAGACCTCTCAGTCCAGAAATAGGCACAGTTGGTGCACAAGCTGAATCTGCGCCAAGCCCCCCCCCCAGCTACAGACCCCCTCCTCTTCAAGCAGGAGTTGGGAGTCCAGGAGGCTCCCCAAATTGCACATTGGCAGTTAGATTGAATAGAGCCACAGTTAGTCAGTGGGGTGGATAGCTGGAAAAATGTAAAAAATAGCAGAATGAATCTCCCATCATTCTGCAAAACTACAAATTTCTATCCAAGAACACTTGCAGAAGATTTGATAGTAATGCAGTGATAAATATGCTCATGGACAGGCATCTGAGCCAGCAGATACATCTCAGTTAGATTAAAAAAGCTGGCAATTAATTCACTTTAACTTTAGTCTAAGCATCCCTTCTGTGCTCATTACTGCTAGTATACAACATCCTTTAACTTCTTCCCCAAATCAGAAAGCTGTTGTTTGGTTTTTATCCATGCAGCAGGAAAATCAATAATCTTAGCTGGGTTTGAAACAACTTTTGAGATGGACATTGAATCCCCAGAGATGCTTAGGAATGAAGCACATCCAGTACATCTCTAACTTTTGTTTGATGCATTCCCAGAGGATTCAGAAGGAAAGGGGACAAAAGACTAAGGACAGACTTTGTTATTAACACAGGGCTTTCCCTTCATTGAACCTATTTGTAATGTCGTTTATTTCATCTTGGGCTTGCACTCATACCTTTCTCCCTTTAGATTCCTAGCAGAGGGAGAAAAAGAGAAAGGGAGAGATGAAGCTATCATGTCAAATATCATTTAGTCCATTCCCAAAGCCCTGCCCCTCCCTAGTACAGATGAAAACAGACTTCCAATCCTCTTCCAGATGTGTTGTTACATTTCAGTTCCCCTGATGCCCCAGCCCAAATGAGATTTAAAGAAGTGGATGTCCATTATATCTGGGGAAGCAGCAATGAAGCTTTACTTGGTGAAGATCAAAGGGACTGGTGTAAAGAACACAAAGATTACTTTGGAGAAAATTAGGTAATGGCAGTTAACAAACATGACTTAAGCCCAGGACAGAAAAAACATAGAAAGTGACCCTGCCTTGATACCCTTGGGTATGAAAGAGATAGAGGACAATTCTGTTGTATTTTTCAATATATTTTGCTATAAGGAGCCCTGGTGGAGCAGTGGGCTAATGCCTCCTTAAGTAACACCAGCTGCCTGCAATTAGTGCAGGTTCGCATCCCACCAGGCTCAAGATTGACTCAGCCTTCCATCCTTCCGAGGTAGGTAAAATGAGGACCCAGATTGTTGGGGGCAATAAGCTGACTTTGTAATAATGCCGCTTCGGGGGGGGGGGCGAAAGCCCTAATAAGCAGGCATATACATAGAATGAAGGCTATTGCTAAGCACATTGATTTGTGCTTAAATTGTAAGCCACCCTGAGTCTTCGGAGAAGGGTGAGATATAAATGGGATTCAAATAAAAATAAATAAATAAATAAAATACTTTACCGTATATCAATATAATATGATGTGATATGCTATGCTATGATATGATATGATGTGATTTGATGATATGGAATAAGACCTGGCTCTTCGAGCTCTTTGGCCCAGGCTGAGAATTTTTTTAATTTTAATTTTAACTGGGTTTTAATTTTCTCAGGGTTCTATTTAATCTTTTTTAATTTGTTTTAACGTTTGTATTGACTTTCTTTTAAATGCCCTGTAAACCGCCCTGAGTCCTTCGGGAAAGGGCGGTATATAAATCTAAATAAATAAATAAATAAATAAATAAATAAGATATGATATGTGAAAAGTACTAGTCATTTTTAACCTTGCCTACCTCGAAGGGCTGATAACTGAATAATACAATATCCTATTTGCAGTAATTGGCAGCAACTAGTGACATATATCTGGGCATCTTGCAGGTAGCAATAGAAGGTAATGGCCACATTTCTTCTTTGGATTTTCCAGAATATCTCTTGTTTAGTGCTTTTAGATATCCAAAGTTAATATTGAGGAAGTTCCAGCAGATAGCTAAAACCCTCAGTTTTGTTTTTTAACACAATACACATAAGCTGGGGCACACATGAATGGGAGGGAATTTTCTGATTTTTTTTAGGGCAGTTAAGGAATTCCTTTGAAGTTTTGTTTTTTAAACCATGTCAAGCTACTTTTAGACTCGTTTGTATAGCTTCCATATCCCAAATTATTTTTTTAAAAAAAGTTTTCTGGCAATTGCAAAAATGTTCAAGGACTGTAAGCAATTCCAGGGCACTAGGTTGCCACAATGATATAAATAGATGATGATAATAATAATAATAATAAAGTTGGAAGGGACCTTGGAGGTCATCTAGTCCAACCTCCTGCTCATGCAGTAAACCTTATACCATTTCAGACAAATGGCTATCCAGTTGGAGCATTCACAGCTTCTGGAGGCAGGTTCTGGAGGCATAATGAAGTAAGAGAACCAAAAAATGAAACAAGAACAGTTTTTTCAAATGCTATATTCTACAATTTGAATATTTTGTTTTTCCAACAGTCTTAATGAAATGTGATTATTATTTTCAGATACCTCCTTCCCCTCCATCTTGGATAAAAGAGTTATTCATAGCATGTTATAGCCTAATACTGCTTTTTCTTTCAATCAGGCTTTTCAGAAATCAGTCTACAGTGACAACACAAAAGCAAAGAACAATGCAGCTTTAATGAGCTGGGAAGCATACAGACTCATTTGTGGCAATTTTATCAATAGCATTATCAAGCAAAGGCAATTTGCTTTCTCTTCTTTCCAACAACGGGCAAAGATGAATGCCAAACAAAATAAAAAAGGTAACATGAAGGCAGGTAGGGAGGAAGTCAAAAAGTGTGCAAAAAGGCATAAAATGAAGATATTCTATGCCTACAATGTAACAAAACGTTGGAATTCAGCGGTCTCATTGTTAGTAGAACACAGTAAGAAGCAAGTGTTTCAACTTGAAGATACCAGAAGGAACATCATTCCTTCTCATTAATCTCCATTTCATTTCACAAAACAAAACAAAACCCACCCAAACGCTGTTTTGAATGTATGTTCAAACACTGTTGGATGTGTATGCTACTTTGATGTTTTTTCTTCTGTCCTGAAAACGTTTGAGGAATATTCTGATTATATGTAAGACCATTTGGTAACTGTCATAGTATATGGAACGTCGTAACTTGGAATGTAAGAGGAATGAAAATTAAAAAGCATGATTAATAAATGAAATGATGGAAAGAAACAGTGATGGTGTGCGTCTATGAAACTAAGAAAAAGGGGGAAATCACTATAGAGCTGAATTAAATTGGTCTGAACTTATACAATTCATGAATACCAGTAGGAAAGTAATGGTTTGCATTTAATTATAGATAAAGGGGCTGAAATGCATGTCAGGAAGTATGGAATGGTATCATCTAGGTTGAAGATGTGTTTGAGGGTAAGGATATAGGTTGGTGATAAATACTTCCTACATTCCAGTGAATGGTGGCAGTCAAAGAATTAGAAGGGATTTTGGGGAGGGGGATATAAAGGTGATGAAAGGTTCTGAATGTAGGTCACTCTATGTCTTGGTAATATCAAAATTGGATTTTGGGAAAAGGGAAAAGAAAGGGGAAACTAAAAAAAAATTGCAGAAAGAGAGAATGCAAGCCATGTACAAAAAATTAGGTTAGGACGCTGAGCTTGTCGATCAGAAGGTCGGCAGTTTGGCGGGTCAAATCCCAAGTGCCGCGTAGCAGAGTGAGTGCCTGTTACTCATCCCAGCTTCTGCCAACCTAGCAGTTCGAAAGCACGTAAAAATGCAAGTAAAAAAATAGGGACCACTACTGTGGGAAGGTAACAGCGCTCCGTGCACCTTTGGCGTCTAGTCATGCCAGCCACATGACCATGGAGACGTCCTCAGACAAGCGCTGGCTCTTCGGCTTTGAAACGGAAATGAGCACTGGCCCCTAGAGTTGGAAACGACTAGCACGCATGTGCGGGGGAACCTTTACCTTTACCTTTAATGTCTATACAAAAACAATGGAAAGCAAACATAAAGAAAATGGCAGTGGAAGATGCTCATATCAGAGTAAAAAAAATTAAGTACCTATGCTGCAAAACATTCCAAAGCTGCTTTTCTAAAGGCAACTGAACTTTCTTGGTTTTAGTCCTTGAAAATGTTTTGCTTCTCATCCAAAAAGCTCTTTCAGTTCTGACTAAAGAAGTGAAGAAGCATCTTGGATGAGAAGCAAAATGTTTTCAAGGGGAAAAAAAAACCAAGAAAGTGGAGTTGTCTTTGAAAAGTACCTTTGGGACAATCATGACCTGGATGATTGAGAATTTCCATAAGCATTATGCTGCAAAAGATATGGCAACCAAGGGGAAAAAAATAGTAAAATGTTGAAGTGAAAGTGCCTTTGAAAGAGGAAATATACATGTAAGTGAATAATTGGCAGAAAAATGAGGCTGAGACAATATAGTATATATTTTGAGGGAGATAGTTGTAGTGAGTAGTCAAAGACAGCAAGCAGTTTCAACTTTATTCTTAAACCAGTTCTTAAACTCTTCTTTTATACTACTTTTTATGTTTTTATTGTAAACCACCCAGTGTCATGTAGATGAGGTGTGGTAGATAAATAAGCAAGCAAATGTATTCCAGTATTTGAGGGTCTGCCACAAAAAAGAAAGGCTCCCGTTATTCTCCAAAGCACCAGAGGGCAGGACAAGAAACAATGGTTGAAAATTGATCAAAGAGAGAAGCAACCTGGAATTAAGGAGAAACTTCCTGACAGGGAGGACAATTAACCAGTGGAATAGCTTGCCCCAAGAAACCATGGGCTGTCCATCACTGGAGGTTTTTAAGAAGAGGCTAGACAGTCACTTGTCTGAGATAGTATAAGTTCTCCTGCTTGAGCAGGGGGCTGGACTAGAAGACCTCCAAGGTCCCTTACAGCGTCTAGTCTAGTCTAGTCTAGTCTATTAATAACAAGGTCATCTAGATTGCATATGCCCCATTCTAATTACCCACAGTATTATTTCCAGTGACCCTGAAAAATTCTGTCAGATAGATAGATAGATAGATAGATAGATAGATAGATAGATAGATAGATAGATAGATAGATAGATAGATAGATATAATATGGATGATACATAGATGATAGATAGATAGATAGATAGATAGATAGATAGATAGATAGATAGATAGATAGATAGATGATAGATAGATAGATAGATAGATAGATAGATAGATAGATAGATAGATGATAGATAGATAGATGATAGATATCTTTTATCCTTTGTTGACTTTTGTTGTGATCTTTACTGAAATTTAGTGAATAACCAAATAGAAGAGAATATATGTAGCATAGGGTTGAACTGTGGAATCCTTGGTGTTCTCTGAATTTTGTTGTTTACTTGCAGATGTTTCATTGCACAACTAGATAGCATCATCAATGCAAGTGAGTGTTTGCTCCCTGTTTGTATATAATGGCTTTCCCTGCCAGTGTTGGTGAGGCTATGGTTTTGTCCTTCCTAACTCCTTGATCAGGGGTTTTCTGCTTGCTTATTAGCCTGATGTTAATAAGTAACCATCAAGTCTAATTGTGTAGTTGAACTTGCTGTGATCCGAATATAGGGATTGACTGGAAATATGCTTTCCACTAAACTGGAAAGTGCCCATAGTAAATTTCCAACAACTCACACAATAGCAGGATGGAAATAAAACAATCCAAAGGACCCAAGCAAGGCAGATAAGCTGACAGGCTGCTGGTGCATCAAGGCTCTGACTTGGTGCATTCAGTGTGTCACCTGAGCACAAAGCTGTGCTCTGTAGCAAAGAGGATTTATAGCCGTGGCAATGGGAGCAGGACGTGACCCAAGCTGTGTCAATATCTCAAGGCAGGATTAACTGCAATCACCACTCGCCCTGCCCCGCCTGGGCACTGAGCCAGGCTTTTCAAGCTACTGCAAGGCAGAGCTGTGATGGCAGGAGTAGCAGACAGAGCATGTTCTAGCCCTAGTCCTACTGTTTGATCCCTCACCTGCTCAGGCCACCTCAGGTAAATACAGTAGGAGGCCCTATACAGGGGACAGTGGCAGGTTCTACAAGGCCAGAGCTGGAAACAGCCGAAAGCCACAGTGAAGAAGCAGGGTGGGAAGTATCTTTCATTAGGCCCTGATCCAGTGTCATTATAACTTCTGATTACTACACATCTGTCACCATAGTGATTTACATTCTCTACTGTGCATGTGGGAGATTTTATCACCCTCCAACCACCAGGAAAGGAAGCAGGTTCTATTCTATCAGTGCTACACTCCCTAAAAGCCTCTGCTGACTTTTTAAAATTTTGCAAGATGAAATTATATCACCCTGTTGTACAACTTGCTATTAATTAATGCAAAGTAGCAATACCCAATGAAGGAGAATATTTCTAGCTCAGGGTTGAAGTGAGGGGTCCTTGGTGTTCTCTGAGCTTGCTTGTTTTCTTGCAGATGTTTCATTACCCTAACTAGGTAACATCATCAGTGCTAGTAAGGGGTGCTGTTTGTTGTCAGTTTATATTCTGGTGTCTTGCCTGTCTGTGTGGGTGGCTCTTTGGCAGTTTCTTGATTGGGGTATTGCTTACTTGATTGTTGGTCTGAAATTGACCTTGGAGTTAATCTATGCTGATCTGAGTGCTGATCAGCATAGTTTATCAGGTATCCAATAAAATGGATACCCAGGCAACTTCATCAAAAAGTCCCTGACTACTTAGCCCAATATAGCACAACCAGCACAAACCCTAAAAAGAATTACACTGCCATACATCAAGAATATCTTAGAAACTGCAAATAGACTACTACAACCACATGGAATCAGCGTAGCAGAACAAGCCAATTAAAGCCCTTCAAAACATCCTAAGCAAACCAAAAGACCCAGCAACCCCAGAAGAAAAAACTGGAATCATCTACAACATACAATGTAAGAACTGCAACAACCACTATGTAGGACAAACAGGCAGAGGACTGGCAGAAGGCATCTATGAACACCAACTGGCAGTCAAAAGGCATGATGAAAATTCTTTAATTTCACAACATGTAGACATATTTAACCATAGTTTCAATTGGGAAAATGTGACTATCCTAGACCAGGCCAAATCCAAAAATGCCAGGGAATTTCTAGAAGCCTGGCACTCTGACATATCAGCCATCAATAGACACATAGACATTAACATCTATAGACTATGCAAAAAAGACAATAAACCAGCTCAAAAGAGAAAAATACTCCACCAGTAATCAGCACTCACAGGGACGTGGTGGCTCAGTGGGTTAGGACGCTGAGCTTGTCGATCAGAAGATCAGCAGTTTGGCGGGTCGAATCCCGAGTGCCGCGTAGCAGAGTGAGCGCCTGTTACTCGTCCCAGCTTCTGCCAACCTAGCAGTTCGAAAGCACGTAAAAATGCAAGTAGAAAAATAGGGACCACTATGATGGGAAGGTAACAGCATTCCGTGCGCCTTTGGCGTCTAGTCATGCCGGCCACATGACCACAGAGATGTCCTCAGACAAGCGCTGGCTCTTCGGCTTTGAAACGGAGATGAGCACCGGCCCCTAGAGTTGGAAATGACAAGGACTCATGTCCAGGGGAACCTTTACCTTTACCTTAATCAGCACTCAGATCAGCATAGATTAACTCTAAGGTCAACTTCAGACCAACCATCAAGAAAGCAATACCCCAATCAAGAAACGGCCAAAGGACCATTAGTAAACAGCCCAACCAAAGAATCCCTGAGACTGCCCCCAACCAGACAGACAGGCAAGACGCCAGAATATAAACTGACAGCAAACAGCACTCCTTACTAGCACTGATAATGTTACCTAGTTAGGGTAATGAAACGTCTGCAAGAAAACAAGCAAGCTCAGAGAACACTAAGGACCCCTCAAAGTAGCAATAGCACTGACAAAGAAATAACTAGAGTTGCACAATTGTATGCAGCATCTTTAGGCACAGTGGAAGCGTTTAAGTCAGAAATAACCTTTGTATGCAATTTAGGTTAGTTGAATGAAATGGATAGAGGATAGCTGGGTTAGTGTCAGAAGTTGGAGAGGCAAAGCAAGAGAATAGTTGTAAGGGAATAATAATTTTCCAAGAGAACTAAATAAATTACATTTTTTCACAAAAGTAGAAGGTAAAATTCAATACTTTCTCAGGAGACAATTGCTGTTTCCAAGGAATCAGCATTGTAGCACCATGTCAGGATGTATTGATAAAATAATATGCAATCACTGGAAAAACATACTGTATATTCTGCAACTTAAAACAGCATTTGCCAAACAGCAGTCCCCCCCCAAGTCTAGTAAAGATTCAATAAGAGCAAATTTTGCAAAAAGTGACATGATATACCTCTTGTTTGCCAATACAGTACAAGCAGGTGCTTCCAGCATTACAGATTTAACAGATATAAAGAAAAAAAAACCAATTGATTCAAATAGAAAAGGCTTTGAAGCATTTTATTCATTGGTTTGTTTATCAAATTTAGAAACTGCTCATGTCCCTCACAGAGGGATGGAATTACGAATAACAAATTATAAACACTTTAGGTAACATATTATGTGTAGTGTTATTATAAGCACATATTGTTATTTAAAAATAAGCTCTGAAACCCATCTGGATCCATCAACCACTGGAGGTGGATTGACCTAATATGTCCAGCCTCCCTGCACTGGATAGTGATGCTAGAGAATCCCATAATAATCAGTGTACGATCTGATTATGACAAAGGTGACACCAACAGCTCCCCCAGTTTCAGATCACAAAGCTGCTGCTCTGAAAGGAACTCTAGATCTGGTGTCTGGCCACTCTCCTGTGTCAGTTCGGGAATAAAACATGGCTGTCATGGTAGCCATAAACTTCCGAGCCAACTCAGACTTCACTGCTAGTAAAGGCAGATTGAAAGTCCCCAAGATCATAAGTCTAGGGAACCTTTGCTGCCAACCCAAAAATGGTATCAAAACTTTCAGGCAGGAACATTGTTATGGAGCAGGTTAGGATGGTACAGGGAGCAACAATCACAACTGATCTCCAGATATAACCTTTCTTTGCAATTTAGGTAACTTGAATGAAATAGATTGAGGATAGCTGGGTTAGTGTCAGACGTTTGAGAGGCAAAGCAAGAGAATCCCCAGAGATCCCCAGAGTTGCAGTTAATGAACAAGGTGTCACATCCAGTAATCTGGGGTGCAGTGCCCCTGAAATCCATAAGAGCAGGGCTTTTTTTCTCATAGAACGCTCAGAACGGAGTTCCGGCACCTTTTTTGGATGGAACCTTATATGGTAGGCAAGGCGGATTGTATGACGTGTGAGTTCCGGCACCTTTTTCTTTTACAAAAAAAAGCACTGCATAAGAGATTTCTCGGATAACAATCACCACACTACTACTACTGCCCCAGGGTCTTGGCTGATGCTCTTGGCCCAAAACTCAGCTGGAATGCAAAATCAGTATGAGACATCAGCCCCACATTCCCCATGCCTGTCACCACTTTGGCTAACCCCAACCTCCCTCCCCAAAGACAGCATCATTCCCTAATCCAAAGGCCAGGGGACCTTCCACTGTCCACAACTTCATCTATCCCAGGGAGGGGAAATCAGGTACCCTGAGGCACTTTAGATACATTAACTCTCAGTGCTATCAGAATACCAAGTAACCACCTCCCCCATTTCACCCATCAACATAGCTACAAACACACTGGCACTCATAGGCATTGTTCTCACCAACTGATCAAGTTGGTGACAACATTTATCCCCAATCCCCTTCCATTTATCCCCAATCCGCTTCCATTTGTCCCCAATCCCTACCAATTCTCTCCTTTGGCTGTCATCCAAAGATGAGAAACAGTCTTCAGTGGAAAACCCAAGTCCACAATCATAGTTAATTTAGCTGATAGATGGAATCCATGTCAAAGTGATCACCAATCACCACATCATCTTCCTTTCTGGGAATGGCTAAAGAGAAGGCAAAATGGCTTCTGCAGGGATGGAGGGTCCACAATAGCCTGCCAATATACTGTTATTTCCCCTCCCCCCATTTACCATCATCACTTTCCAAGTCCCAATATCCTGGTTGAACTCCCAGTTGAAAATCTGCCAGGGGGCAGCTCTCAGCTGCCAGGGCCATACAATGTTGCAGTGGGCGGAGGACCTCCATCATCAGCATGCAACTGGAATTCCTCAGTATTGTCAACTAGCTGCAAGAAATGCCCAGTCCTCCACTGCTGATGGCCAGAATAATATTAGCCTGGCTGTCAAACCTACTCTCCAACACAGCTGCCAACAAACCCAACCCCCCAAAAAGGTCCACAAAAGTGAGATGCCAGTCACAAAGAACAGACTACTTCCACAATCACTACTGGGTCCACAGGCATGGCACATCCTCTGGCCTGCTTAATCATAATCATAATAGTAAAGTTGGAAGGGACCTTGGAGGTCATCTAGTCCAACCCCCTGCTAAGGCAGGAAACCCTATACCATTTCAGACAAATGGCTGTCCAGTCTCTTCTTAAAAACTTCCAGTGTTGGAGCATTCACCGCTTCTGGAGGCAGGTTGTTCCACTGGTTAATTGTTCTAACTGTCAGGGAGTTTCTCCTTAGTTCTAGGTTGCTTCTCTCCTTGACTAGTTTCCATCCATTGCTTCTTGTCCTGCTTTCAGGTGCTTTGGAGAATAGCTTGGCTCCCTCTTCTTTGTGGCAGCCCCTGAGATATTGGGACACTGCTATCATGTCCCCCCTCGTCCTTCTCTTCATTAAACTAGACATATCCAATTCCAGCAACTGTTCCTTATATGTTTTAGCCTCCAGACCTCTAATCATCTTTGTTGCTCTTCTCTGTACTCTTTCCAGAGTCTCAACATCTATCCCTCTCACAGTTGCTACTATAGAGCAAGGTACCGCCTATACTATACTTGTACATTTGGTTTTTCTTGCCTAAATGTAGAACCTTACTTTTTTCGCCATTGAATTTCATTTTGTTAGATAGCGCCCTCCTGTATCTTAAGCCTGTCTTCTGGAGTATTGGCTATTCCTGCCAGCTTGGTGTAGTCTGCAAATTTGATGAGTTCCCCATCTATCCCCTCATCCAAATTGTTGATGAAGATGTTGAAGAGCACTGGGCCCAGAACAGAGCCCTGGGGCATCCCACTACACACTTCACTCCATGTAGATGCAGTTCCATTGAGAACCACACGCTGAGTACAGCCAGTCAGCCAGCTACAAATCCATCTGGTGGTGATGCTGTCTAATCCACATTTTTCTATCTTATCAAGTAGTAGTTTGTGATCTACTTTATCAAATGCCTTACTGAAGTCCAACTAAATTATATCCACAGCATTCCTCCGATCCACTAATTTTGTCACTTGGTCAAAGAATGGAATAAAATTTGTCTGGCATGATCTGTTTTTGACAAACCCATGTTGGTTTTTAGTAATGACTTTGTTTGCCTCTAGGTGCTCGCTGATTCATTGTTTGATTATCTTTTCCAGAATCTTCCCAGGTATTGAGGTCAGGCTGATAGGTCTGTAATTTCCTGGATCCATTTTTTCCCCTTTTTTGAAGATGGGAGCTACATCAGCACTTTTCCAGTCCCCAGTGCTCCAGGATGTTTGAAAAATATAGTTCAGTGGTTCTGAGATCACATCTGCCATTTTCTTGAGAACCTTGGGTCAGGCTGATAGGTCTGTAATTTCCTGGATCCATTTTTTTTCCTTTTTTGAAGATGGGAACTACATCAGTTCTTTTCCAATCCTCTGGTAGTTCCCCAGTGCTCCAGGATCTTTGAAAAATATAGTTCAGTGGTTCTGAGATCACGTCTGCCAGTTCCTTGAGAATCTTGGGGTGTAATCCATCTGGTCCTGGTGATTTGAACTCATCTAGACTAGACAGGCACTCACTTACCATTTTCTTGCCTATCTTAACTTGCGTTTCTATTCTGTTTTTTATGGCACTATTTTTGATAGGTTGGTCTGTTTTTTCCCTTTGTGTAAAGACAGATGCAAAAAATGAGTTAAATAGTTCTGCTTTCTCCCTGTTGCTTGTCATTTTCTTGCCACTTTCACCCACTAATGGAACAATGATTTCCTTCACTTTTTTCTTGTTTTTTACATGTTGAAAGAAGCTTTTTTTGTTATTTTTGACTTTGGTCGTAAGCCTTAGTTCATTTTGAGCCTTAGCTTTCCTCACTTCGTCTTTGCAGACTCGGGCTATTTGCTGATATTCTGACTTAGTTATGTGCCCCTCTTTCCACTTTCTATACTTGTCCATTTTATCTTTCAATTTATCAGAGAGTTCTTTATGCAGCCATGCTGGTTTCTTTTGAGAGCCGTTATTTTTTTCTCTTTGTTGGTATTGTGCTAGACTGGGCTTTTATTATCTCACTTTTCGAAATTTCCCAAGCTTCTTGAGTTGTTTTCCCCTTGAGGATTCTCATCCATGGAATCCTTCCCAAGCTCTCTCTAGGTTTATTGAAATTAGCTCTCTTAAAGTCCAAGACTTTAGTTTGACTGTGTTCTATTGCTTGTGCTTCCATAATGTTGAATTCCAATATCGCATGATCACTTCCTCCCAAGGTTCCTGTGGCTTCAACACCTTCTATCATTTCATCTCTGTTTGTGAGAATTAGATCCAAAATGGCTAATCCCCTAGTTCCCTTCTCTACTTTTTGGGTGACAAAGTTGTCTGCTAGGTTTGTCAGGAATCTGTTTGATCTTCCACTTGGTGCAGAGTTTGTCTCCCAGTTGATGTCAGGGTAGTTAAAGTCCTGCATTACTATTGTGATGTGCTTCCTACACACCTTAGTTAGCTGACTAGCAAAAAGTTCATCTATTTCCTCTGTTTGGTTGGGTGGCCTATAGTGTACACCTATGGCAATGTCATTTCCCCCCCTGTTATTTTGACCCAAATTCATTCAAGGAACAGCTTCTCCAGGAACAGCCCAAACAGGTCCAAAAACCAACTTCAATCCAGGTAAGTACAAATCCAGACACTCCTCTGACATTCCATATAATGTTTTGTACAACTATATAACTATGGGGACAGTCCATCCATGGCTCCTAATTTCTCTATTATCCTATTTTAGATATTTTGGGTTATATACAAGGATGGTGGAATTCTAGATTTCTACAAGTTTCACAGGAACAATTTCCCAAGTTACTCACTAACTCCAATTCCTGATACTAGGAATATTTGGAGGTATACATATGTGAATATTTTTTTCATCTATGAAAATTAACAAATCCTTACTAAAGTTCAGAATGACCAATGAATATTTACAATTAAAACTGAAGTTGCCTTTGTTGCTGGATAATGCTTTTTCAGTATGAATGGTAGTGAATATTTTTTATTTCTGTCTATATTTTTAATTTTATACTCTAAAAATTTCTTGAGATCATGTATAAATGAAGCACCAGAAATTAGTATTGTAGTTATTGTTTTATTAATTAGTTAGGTACTAAAATAGACAAGAGACTGATTGCCTGTCAATAAAGGTGTTGTCCATCATTCCTGGTTAATTTAATTCAATCAGTGATCAAGAAAAGATATACATATAACTTGGTGTATGATTTATTCATGCTATATTTGTGTTTGTTCATTCACAATTTTATAGTTCTGTTTCATTAGTGCTCACTGACTTTTAAACGATCTGTATGAAAATTTACATACACGTAGGCTGTTGGCTTGTTGCATATGCTTTCTAGCATGCTTTTCCTGGATGTTACAGTTTTAAATGTCCAATTTGATTAGCAGGTTCTGATGTTCCCTTGCAATGACACAGTGACCCAGGCACTTAATTTAGTCCCTTCCAAAATGTGCCTGACCCCATCCTAGAAGTATGGCAGCAGTGAAAGACAAGAGCAAATGTCAAAAGACTTGTGATGAAAATAAATTTCCCTCTTTTGTGAAAGAGGAAGGGCTATAGAAGGGCTGCAGGAAAATTTAAGCATAGCAGGATAAGGAAAGAATAAAAGAGAAACACAGTAAAGGCAAAACTCAATCTTTTAATGAAAACAGTGGGGTGGATAGGAGAGACCAAAATGCAGAACCAAGTGAATTCTTCTGGATACTTCGCAAATAAAATTACTAGTGCCAATGTGAGCAAGGACACTATTCTTTTAATGGATGTGACTAGAATGCCATTTAAGTATGTCATTATAGATACCCGTGAATCAACTGCTTGGAGAATTAAGGTTCGCAACTTGATCTCTGACCTGAGAAATAAGCCAAAAATAGATCATGTATATGAACTGCAGTGATTATTATTTCTAAGGCTGTGCAGGTCTTAGTAGTTTGGTCTCGTAAAGGTGTTGCAGTGGTAACACAATCACATGGTAGATTTCACGTGTACCTGGGGGAAAAGATACGGTTGCTAAATTGTGCCAAAAACCTCCTTGAGATTTAATCCAAAGGACCGTGCAGCCCTTATTCCTGCTTCCTTCAGGCAAGGATAAATCCCTATTAGCTAGAAGAAAGCAGTGGTGAAATTACCTTCAATGAAACCTGAATTAAATACAGTGGTAACTGCTTAGTCCTGCATTTTTATGCAGGTTGGGAAGAAAAAAGATGTAGTTTAACACATATCAAGTGATGTCTTTTTTTTGGGGGGGATGATGAAGACAGATTAAGAAAACTCTCCAAATGCAACCTTGTCATGCCCCATGTAGTTGATAAACCAAAGAAGCAAGTACCATACTTTCAGAAAGACATCTTTAATGATAGTCTGAGGTAAAAACATAATCTTTAATCCTGTCAAAGTAAATTCCTTATTACATGGTGAGTTAAATGGGGCAGCATTTCTAAAATGGATGTCACATGGCTCTCACATCTGGGCAATGTTATCTCTTTACAACTAAAGTATTTTCCTCGTCCACTTCCTTGCCACCATCTCTCCCATAATGCTAGTGTAAACCAGCTTCCTCAAACTGTGGAAAAGGTGAAATCCTTGCAGCCATGCTGTATAGGCCAACTAATCTTCTGGAATCTTCCTGAATCAGAATCATTATAATTCTTCCCCAGATATTGAAGCTGTCATTATCTAACTATGTTTCAGATGAATGCTGATGAATTCATTCCTAATCCTGGGATTTGAACAGAACAAATGCATTCATTTTTTTCTAGCTTAACATTCAGCTTATGTTTGTGAATTCCAATGGGCCAGGACATTAGCAAGAAATTTCCAGTATTTCCCCCACTGCCAGCGCATCAGTGATCACGCATGCTCCGTTCAAGTTGTAACAGCAACAAAGCCTACAAGTTGTCAGGATAGCAGAGAGATGCTTTCAAATTAAATGGCCTGAGATTTAGTATTTAAAACTATTTTCACAGGAGCTGTGGTAGACAGTCTAAAGATGTTTTACTTGGAGCCTTATATTATAGTGGCAGGGTATAAGATGTAAGCAGGAACAGTATACTCTGAATGGCACAACTAAGGAGCTGGCATTGCATACAGAAACATCTGCATAGTGCATGGGCTAGACTCTGCAGGCCCAGATGGTAGATTCCACAGAAGATTGTGGAGAACAAGAAAATCCTATGAGACATCCAGATCCAGACAGACAGGCAAGTACTGGCCAATCAATTAGAGACATTGTGATAATAGACAAGAACTAGACATCAATGGTGGTGATGGAAGCTGCAGTACCAAGTGAAGCAATATCAGGGAGGACTATGAGAAGCAGGAGAAGTACCAGGGCCTGACAGAGGAACTAGAGAGGATGTGGGAAGTAAAGGTCCCAATGGTGGGACCTTTGGGGCTGTGACTCATAAATTGGGAGAGTGGTTTCAACAGGTCCCAGGAACAATGTCAGAGCTCTCTGTCCAGAGGAGTGCAGTGCTAGGAACAGCTAAGATACTGGGCAGAATCCTCAAACTCCCAGGCCTCTAGTAGAAGATACAAGATTGAGGAAGACACATCCATAGGGATGAGAAGGGAATTTTTTACACACACACATACATTCTCCCCTCATTTCCTTCCAAAACGGTGCCACCCCAATGGTAGATTAGTGAACACTTCAAAACTAGAAAAACATACGAATTGGAAAAATAAAACTACTAGCTTTATAATGATATACTCTATTACTGGCCCTTCAGTGTGTTGATGGTTTAATTTTGCATAATATTTAATGCTACAGTGAAAAGAAGAATACATTGCTCATGTGCAGAGCATAAACTTTGCATGCAAAAAGTTACAGGTTCAGTCCTTGGAGCATGAAACATTTCAGAAGCACAGCACTCCTAGTATTCATACATGTACTGAACCTGAGTGGAAGGGGGCATACCAGAACAAGCAGCAAGCAAGCTAAACAGTGGCAGCATCAGAATTTTCAGCATAAGCACATCCTTTCCCATAACATCAGTATGGCATTCATTGGCAACTTCTAACCTTGCACAATAATTTTAAGGCAACTGTATAAGAGTTGGTTGAGCAGTGTTATTTCTCTTCACTGACAAAGATGAAATGATTTTCATTTTAGCATGCCACATTTGTTGCTTAGAGTAAAACAGAAGGTTGCCTTGTGGTTATCCTGCTATGCAAACAGTATTAATAGAGAAAGAAGGAAGAACACATAGAGACAACATTCTGCTCTCCATATGGTAAGGCTCGAAAGCGGAGATGGATTGCCTTCCTAGCATAGCTTCAGCATACAGTTAGGCTATCACGTCGTAAAATTTAACAAAAGCACAATAAGTACCACCAATAACATTTGCTCTGTCAGGAAGAGCTGATAACATTCAAGAGTTTTTGAGAACGTTTTTGCCATTTGTAGCCTACTTTTGAAAGCTGAAAGCAACATAGGATGTCAAAGACTATGTTGTCCATCAATCTCATTCTGCAGCAGCTTTTATGAAGGGAAAATCATGCTCTAAAATGCTGTTCCAAAAGCAGCCCTGTTTATTCTAATCACATCTCATTGCTGCCAAGTTTAGAGCTATAGGAGGGAAAAGCGCTGAATCAGAAAAGGCACAGGAGGCAGGCAGAGCAATCTCTGCTGCAAGGTTGTGGGAATTCTGCAGCAGATTTTATTCATTCACCTCCAGCCTCCCAGTAATAACATGGCTGTTTAGACTCTTCTCTGAGCTTCAGGGGGAAAAGAAAAGTAAGTACTGAATTTCCAGAAATCCTGATTTACTATTGAACTGCATAACCATGAGAAACTAGCTTCCTACCAATTCATTAATCAGCTGAAATCCATAATGGTAGCTCTTCAGTTAGCCTTGTAGGAAGAAAAATTCTTCCTGTAAAAATGAGACTTTAGATCCTGACAGACTATATGAGCAAACTATCACAATGCTTGCTTTAAACACAGGATGGATTTCAAAGCCTAGGACAGTGATGGCAAACCTTTCAGAGATCGGGTGCCCCCAAACCACCCCACCCCCAGTCCACCCATCCCCAGGGCCACCCACTGCCTCCACAGCCTGACACAGGTTGCCCAGGTGGCCCTGCAGTGCCATGGCGGATACACCCTCCGCCCCGCAGCAGCATCTGCACACGACGGGGCATGAGGGTGGAGTCTTGTCCCTGCTGCCTGGCTGCCATTTCCTTGGCTGTGCTGCTCTGCACAGGCTGCGCCCAGGGGCGACTCTCCACGGGGGGCTGCTGGGGAGGAGGGGGCCACAGGGGGAGGTGGGGCTGGGGTGACGGCGTGCATGCCCAAAGAGAGGGCTCTGAGTGCCACCTCTGGTACGCGTGCTATAGGTTCGCCACCACTGACTTAGGAAAATGCTACTTGATCTTTTAGCCAAGATGAACTGTATCACTGCTTCTTATCAAGCCAGGTTCCACTTAGATCACTATTTGTCAACCTGGGCAACGTTCAGATGTTTAGAAAAACCCTGATGTAATACATTTTATTTGAACAAAATGTTACAATTATTGTGCCAGTAATATATTCCATATTATATAACAAACACAAAAATTGTCAGGTTGAACCTCTGAATGATTTCTCCACAACCTTGGGGTTCTAGAGAACTCAGTTTGAATATTGCAGATCTTTTTTTTTTAATCCCATTTATATCCCGTCCTTCTCCGAAGACTCAGGGCGGCTTACAATCTAAGCACAAATCAATGTGCTTAGCAATTGATAAATTCAGCAGAGTAGAGGTGGAAAGTAGGATAACAGGTGATTTTTTTCTATTCCATACCATTGATGGGCTGACATAGCCTCACAAAAAGAAATAAAATTTACCTGCAAAAGAGAAAAGTCCCAGGGCCATATAGTTGTTTATGTCGCGTATTATCCAGTGTGCACTACATTTGCTTGCAAGTCAGTAGTGTTATGTATGCAGGCATCTGCATAGCAACAGCCATCAGGGGGCGTTGGCCTGGACAGTTTCGGTGGGAAACCTAGGGCCAACCCCATTGGCTGTTAGCTTACCTGGCCAGGTATATAAGGAGGCCAGGTAGCCCTCATTCCTCAGTTCACTTCCCCTTCCAATAAAGAGCTGAACTCACACACCGGCTGGCGTCTCTCTTGCGTCGGACCCACTACACAATAGTGGCGACGAAGGTGGGATTGCTGCCGACCAAGAGCTGAAGTCACTGGGGAAACGCTCCGCGAGCTGAAGGGAAAGGCATTTTTCCTTCTTCCCCCCACGACCGCCAGCCGAACCGGCAACGCCAAGCGCCACATCCACGACCAACTGCCGCCATGGCTAGAGCCGGACAACCCCGCGAATTCGAGACCCGCCGCCCCGAAACCTGGACCCGTTACCTGGCTCACGTTGAACTGTACATGCGGTTCAATCAGATATCGGAGGACGGTGCAAAGGCGGCCGCCCTGCTCTGCCTTGGGGGACCAGCGCTGCTGGAAGTCGCCTCGAACCTGTTCCCACAGGAGGCCATCAACACCGTCGCGTACCGAGACCTCGTGGCCAGGCTCAACGCACATTTCAGGCCCCGGCGTTCCAAGGTGGCCGCACGGTCACAATTCGAGAAAAGGGACCAGCGCCCCGACGAGACCGGCGCCAACTTCCTCGCCGCACTACGGGAAGCTGCCGTCGCTTGCAGGTTCACAAATTTGGAGGAGCGACTACGGGACCGGCTGATTTGCGGCCTACGCGACAGGCGGTTGCAGGAGCGCCTGTTCGAAAGAGAGGAGGTCTCTCTCCAGGAAGCCGAGGACGCCATCCTAGCCCACGAAGCGGCCTGCGGGGCCATCCAAGCCTGCCAGGGAACCCGGCCCGGCAACCAGGAAACCAGCGTCCACCGGCAAGGGGCCACAGAGGAGGACGACCTGAGCATCAACCTCCTCCAGCGGAAGTCGACCCCCGACCAGCGAGCCAGACGCCCAGACAGGCCCAGGCCTCCCAGCAACACTGCCGTTCCCCAGAGGTGCGCAGGGTGTGGTGGGAACCACATGCGCAGCCTCTGCAAGTTCCGGTCCGCCACGTGCCGGGCCTGCAAGAAAACAGGCCACATAGCCGCCGTCTGCCGTAGCCGCCGCCCCCGAGAGGAGATCCACGAGCTGCAGCCGGAGGAACCGCCATTCGAAGGTACTGGGGCCCCCACCAAAACAAAAATTGGCTATGTCGAGAGCCGGCTGGCCATTAACCACACGGGTAGCCGCCGGCTGCTCAAACCCAAAATTAGATTAACAATCCGTTTGCAAGGTGTCCCTTGCAGCATGGAGCTTGACTCCGGATCAGCGGTCTCGATTATTTCGGACGAGACCCTTAACCACATAATTAGCCGGAGCAAACAACGGATTAAATTACGGCCTACTAAATTAACCCTGACCGATTTTCAAAATTCGCCGGTCAAGGTGAAGGGGGAGGCCACCATTTCAGTGGGGTTTAAGGGTCGCGAAGGGCACCTGGACGTTGTAGTGGTAGAGGGCCGCAGAGCCAGCCTGGTCGGGCTGGACTGGTTTGAGGCCCTGGGAATCTCAGTATCCGGGATCCATCGGATCCAGGGGGACTCCATTGAGGCCGTTTGCTGGGAGTTCACCGACGTCTTCGACGGGTCATTAGGCAAGTACACCGGGGCCCCCATATCGTTCAAGCTTAACTCGAACGTCTCCCCCGTTAGGGTCCGGCCGCGGCGAGTCCCATTTGCGCTCAAACACAAAATCGAGCGCGAACTAGACAAGTTGGTGGCCCAGGGAATCTTAGAGCCTGTAGATGGAGGGGAGTGGGAAACCCCCATCGTGACCCCCCTCAAATCCAACGGGGAAATAAGGATCTGCGCCGACTATAAGTGCTCGGTGAACCGCGCCCTAAACCCGCACGCTTACCCGGTTCCCGCGGTCAGCCACGTTCTCGCTTCCCTCCAAGGCGGCGCCATTTTTGCAAGGCTCGATCTTGCACAGGCGTACCAGCAACTCACGGTCACTAGGGAAACAGCTGACATCCAAACCATAGTAACCCATAGGGGGGCGTTCCGGGTGAACAGGCTGCAGTTTGGAGTCAGCGTTGCTCCCGGCATTTTCCAGGAGGTTATGGAAAAGACACTCAAGGGCATTCCAGGAGTCTGCCCCTATTTTGACGACATCCTGATCGCAGGAGCATCAGCAGAGGAACTGGCAGGGAGGCTTAGGGAAGTGCTGGCAAGGCTGCGCACAGCTGGCCTCAAACTCAAAAAGGAAAAATGCAGCATAGGCGTTCCTTCCACAGAATTTTTGGGGTTCAGAGTAGACGCCAGGGGAATCCACCCCACAGAATCCAAGGTGAGGGCCATCAAACTAGCACCCACACCCAAGAACAAAGCAGAGCTTCAGGCATTCCTGGGTCTGCTGAATTTCTACCATACATTCCTCCCACACAAGGCAGCCATCGCTGAACCGCTCCACAGGCTGCTAGACAAACAGGCAACATGGGCCTGGACGGCCACCCATGATCAGAGCTTCAAAGCCCTGAAGGCATTGCTGTCGGACAAGTCCACAGTAACCCATTTCATCGAGTCCAAGCCCATTTGTATCGCCTGCGATGCATCCCCTTATGGTGTGGGCGCTGTCCTAAGCCACCTTGAGCCCAACGGGGCACAAGTCCCCATAGCATACTATTCTAGGACACTGTCTGGAGCAGAAAGAAACTACGCCCAAATAGACAAAGAAGCCCTGGCAATCATGGCAGGAATCAAGAAATTCCATGATTACTTATATGGCAGGGAGTTCACTGTCTTCACGGACCACAAACCACTCCTGGGCCTGTTCACCACAGACAGGCAAACCCCCCAGATTCTGTCCCCCAGGATGCTCCGGTGGTCCATCTTCCTTGCAGCATACAATTGCAAGCTGGTACACAAGCCAGGGAAGGAGATGGGCCACGCAGACGGTCTAAGTAGGCTCCCCCTAGACACACATGACCCAGACCCAGCACCAGCCACACAGATCCTAGCCCTGCAGGAACTACCTGAGTGCCCAGTTCTTGCCAAGGACATTGCCAGCCACACAGCCACAGACAACATCATGGGCAGGGTGCACTCATGGGTTTGCACAGGGTGGCAGGACAAATCCCCGGGACCAGAGTTTCAGGCCTATTTCATTAGACGCGATGAAATCTCCACACACAAAGGGTGCCTCCTTTGGGGTAGCAGGGTCATCATTCCACCCGCACTACGCGCCAGGGTATTGGACTCCTTACACGAAGGGCACCCGGGGGTGGTCAGGATGAAGGCACTGGCTAGGAGCTACCTCTGGTGGCCCGGGTTGGACAAGGAGGTTGAGGATCGGGTCAAGGCCTGTTATACGTGCCAGAGATCCAGGCCAGAAGTGCCACATGCACCAGTACACCGGTGGGAGGCCACACACACGCCATGGTCCCGCATTCACATTGACTATGCGGGGCCATTCCAGGGTCAACTATTTTTAGTAGTGGTGGACAGTCACTCCAAGTGGTTAGAGGTAGTCCCTGTCCCCAACATGACCTCGGGGAGGACAATCCAGGTGCTCAGAGCTCTCTTTGCCACACACGGCCTCCCCGACGTAATTGTGTCTGATAATGGGCCTCAGTTTACTGCTGCTGATTTCCAGGCGTTCTTGAAGGCCAACTGGATTAGGCACGCCACCTCCGCGCCTTTCCATCCATCTACCAACGGGCAGGCCGAATGGATGGTAAGGACGACCAAAGACGCACTCCGGTGCATCATCAGCGGGGACTGGCACCACAGACTGGCCAAATTTTTACTAGCCCAACACACAACACCATGCGTGGCTACCGGCAAGAGCCCAGCAGAACTGCGATGGGGACGGCGCCTCATCACCAAGCTGGACCGCCTACACCCAGACCGGGTAGCAGCCGAAACCGGTAGGGCAACATCACCATCATCACCATCATCACCATCACCACCAGCATCACTACCATCACCATTGCCATCATCACCCACACACAGGGTCCTCAACCTGGGGGACCTGGTCTGGGCAAGGAACTATGGGGCTGGACATCCTTGGGTTCCGGGGACAGTGGTCGGGAAAACAGGACCCCTTTCGTACATTGTAGGGGTGGAGGGGGACAGACGCATAAGGCGACACATCGATCAGCTCAGAGGAAGAGTCCCTGAGCACGTCACACACACCCCTGAGCGCGTCACACACGTCCCTGAACGCAACGCACACGATCAACAGGAGGACCACACTCCAGGAGGGGTCAACCCAGCTGAGGACGTCACAGGGCAGGGACCAGAGGAGGAGGACTTCCTGATGCCGGCTCCTTGCAGCCCTGCACAAAGGCCTCAGAAACCCACGGTCCAAGCCCAGGGGCCAAGCACACCCAGACGATCCACCCGTCCACACAGGACACCAGCCTACCTGTCGGACTATGTGTGCAAGTGACCCTCACACAAGGACACCACTGTTTTTTTTATATATATACTCATAGTTATAGTAGTTGCATGTTGTTGTTGTTGTTATAGTAGTTGCATGTTGTTTTTGTTATGTGGGTCTTCTCTAAGGGGGGAGGGGTGTTATGTATGCAGGCATCTGCATAGCAACAGCCATCAGGGGGCGTTGGCCTGGACAGTTTCGGCGGGAAACCTAGGGCCAACCCCATTGGCTGTTAGCTTACCTGGCCAGGTATATAAGGAGGCCAGGTAGCCCTCATTCCTCAGTTCACTTCCCCTTCCAATAAAGAGCTGAACTCACACACCGGCTGGCGTCTCTCTTGCGTCGGACCCACTACACAATAAGTAGCTAAGTACAAATCAGATTCTTTTGAAGCATACTTGATATGGAACTGCTGAAATGGGCAAGGAATATGCCAGCCACATCCTACTTCCACCTTCTGAGTGATTGTGGAAAACAGCCTTTTCTGGAAATAGTTGTTCCTGGAAAGATGGAAAAGGGGTCCCTGTTTAATTCCTATTGATTGTATATGCCCCCTATTCTTTTCATGGTGCTGGGTGTTTTATTAAAGTAAGAATAAAAACCTGCATTACAAACCAGAGAATATAAAATACTAAAAACTGAAACAGTAACATGAAAACATTAAAAGGCCTAATGAGAGCCCTACTAAACTGTAATAAGGAAGGTTAATTCCAGCGACATGCTTTTTCATAAAATGATCATAGAAAAAATGAAAGGAACAGTTGATATAAGAACATTTATAACAAAATCAGCCACAGGGGTCCTATTGCTGACCTCAGAGTACAGGATGAACTGTACAGAATTACAGTAGATCTTAAAATCTTAGATGCTGGCTGGGTGTAGTTCTGTGTTGTCCCCATTTCAGCTTCCCAGTTCCTCAGAAGCAGTCATGATCCTCTTCATTGCTTCTTGGACAATTCAGTCTCTTGAATCCTGAAGGAGCCTCAATTAGGGTTCCCTCCAGCTGACCCATGGGAGAGAGAAGAAACAGCATTCAGAGTCCTTCACCCTTGTCAAGTTTTTAGATCATACTGTGGGCTGTATTTCCTCTCCCCCCCCACCCCACGTTGGAAAGGTTATTATAGAAGAAGAGCTGCAAAGCTGTACAGGCACTTTCTTCTCTTTTTCAAGTTATCTGTGATGCTCTGATGGCTCTACTTGGGTGGAGGACTAAGAGTCCAGAGGCAAAGTGATAGGAGAGCTTCTGCCAATCGAAAGCTGGCCCTCCCACATCCTGTTCAACCTTCAGCATTTCAAAAGGAGAATGGCTTAAAGTTCCATTTGAGACGCATTGCAGCTTATCCAGAAATAAATCAGCTCAGTTGCAAATAAAGTCAATGAGATATGATTATACACCAGTCACGCCAATCTAGTACTGATTTTGGATTAGCTCAACAGACTTTGGTGGAAATGTCTTGAGTTTAGAGGTTGTGCTAAGTTATAGCTAATTTTATGATTTTACTGAATAAGCCATGGCTAGTATGACTTATTAAGCCATGGTTTACATACTAACAGTTACAGTTACCTTGGTTTTCACAACACAATAAACCCAAACTAAATATAGCACAATATGATTAAAGCACAGAATGCTATAGGGGAACAAGAAGGAACAAATGATGGCATATGTCATGATTTACTTTTATGTGGTGGCTTCAAATGTTATGACACCAGGACACAATTGCATTATATGGGCAATGATACCATGATGCCTGTGTCATCATTTTGATATCATTGCAGCTTGTTACAGATGCATGTTCTACAGAGTGTGAACTTGGCTGTCTTCCCATGCCAAGGATACAACACAGAATGTGAGAGCTCTTGGAAATTCAGTTGTTGGAGACAGACAAGTGGGTTTGTGATGGAAACATGATGAGATCTATCTGTTTAGTAGAAAGCAGGGGTTCATTATCATCCATAGAATGGCATGGGGGAAGCAAATTAGTGCATGTGCATCATGATATCATGACGCAAAAGATGCAACTTATGTTTTTGCACCAGATTTTCTGTTTAAAGTACATGATTGGATATGTGCCGTGACATCATGAATGCCTAGACTGTCATTTTGGTGCCACTGTAAATTAGTTATAGATCCCTGTGATTGTGGATGCCCCCAAAAATGACACAGTCAGTCCTATCCCTATAGCTGCAATGTGATCTCTCCAATGTTCTCATCCTTGAGTTACTTACAGGAAACATCTTGCACTGGAAAAAAGGTCAGTATGGGTGTGCATGCACGCATTGTGTGTGTTTGTGTAATATTTTGTCCCAATGTGTTTCATTTGCTTCCATAGGATTCTTCTGCTGTGTGGTTACTAATTAATTCAGTTTGACTCTATCCTGTATCCATTTATTTGAGTCTACCAACATTTTGTTGCATTCAGCCTTATCCACAGTGCATCAAGGCATGAATGATGGAATTGTTTGCATTGTTTAGAAAAGAAGCTCCATTGCTTTTTTTTCATGCTTCAGGCTATTCCGATTAATCATTTTAATCAGAAACAAATAAACTGCCCTTTATATTTTCAAAGCTGCTTATGAAAATTAAATATGCTGTTCACAGTTTTTTGCTATCTAGAAGAAAGAGGTACAGTGACAAAGCTTCTTTTCTACATGTGAGCAGAAAATGTCACTATTCTTAGCAATATTCCCAAGTTTCACTGTCCACACACAGTGAATCGAATGTAAAAATAAATGTGCCTTTTTGAGAAAAATAACAGTAACCAAGCAACTTATATATTACTCTGAGCAAATTTATTTAAAATGCTTTGTTTACTAAATGCATAGTAGTGACCCCTGAGGTTTTGTGAGTTGCAACAAAAACCCAAGGAAAAGGAATCCAAGACAGTGGTCATTAAAGTTGCAACACACTCAATAAAACAGCAAACTTGGTGTGTTAGATTTCTGTATGTAAAAGTGGCAGCATGCACATCTTCTGTGGCTGAGATTTATAGCCAACTAAATCATGTGAAAATGGCACCAATATCAATAGCGTGATGTGAGAAAGTAGTGTTTATTTTGTTGTTGTTGTTAGTTGTGAAGTTGTGTCCGACCCATCGTGACCCCATGGACAATGTTCCTCCAGGAGGTCCTTTTTGTACTGTCCACGGGGTTTTCATGGCAAAGATACTGGAGTGGGTTGCCATTTCCTTCTCCAATGGATCACTTTTTGTCAGAATTCTCTGCTATGAGCTGTCCGTCTTGGGTGGCCCTGCACGGCATAGCTCATAGCTTCATTGAATTACATAATGCTGAATGTTTTCAGTCCAAACGTAACATACTTCTAAGAAGGAAGAGCTCTGTCTGAGATGTTGGGGAGATGCTTTCTTTCAGAACAGAAAACCACTACTAAAATGGATTTGCATAACAGAAGAAACCATGGTTTGTTGACTAATCAAAGAATATGATTTATAAACCCCATTGGCTGGGTTCACAAGCTCAATGCAATATGTGAATCTAGATAAATGATTCTCAAGCTTGGCAACTTTCAAATTCTGCAGCCATTCTTGCCAGAACTTTAACATTCAACTTTACAATGGCCCTGAACAAGGGATACTTATAATAAGTCCTTGTAGTTGTGGCCATCACAGTGTCCCTTGGGCTTATGATTACGATTTGTATGCTTGGCAACCAGCTTGCAATTACAACATTGTGGTGTCCCACTGTCACATGATCACCAATTACAACCTTCATTGCCAACTTCCAACAAGCAAAGTGAATGGGAAAATGAGCAGAACTTCATAAATGGCAATCATGTGACTGTTAGGTGCTGCATCCATATGGGAGTTGCCTAACCACAGCAAATGGGACTGTTGAACTGCTGTCGTATGTTGGTGAAGTCATGAGACATCATACCTTACAACTATATCACTTAGTGACAGACTTCCTGGTCCCAATTACCAATTAGGAAGTGAGGACTATCTGTAGATTCATTTTAGCTCTCTAGCTCTCTGTATGATGTTCTAGATTTCTATCAGGTATTTAAATCCAAGTTAGAATCAGAACACTTCAGTCAATCTAAGGATCACCATCAAAAGCTGGGTACCTAAATATCCTCAACCAAATCTAGAGCAGGGGTCCCCAACCTCTGGTCTGTGGACCAGCACTGGTCCACAGCATGCCAGAAACTGGTCCGTGCAAACAAGCAAAGCCCCATCTGCAGGTGCAGGCAGCACACAAACTCATCCCCCTCAGATCCGCGAAAAAACCTCTCTGCACAGAACTGGTCCCTGGTGCCCAAAAGGTTGGGACCACTGATCTAGAGGTTATTATGCCATACAGCCACCATTTGATGTTTACAGAAAATGATATGGAAAACTCTTATATGCCCCCATTTCAAATTCCATAAACCTCAAAGAGCTGCAATTCCAATTAAAAAGACATAGTAAATATGACTATCTGATCAAAGAGCTATATAAGTTTGATAGTGGATGGAGGTGTCTTAGGATAGCAGTCTGGGCTGATTAAGAGAACTTGATGGCTAATTATAATATATGAACATAGCCTAAATGTCAGTTTGTGAGCTGTAATTAAAGGTCTAAAAACACTGGCTTAGTATGCTGTTATAATATAATTTTTTAATTTTTTTTAGTTTTAATAATTTGTTATGTAACAAATGCTGTGGGTTAGACAGCATCACCACCAGATGGATTCATAGCTGGCCGTACTCAGCATGTGGTCCTCAATGCATCTACATGGAAGGAAGTGTGTAGTGGGGTGCCCCAGGGCTCTGTTCTGGGCCCAGTGCTCTTCAACATCTTCATCAATGATTTGGATGAGGGGATAGATGGGGAACTCATCAAATTTGCAGATGACACCAAGCTGGCAGGAATAGCCAATACTCCAGAAGATAGGCTTAAGATACAGGAGGATCTGGACAGACCTGAACACTGGGCGCTATCTAACAAAATGAAATGCAATGGTGAAAAAAGTAAGGTTCTACATTTAGGCAGGAAAAACCAAATGCACAGGTATAGTATAGGGGGTACCTTGCTCAATAGTAGTGACTGTGAGAGGGATCTTCAAGTTCTAGTGGACAATCACTTAAATATGAGTGTGCTGCAGCTGCCAAAAAAGCCAACACAGTGCTAGGCTGCATTAACAGAGGGATAGAATCAAGATCACATGAAGTATTAATACCACTTTATAATGCCTTGGTAAGGCCACACTTGGAATACTGCATCCAGTTTTGGTCACCACGATGTAAAAAAAGATGTTGAGACTCTAGAAAGAGTACAGAGAAGAGCAACAAAGATGATTAGGGGACTAGAGGCTAAAACATATAGGGAACGGTTGCTGGAATTGGGTATGTGTAGTTTAATGAAGAGAAGGGTGAGGGGTGACATGATAGCAGTGTTCCAATATCTCAGGGGCTGCCACAAAGAAGAGGGAGTCAAGCTATTCTCCAAAGCACCTGAAGGCAGGACAAGAACCAATGGGTGGAAAAAGTCAAGGAGCGAAGCAACCTAGAACTAAGGAGAAATTTCCTGACAGTTAGAACATTAACCAGTGGAACAACCTGCCTCCAGAAGTGGTGAATGCTCCAACACTGGAAGTTTTTAAGAAGAGACTGGACAGCCATTTGTCTGAAATGGTATAGGGTTTCCTGCCTGAGCAGGGGGTTGGACTAGATGACCTCCAAGGTCCCTTCCAACAACTTATTATTATTATTATTATTATTATTATTATTATTATTATTATTATTATTATTATTATTATTATTATTATTATTATTATTATTAAATTTAGCCTTTGAATTTTCTAAACTGAAGTATGCTTTTGTGTGTTATAGAAAGGTAGCAAAATATTTTGCAGTTTATTTTATAAATGATAGTTAAATTTTTCTGGCATTGAAGTATTACATTCCCCTAATACTAGTCTAAACCGAGAATTAGGACTGCATGTTTTCTCTATTTTATTCAGTGCAAATCCTGCTTTTCTTCTCATAGGTGTACTCAGTTTTAACAAACAGTAATATGCAGTAAAATACAGAATACAAAAAATAGGAAAATATAAATTAAAATTAAGAATACGGTAAACATATATAGATTTGTCTTCTACTTTCATATGGAACTTGTTCTGATGTGTTATCTTTCTTAAACCCTCAAACCTTGGCATTTTATATGTTATTATATAATATATATTCATATTTTATTATATTTTAAATAGTTAGCTAACGAGAGAGGAAAGTAGAAAATAAAGGAAGGAAGGAAGGAAGGAAGGAAGGAAGAAAGGAAGGAAGGAAGAAAAAGACACCTGACTGAGGTTTATTGAAGTTACTTGAAGCATCTCTACTCAAATTCTGCCTAAGTTGCACGATTTATCATCTTTCTTTGGGATTTTAGTCTCCTAAATTTAGCTCCTGAGCAATTGTTTCTGTACATTTGCTCTCTTGGGTTTTAATGCCAGCAGTGCTTTTTTTTTTTTTGCTTCGGCTCCAGCTAATAACTGAATAAATTAAATGACAATTAAATAAATAGCATGCATCTTCCCTTGGCACAGGTGTTTAATTGATTTAAATACTGATAACCTTGATGCTTTGTCACAGGCATTAAGCAGTTTCATCCATAGGGTTTTTCCTATATTCATTTGTGATTTGAGGAAAGGTGAAAATGCTAACCAATCTGCTCAAGTCATAACTTTCAATTTCATAACAGAACGGCACAGCTGGCAAGTATTCATAACATTTACTATAATTTACAGTTAGAGATATCTGGATCAGGATAAAGCTAATGTGTTGCTCCTCTGTCCTAATCCTATTAGATCTCTCAGCGGCTTTCGATACCATCGACCATGGTATCCTACTGCGGCGTCTCAGGGGGCTGGGAGTGGGAGGCACCGTCTTACGGTGGTTCTCCTCCTATCTCCTGGGCCGCTCGCAGTCGGTGTTGATGGGAGGGCAGAGATCCACCCCGAGGCCTCTCGTTTGTGGAGTTCCTCAGGGGTCGGTTCTCTCGCCCCTCCTGTTCAACATCTACATGAAGCCGCTGGGTGAGGTCATTTGTGGTTTCAGGGTGGGGTATCATCAGTACGCTGATGATACCCAACTTTTTCTTTCCACTTCAAACCAACCCAGCGATGCCCTCGCCGTGATGTCCCGTTGCCTGGAGGCGGTCCAGGTCTGGATGGGGAGAAACAGGCTTTGTCTCAATCCTGCCAAGACTGAGTGGGTGTGCATATTGGCATCTCGGACTAACCAGTCCATTCCACCTTTAACGATGGGGAGTGAGTTGTTACCCCCCGTTGATAGGGCTCGCAACTTGGGCGTCCTCCTGGACTCACGGCTTAATTTTGAAGACCATATAGGTGCCGTGACCAGGGGGGCTTTTGCCTAGGTTTACCTGGTGCGCCAGTTGCGACCCTATCTGGACCGAGATGCCATATGCACAGTCACTCATGCACTCGTGACCTCCCGTTTAGACTACTGCAACGTCCTCTACATGGGGCTGCCCTTGAGGACCACTCAGAGGCTTCAACTGGTGCAGAATGCAGCCGCGCGAGTTGTGATGGGGGCTTCGCGATACTCCCATGTAACACCTCTACTCCGCGAGCTGCATTGGCTTCCGGTTGCCCTCCAGGTGAGATTCAAGGTGCTGGTGATGACCTATAAAGCCCTAAATGGCTTGGGTCCGGGATATTTGAGGGAACACCTGCTGCCAGCATCAAGTTCCCTTCGTCCAGTGCGCTCACACAGGGAGGGTCTCCTCAGGGTCCCGCAGGTAAAAGACTGCCGGCGGATAACACCCAGGGGGAGGCCTTCTCTGTGGGTGCGCCTGCCCTCTGGAACCAGCTGCCCGTGGAGCTGAGGACTGCCCCTGACCTTCGTTCATTCCGCCAGGACCTGAAGACCTGGCTCTTTGAGCTCTCCGGCCCAGGCTGAGAATTTTTTAACCGGGGTTTTTATTTTAAGGGATAATTTAATCTTTTTTAATTGTTTTTTTTAACTTTTGTATTTTGTATTACTGATTTTAAATACCCTGTAAACCGCCCTGAGTCCTTCGGGAAAGGGCGGTATATAAATCTAATAAAATTAAAATTAAATTAAATTAAATTAAATTATACTGCCCAGTAAGACATTATCAGCTGAATCAGTGGGTGACAAAATCAGTACAGTGATGGATGAAGTGTTGTAATGCAAACTTTGTCCATTTTGTACATGCAATGACACTGTACCTCCATTTGAAAGAGATGTATCAGTGCCATGTTTTTTTTAATTCTGGTCTCTCCCATACAGATGTTACTAGGCATTATCTTAGTCTATTATTTTTCCAATGGATGTTAAAACATAAATCTGCATTTGTTCTCATTCACAATTTCCCTAATATGCAAAATATTTCTATGCTTGTCCTTTCTTTCTTTTTCTTTCTCTTTCTTTCTTTCTTTCTTTCTTTCTTTCTTTCTTTCTTTCTTTCTTTCTTTCTTTCTTTCTTTCTTTCTTCTTTCTTTTTTCTTTTTTCTTTTTTCTTTCTTTTCCCTCAAGTCACTGTTGGCTTCTGGCAATTGTCTGGACAAGTCCCTGCGATGTTCTTGGCAAGATTTCAGAAATGGTTTGCCTTTGACCTTTTTCTTAAAATTGAGAGAGTGACTGGCCCAAGGTCACCCAGCTGGCTTTGTGCCTAAAGTTGGACCAGAATTCCAGATCTCTTTTTTTAGCTGACTGCCCTAACCACTATACCAAACTGGCTCTCTCCTAATAAATACAGTTTTAATGTAAACAAGATGTTTTCATTTTAACACATTTCCTGATAACAATCTCTTTAATGTAACGTTCTGCAATGCAGGCTTTTAAAACATAACTAGTTTATTTTTTCTTCACTCCTGCTTTCACTCTTTTCAGATGCATATTTCATCAACAAATGTATATATGTATTTTTTTCCCACCAGAGATAAATGTTAGTAGCTTCTGTTCAATGCTGCTGTGTATCTGCTGTTTTGAAGTCTATTTTATTCCATCTTACATGTCTCAGAGAAATCCATAGTGGACATCTTATACATCAGCTGTTCGGATATGAAAATGATTGTTTTGATTTGTGAATACAGAGTATTATTTTGGAAGAAACAGGATTGAAAAAGACTCCTTCCCCAAGCACAGATAAATAACTTTGTTTTCTTGACTTGTTTTCTTGATTTATCAATACGTTCACTTTAGAGAAATTACACTAAATTTAATGGGCTTTGGCTCTGATTAATCGCACAATCCCATGGACATATAACCTCTGATTTTTAGAAGATTGGGGCCTATTTATGAAGAAATCACCTCTCTGTCTTGTTGTCTTATAAGATATCAATATCAATTTCACTGTTTTGCTGAAAAATCAATATTGTCAAAGTCAATTTTATTCAGAACTGAACAGCTTTAAAATTAGCATTGGCAATCTGAGCCTCCATGATGACCATCCAGATCATGGTAGATAGCATGGATAGCAGGGAAAACATCTGGAACAGCTCTAATACACAGCTTCTATGGCAACCTTCTTCAAGATGGAGGCCAGTTCCCAGGCAATAGTTGAAATATATATTTGATGTTCTTTTACCTTCACAACATTCTCATGAATTTGAAAACCCAGAGTGAAAATTGCTCTGATCACACGCCAAAACTAGCAACCTCAATGTGATATTTGTGCACAGACTCTATATAGGAATAAGCAACTTCCAGGCCTAGAGCCCCTGTAGTCCATTCCCCACTTGGAAAACATGTTTCTACATGTTGGCAGCACAATTTTCCACCTTTAAGGAGATGGATGTAAAACAGCAACATATTCACACTTTTTAAAAGTTCACCACTTCCAAGGAATCAATCAAGGAATCATAACATACATTTCATGTCCTGGAAATTCTTGACCGCCTGCATAAAGCAATGAAGTAGCTACATCATCTTGTCACCCTCTAAGTCTCTGACTGCCTTCCCAAAATTAATTTAAAAGACATTAGGGAAGACAAACAAAGAATTGCGTACAGAATTCTAATAATAACAGTGTCAACTCTACAACCAACCTGGCTGCAGCCATTTTTTCTCGTTCTAGGTTGCCACAAGAATGGGTGCAGAGGATTTCTGCTAGTCTAAACATTTTGCTATCCTATGAGAACCAAGGTTATTTCTGCCTGTTAGGTGGAGAGCATGAGCATTTGGTTAGAAAGTCCACCAAACTCTTCTATTGGGAAACGTAGCTGATTGCATAGCATTGGGGTGGGAAGTTAAATTTGTAATATTGTTTCTCTTTGAAGGGGATTTCAGACTTGGTTTCACTTTTGACCGTGCCAATAGTATGTAACCAACAAACATGTTTTTTGAGGAAATCTCAAGTCTCGGAATTCTGATTTGCTTGGTCTTGTCTATCAGAACCTTGACATTAAACCAAGTCTAAAATCCCCTTCAGAGAGAAACAACATTACAAATTTAACTTCCCACCCCAATGCTATGCAATCAGCTACATTTTGCAAGAGTTTGTCGGGCTTTCTAACCCCACACACCTAACTGACAGAAATGACCTTGGTTCCCATGGGACAGTAAAATGTTTAGACTAGCAGAAATCCTCCACCCCCCCTCCCCTTCTTGTGGCAACCTAGAACGAGAAAAAATGGCTGCAGCCAGGATGGTTGTAGAGTTGACAAACAGTTGTGTTCCACACATAGGATCAGGAAGGAAAAGTGGGAAGACTCAGAATGAAAGGCCCACAGGTGGATGGAGCATTGGGCTTCTTTGTGCAATTTCTTTTTAGCATTCCTTTGGGCTGGAAAAATAAAGAGAGCAATCATAGAGCTTGCCCATTGCATCCTGCTTCAGTGCTGATACATCCAGAAATAAACATGAGACATTCTCCTACTTCCTTATTTATATCTAGTCTGGAAGATGGCATTGGCAGACAGCCTTCTCCTTAGAGAGATTCTCTGTTTATGAAATCAGGTAAGTCTCTCTCTTGGGCAGAACGTCAATCCCACTGTTGTAGTTACTATCTTGACTTTTATTTTTTTAACCATCCCTGTGGAGGTTTCTGATAACAAGGAAGCCTTCAGACCAGGACTGACTGCAAAACTGCAAAAAGTATAAATGGATTACCAAATGCCTGAAGGGAAGGGAATTTAGAAGTACATTTCATGTCTTTCTGGCTGGAAATTGTTTCATCAGTTTTCCTCTTTTTTTGTAGAATTACATTTGCTTACATTCAATAACTGGACCATTAATGCAGTCCAATTTAAAAATACTGTGAAGAGGAATAATATAACTTGCAAGTCATTAGTCTACATTTGCGATGATCTGTTATGTTTTTGGTGTCCAATCCCATCATTTTTCTGCATGAAAATGAAATTAACACAATCATTTTTAGAACGGGTCTTATTTCAAACTCAATTTCTTAGAATATCAGCTAAGCAGCAGTTCATTGGTTTTTGGGTGGGGTGGGGAGGAATCTTTAAAGCCAGAATTGCATGGAATAATGGAAAGAAATGCTATTTTCTATCTAGGGGTATCTTCGCTCATAAAACAGTCATTATTGAAAACAGGAAGGAGGTTTATGGAAAGGGATATAGATAACAAGCCATGAGTGTAGTAACGTCACTAAATCATTGTATTATCAACTCTTTTTGTGGGTTTTTAAGATTGGCATCAGGTTGTGACACTTGCAGATCCACATTATTCTGGCAAGCCTGGACAGAATGAATGAAGTTATTTTCATGAAAGTACAGCCCAAAATCTTGACAAAGAGCAAAAAACCAGTGGGTAGGCTGGTTTTTCAGAACTTCTCCAGGCAAGAAGAGGATGGGAAATGGTCCACATCCTCCTCCAGCAGCTCCTCAACATACAGTGATTTTCTGTGGGTTTGCATGTCAGGAGATGATGCAATCAGCCACATTGCTCACAACCATGGCAGAGCCTTTTAAAGGACACTAAATCTTTTAAAGCACTTTCTGATCACTTTTAGAAATTGCCTATAACCATCTTAAAACTATTAGACCAGTGCCATAAAAAACAGAATAGAAACGCAAGTTAAGATAGGCAAGAAAATGGTAAGTGAGCACCTGTCCAGCCTAGACGAGTTCAAATCACCAGGACCAGATGGATTACACCCCAAGGTTCTCAAGGAACTGGCAGACATGATCTCAGAACCACTGAACTATATTTTTCAAAGATCCTGGAGCACTGGGGAACTACCAGAGGACTGGAAGAGAGCTGATGTAGTTCCCATCTTCAAAAAAGGGAAAAAAATAGATCCAGGAAACTACAGACCAATCAGCCTGACCTGAATACCTGGGAAGATTCTGGAAAAGATAATCAAACAACAAATCAGCGAACACCTTGATGCGAACAAAGTTATCACTAAAAGCCAACATGGGTTTGTCAAAAATAGATCGTGCCAGACAAACCTTATTGCATTCTTTGACCAAGTGACAAAACTAGTGGACCAGAGGAATGCTGTAGATATAATTTACTTGGACTTCAGTAAGGCATTTGATAAAGTAGATCACAACCTACTACTTGATAAGATAGAAAAATGTGGGTTAGATAGCATCACCACCAGATGGATTCGTAGCTGGCTGACAGGCCGTACTCAGCGTGTGGTCCTCAATGGAACTGCATCTACATGGAAGGAAGTGTGTAGTGGGGTGCCCCAGGGCTCTGTTCTGGGCCCAGTGCTCTTCAACATCTTCATCAATGATTTGGATGAGGGGATAGATGGGGAACTCATCAAATTTGCAGATGACACCAAGCTGGCAGGAATAGCCAAAACTCCAGAAGATAGGCTTAAGATACAGGAGGATCTGGACAGACTCGAACACTGGGCACTATCTAACAAAATGAAATTCAATTGTGAAAAAAGTAAGGTTCTACATTTAGGCAGGAAAAATCAAATGCACAGGTATAGTATAGGTGGTACCTTGCTCGATAGTAGCAACTGTGAGAGAGATCTCAGAGTCCTAGTGGACAATCACTTAAATATGAGCCAGCAGTGTGCTGAAGCTGCCAAAAAAGCCAACACAGTGCTAGGCTGCATTAACAGAGGGATAGAATCAAGATCACGTGAAGTACTAATACCACTTTACAATGCCTTGGTAAGGCCACACCTGGAATACTGCATCCAGTTTTGGTCACCACGATGTAAAAAAGATGTCGAGACTCTAGAAAAAGTACAGAGAAGAGCAACAAAGATGATTGGGGGACTGGAGGCTAAAACATATAGGGAACGGTTGCTGGAATTGGGTATGTGTAGTTTAATGACGCGGTGTTTAGTTTAAGGGACGCGGTGGCTCAGTGGGTTAGGACGCTGAGCTTGTCGATCAGAAGGTCGGCAGTTTGGCGGGTCGAATCCCGAGTGCCGCGTAACAGAGTGAGCGCCTGTTACTCGTCCCAGCTTCTGCCCACCTAGCAGTTCGAAAGCACGTAAAAATGCAAGTAGAAAAATAGGGACCACTCCGGTGGGAAGGTAACAGCGTTCCGTGCGCCTTTGGCGTCTAGTCATGCCGGCCACATGACCACGGAGACGTCCTCAGACAAACGCTGGCTCTTCGGCTATGAAACGGAGATGAGCACCGGCCCCTAGAGTCGGAAACGACTAGCACGCATGTGCGGGGGAACCTTTACCTTTACCTTTACCTTAGTTTAATGAAGAGAAGGGTGAGGGGTGACATGATAGCAGTGTTCCAATATCTCAGGGGCTGCCACAAAGAAGAGGGAGCCAAGCTATTCTCCAAAGCACCTGAAAGCAGGACAAGAAGCAATGGATGGAAACTAATCAAGGAGAGAAGCAACCTAGAACTAAGGAGAAACTTCCTGACAGTTAGAACAACTAACCAGTGGAACAACCTGCCTCCAGAAGTGGTGAATGCTCCAACACTGGAAGTTTTTAAGAAGAGACTGGACAGCCATTTGTCTGAAATGGTATAGGGTTTCCTGCCTTAGCAGGGGGTTGGACTAGATGACCTCCAAGGTCCCTTCCAACTACTTCTTCTTCTTCTTCTTCTTCTTCTTCTTCTTCTTCTTCTTCTTATTATTATTATTATTATTATTATTATTATTATTATTATTATTATTATTATTATTATTATTATTATTATTATTATTATTATAGAAATGTTTGGAATGACAAGTTTGAAAAACCATGGGTGAGTGTAGCTTCAACTTTGAACAAAGGAAAATTAATTACTGAATTAAGTTAAACTGAAGATCTTAAAGGTTTTGAAGTCAACAACAAGCTACGATTTTGAACTAAGAAAATTGCAAATGGATTAAGGGTCCAGTTAAATTTGGAATATTGAGTTTTACAATAAGATTTTGGAATTAACTATGAAAAATGAATGCTTCTTGTGGTAATAAGAGTTATTTTAGCTTCCTGGCTCATAACAAATGACTTTATAATATTTTAGAAACTGGACACCAGAGGATATTAAATATTCTAAGTAGAAAGAAAAAAAATATAAATCAGCTTTTCATATTGGTTAAGTGGGGTTTACAAAATGACCCAAGATGTTATAACATTGGGAATAAAAGAAACTAACTTAAGTTTTTAAAATTAAAGGGGAAGTACAAATGATAAACCAAAAGAATGACTTGGAAAATGTTTTCTTATCGGATCTACAAAAAAGTCTTGATGTGATGGAATGTACACCTGCAGAATCAGTGGTTAGGAGTTTGGGCAGTAAGGAAACAATAAATCTAATCAGAAAGAGGCTGAGATTGACTGCTAAATGGGGGAGTGAGGAAGAGGTTCAGGGAAGCCACACCCTAGAATCCCTTCGGATATAATTAGTAGGTTAGAACAGGGGGTCTCCAACCCCTGGGCCACGGACCACCACCAGAAACCGGGCCATGCAAACAAGTGAAGCCCCATCCGTGCACATGCAGGATGCAGAGAGCATATGAAACCACACAATCCCTTGTCCACAGAAAGACCTTTTTCCATGGAACCAGTCCCTGACACCAAAAAGGTTGTGGGCTGCTGGGTTAGAAGATTTTAGATTTAGTTTGGCAAGAATTTATCCATTAAATGCAAAGATATAAGGGACTGAACTCAACTGAATTTCATTTTGTTGCTTTGAGCTTGGGCCTGACGCTAAATCCTTGAAGAAGTCTAAACAGTGGGATAAAGAAGAATTGAAAAGAAATCAAATTCTATGACAATAATTAAATAAACTAGAGTTTAAGATGGTTAGAAATGAAAAATATAAAGTTGATTTCTTTGATGAAGGTTAAAATATTTATTTCCAAAGTTTTGGCAGCTGATGCTGGGATTGAAAAATTGATGTTTTATGGATTTGCTTATAGATAGAGGATGGGATAAGAGAAGAGAGATTGTTTTATATCCATTTAGGGGAAACATGTGTCTATACACATAATGAAGGTTGGAAGTCTCTTCCTTATATATTTCTTTTCTTTTTCTTTACCATATCCTTTCTATTGAATTTTACTATATATATTTTCTAACTATTCTTTTTTCTTTAAGTTTAGTTTATATTCATTTTTGCTATTATAATCAAAACCCTTAATAAAATAATTATGTACAAAGATCACAACTCAATGATAGAGCACACACTCTATATGTAGAAAGGCCCAGATTCTAATCCTGGAATTTAAGAATACGTGCCAGGATGAATCAGGCCAATGGCATGTCTAATACTATATTCTGTGACATATAATGGCAACTTGTTACATCTAGAACATCCCCATGTAGAACTGAAGAGTAATAGCCCTTCTCTGAAATTTCTCTGCACAAACTGAGGTGTTTAAGGTGGTGATCAGTTTTGTACTCTTATGCAGACTGCATGGTGAATATAACCAATAGTAGACAGTCCTCCAACTATTTGCCTAATCCCCTTATATCAACATATGGATTGATGACCATTCTCATATGTAAAAACATTAAACTCTCATGGTAGTGTTGAAAAGGAATTCTACCTGTGTGACTAGGGTGTCTGCTGTAAGTTACAAAGGAAACAGTACTGAACTAAATGGGCAAATTATCAGAATAAGGCCTCTTCATTTATATCTAATTGTTCATTGTAATTTTGATATACAGGACACTCTGGCTGCTGGGAGTACCTTGGGGCCTCTTGATTTTTGCATTAAAATATAAATGTGGAATGGGAAAATCTGTGCTATTCCTGCTACAGTGATCCCTAGGGATCAAGCATAGGAAGGGAGGGATAAGTTCAGGGAATTTTGAACAGAAATGGGCAGAAGGAGTACAAACACACTCCAGCAACCCAGAACATCAGGATACCAAAAAAAAGGAAATACAATATCTTCCAATGAAATGGATTTCCATGCAATTTTACCAAAAAGTGCCTGACCATTCAACCCACAATAGCACAACCAACACAAGCTATGACAAGGATAACACTACCATGCATCAAAAACATCTAAGAAACAACCAACAGATTATTGCAAACACATGGCATGCAAGATAATCAAAGCCCTCCAAAGCATCTTAAGTAAACCAAAGGAGTAAGTAAACCCAGAAGAGAAAACAGGAGTCATTTACAATGTACAATGTAAGAACAACAACAAAGACAGACGGGCAGACAATTAGCAGAGTGCACTCATGACCACCAACCAGGAGTCAGAAGACATGATAAAAAACTCCTTAATTTCACAACACATGGACAGACTCAACTATAGTTTACACATCATTCAAAAGAGACAATAAAAGAGTAAAAAAGAAACAAAAAGAACACATCCTCTCCACCCGCCAATACTCAGACAAGCAAGGATTAACAACAGACAAACAAGCAGAAGACAATATCCTAAGTAAGGATCTACCAGGGGAAAAATACACCTTCATCAAGCTACTATATATTAAGAAGGGGCAAACCTCAAAGTCATTCATGCTGATGATATTACCTAGTCTGGTAATGAAATGTCTGTAAATAAGCAATCTAGCTCCAGAGAATGAGGACTTTGCTGAGTAAGCATTTCAGACAAGTCTTTTGTTTTCAGAAATATAAAGGAAGGGGAAAAGCACATTCAGACTTACAGGGTTCTTTTACCATAGCTTTAAATAAAACTAGTACAGACCTACATGACATTGGATTTGATCTACCTGAAGGGCTACCATGAAGACATAGTCACAGATATTTGCCTTATCACAATCTGGGATCAGCAAGCTGCTATGTTATGTTGTTCTGCCTTTTTTGACTTCTCAGATGTGACTTGCTCCAAAGTTTGCTTCCTTCTGATGAGTAGGAGTCCTTTGACTCTGAATTTCTTTCTAGGGTCTTGGAGGTTGTTATGTACTGAGCTTCTGGGGGTTTAATCACGTGTGCTGCTGGAGAACTAACGGTTCTCCAGCAACCCAGACAGGACGTCTCCAGTCCTGGCAGCAGTTAACATGGCGGGAATAATGGGTTCAATCTGATTGGTTGTTCAGAGCATGTGGACTATATATATTGTGCAACATTACCCAAAAAGCCCCAGTACAGTTCAGTCTGACTTACAATAAAGCTATGATTCTTCTGTACTCATCTGCCTGGCATCTTTCCTGCTCTTCAGAACCCACAACACAACAAGAGGTGATCTAGATGGCTCTAGAATGGAGGATTCAACCCAATCATGATAGTTTGGTTCTACTAATATTATGGTATTATTCAGGGAACATATCCTAGATCAGTGATGGCGAACCTTTTAGAGACCGAGTGCCCAAACTGCAACCCCAAACCCGCTTATGTATAGTCGGGTGCCGGGTGGGCGTGGCCCACTGGGTGGGCATGGCCCATTGGGTGGGCGTGGCCCATTGGGTGGGCATGGCTGTGGTGGTAACGGCAGACTGGATGGGACTAAAAAGTTCAATCAATTCCAACTTTGCGAGATCATTTTTTTCCCCGCGAGAAGTTGAAATTGATTGAACTTTTTTTTTTGCACAAGGCAGTGGAGGCCTAAAGCAAAAAGATTTTATAAAACCCAGCTGAAGGCCTAGGACTGGGGTGACGACATGTGTACCCACAGAGACGGCTCTGCGTGCCACCTGTGGCACGTGTGCCATAGGTTCGCCACCTAGATAATGGATCTGGAAAGAATGTTCTGCATTCTCTTTTTTTCTGTGTGTTCATTTTTAGTTTATTTATTGAATTTGTTTGCTGCCCATCTCACTGCAAAGCAGTTTTATTTTCTGCATATTTTTCAGTTACTGCCATTTCTTGATGAACTGATGACATAATTTAACCAAATTCTCTATTAGTAAATGCTTTTTTGTATTCTTGTAAACTTATCCTTGTATCACTGATGATACTACAGTATCTAGTAATCTTGTCTTCTGTTGGACTCTTTTCCAATTGGCTTTCATTTGACCAAACAGCAGGATATTCTCCTATGACTTTCAGCTTTTCAACCCTAACTCTCTTGAAAAGCTGTTAAGCTGGTATTCATCATCATTTTTTTTGTAAAATCCATAAGTATACGATGCACTGAATACTGTAAAGAAATCCTTCATTTCTATCTCTGTTGAATCTCATATCAGTTGGTTTTATTGGGTGCCCACAAGTTCAAGAAATACATGTGGAGGGAGAATTTTCCCTCACTTTCTTCACATTTTCATCAAGCTTCTGAAATGAAGCAAAGGGACTACAGCACTTTGGAAAAAAAATCTCTGTAGATTTCAATAAAAAGGTCATTAATCTTTCTTTGTTGCATTTCCCTGTTAAATAAATAAAATCCAAAACATTATTATTCACTTGTACCTTGGAAAGTTCCTTTAGTAGCTGGGCCCAGTCCATCTAAGTATAACTAATAAGGCACTCTTACTTAATTCTGGCTGAAAAAATGCATAAGTGTCACAAAACTGCTGAGCTGGTATTCTCAAGGACATTGGACATAGTTCTTTAAAAAATAGGTCTATAAATAGATGGTTGCAAGAATCCAACTATGTTAACTGCAGTATAAATAAGGCACAGATGAACTGTAGTTACACTTACACTTCACTTTGGATTTATTCCAGGAACCTGTAACCCTACTATAATCCTGGCTTGAATCTTTGAATCTTCTGTGAAAATATCAGATTTGCCAAGTCTTAGTCTAATACACCACTCCTATGTATGAATATTGTATGCCAAGGCTGGGCAATTTTATTTATTTTTTAGTTAAAGTTGTTTTTTTTTAACTTTTTGCCCAACCTCTGAAGGCCACAGGAATCATAACAATAAGGGGGGTCATCAGGGATGGATGGGTAGGAAAGATTCTAGAGAAGTTCTGTCAAGCTTAGCACATCTGTTTTCTGGGCGTATATGTGTTTGGTTAAAAAAATGGCATCACATTTTTTTAAAAAAAGCTTTTTTACCAGGAGCTGCAAAAAATAGAGCACAGCCCATGTGAGACTTACAGGTTGTAGGTTTTTCTTTAGCTGGAAACCTTGGACTTTATGTTCTTCATGTTTCAGCAGCAGATCAAATTGTGCCTGCTTCTTTTGAAAAGTACTGTAAATATATTTCTAAGCACATTTACCAGAGATTTAAGTCCAGTTGACACAGCAGAACGTACTTCTGAATAAAAATGCATGAGATCGATTATGTAGCAGTCATTCTATAGCTGTGCAAGGCGTCATAACTGTCCCCCACTTAGAAGCCTTGAGCCAGCCTTTAATGTGGTTTAACATTTAGGTGTTGGGTTTGGATTTGGGTGCATGAGTTATACTAAGTATTCTCTTGCAACTATCCATCTGAACAAATGACATTAACAGTCAAGGGCACATTTTAATAATCAACATGAATTTATTAGTTTCTTGTTAATCATAATCTTCCTTGCTTCAAACAATTCTCATTACCTAAACATTCAAAGGACAATATCTTTTCTCTAAGATATTACCTGGGATTACAACTCCCATATTTGCAGAGCCAACACTCTCTTGGGATACCTGCTATTCCACCAGGTGGGAAAGGGTAAGTATGCTTCAGGTGCTCTACTTTAAATGTTGTCATCTGGTGGGAGCTAGGTAGTAGGACTTCTCCACAACAAATATCAATAGCACTTGATTTATATACTTGCTCCATGTTGCTTTTACAGCACTCTCTGAGCGGTTTACAGAGTCAGCATATTGCCCCCAACAACCTGGGTTCTCATTTTACTGACCTTGGAGGGAAGGATGGCTGAGTCAATCTTGAGCCCATAGGGATCAAACTCCAGACTGTGAGCAGAGTTAATCTGCAATATTGCATTCTAACCACTACACCACCAGGGTTCATAGCAGACCCTGCCCTGTGGAACACCTGCCTCCCAAGATCCATCAGCCCACTTCCTAGCCATCAGGAAGGCCTTGAGAAACTGGGTCTTCCCTAGGTATTGGGCTAGGCCACAGGGGTGGGGAACCTTGCTCTTTTAAGACTTGAGGACTTCAACTCCCAGAATTCTGGGAGTTGAAGTCCACAAGTCATAAAAGAGCCAAGGTTCCCCACCCCTGGGCTAGGGTGAGGCGGCAGCAAAGTAAATGTAAATATATGGTGATGGGTTGTTCTGACACTGCTAGTTGTTTTCTGATTTGGTATTATTATTCTATTTCATACTTTCACTGCTGATTTTGTGAACCTTATGACTTATGACCGGAATTCAGCCCCAAATTTCTGTTGCTCAATAAGATAGTTGATAAGTGAATTTTGCCCCATTTTATGACCTTCCTTGCCACAGTTGTTAAGTGAATCACTGCAGTGGTTAAATTAGTAACTTAGCTGTGAAGCAAATCTGGCTTCCCCATCGAATCAAGCATTAGTATTAGTACCGCTTTATAAAACCCCAGTAAGACCACACCTGGAATACTGCAGGCAAATTTTGGTTGTGATATCACAAAAAGGTTGTTGAGAGTTTGGAAAAAAATCAGAGGAGAGCAACTAAGATGATCAAAGGCTGGAGACTAAAACATACGAAGAACGGCTGCAGGACTTGGGTTTGGCTAGTCTAAAGAAAAGAAGAAATAGGGGAGAGATAATAGCAGCATTCCAGTATTTGAGGGGCTGCCACAAGGAGGAGGGGGCCAGGTTATTCACCAAAGCACAAGAGGGCAGGACAAGAAACAATGGTTGGAAACTGATCAAGGAGAGAAGCAACCTGGAATTAAGGAGAAACTTCCTGACAGTGAGGACAATCAACCAGTGGAACAGCTTGCCCCCAGAAATCGTGGGTGCTCCATCACTAGAGATTTTTAAGAAGAGGCTAGACAGTCACTTGTCTGAAATGGTATAAGTTCTCCTGCTTGACCAGGGGGGCTGGACTACAAGACCTCCAAGGTCCCTTCCAGCTCTATTCTGATTGTTGGTTTGTTTGATTGGTTGACTTTGCTTGTCAGAATGTTCCAAAAAGTGATCATATGAGTTCAGGATACTTCAACCATCATAAATATGAATCAGTTGCCAAGTGTCTGAATTTTGATCACATGACCGTGGGGATGCTGCAATGGTCATAAGTGTGAAAAACAGTTATAAGTCACTTTTTTTCAGTACTGTTGTAACTTCAAAGGATCACTAAATGAATCATTGTAAGTCGAGGACTACTTGCATTGCTATAAGGTGGGCAGCCATATACACCTTATAAATAAATAAATAATTCCCCATCAATTTTTTATTCTAAAGAGAGAACATATTGGGGATTTTAGGCTCCACAAACATCTGGAGAGTTGTTCTAGTACAGAGGTGTCAAACTGCCGGCCTGTGGGCCGGACATGTCACCAGGAAACTGTGCCCACCCCATTGCCGGCAATGGGGAAAAAGCTCCGGTACGTCACATGGTGTCATGTGACGTCACAAGTTTGACATGTCTGTTCTAAAAGAACTCAGTGAGTTCCCAAGAAAATTAAAGGCGATGATCATTTTTGGCTACTTCTGTTCTCCCTCCCAGATAAACAGTTCTTGTTAATTTATTTTGCCAATGTATTCATTATTAACCAAAAATTAATATACACCAAAAATAATATACAGTACTAGTGACCAAAGCAAGCAACAGGGAAAAGACTAATCCATTAAAATGTATCAGTAAAAGAAAAGTAAAGCCAACCACCAGATGAAAAGCTCAATCAGTTAAGGCCATTTTTTAAAAAAACAACAACAACCATCTGAATAAATAATCTTTACTTGTTGGCAGAGCAACATATGTGAGATACCCTTCTAGTCCCCTTTATTGAGAATCCACTTGCAGTAGTGAGTAGAGTAATTCATATGGCCATATCCTGAATCAGCTGCACCTATAGAGAAAAATATCTCTTAATGGGAGCCATTACCCAGGAAAGATCAGCCACATTCTTCACTACTGTGTACTGATTGAGGTAGAGAACTGGATCCCGTTGTGTAACATTAAAAATAAATTAAAACTTAAAATAAATTTAAAAAGGAAAGGTATAGAGCTAGATTAAAGGAGATTAAAGGCAACTCGAAGGGATATGATGTAAAGCATTAATTGGTTGCTAGCTATATATCTCCAGCTGTGCATATTGTAGATGCTTGTAAGTAAATAAAAATATTGCAAAGAGAACCAAGACTGGCTAAATGCAAATCTGGAAGTGCTTGCCATTTATGGAACTGAGACATATTCAACACCATTTTTACAGCAGTATTTCTGACCTCATTGGCAGAATGGGGAATTCTCAGAATTGAAGTCCACACATCTTCCAATGGACAAGTTTGAGAAACACTGCTTTAAGATAATGGGGAACAGGTTTATTCTCCTTCTAGAGAACCATTCTTTGTTGTTTTCTGTTCTACATTTTTCAAAGACTCAAACTGGGTTACATGGGGATCTCCATTTTATCTCAATATCCCTGTGAAGTACATTGGGTTGAGAAAGAGAAACTGGCTCAGTGAATTTCCATGGCTGAAGGTGAGTCCCATCCCCAGCCTAACACACCACCACAATGGCTAAATTATAGTTTACTCCATAAAGCCCTTTTTTGGATTTGCACAATACACTGATTAAATCTCTTGAAAACAGAGATGTTTGTTGGAGATTGTTTTGGCTTCATTCTGGAGCCTTCTGGGTGGAGCTGATTTGCATTCGGGGGGAGGGGTCCTCTTGGATTCTCAGCCAATTGGAGCAACTAATCAAAACCAGGCCCAGGAAGATATTTGGCTGGTATGCCAATTACAGCCCTTTGTAGGTCAACAGTGGTGCCTTTACTATCTTTCGGTTAGACCTAGAAAACACACAGTAGAATAGAATAACAGTGTTGGAATGGACCTTGTAGGTCATCTAGTCCAACCCCCTGCTCAAGCAGGAGACCTTATACCATTTCTGACAAGTGGCTGTCCAGTCTCTTCTTGAAGGCCTCCAGTGATGAAGCACTCACAAGCTGAAGGCAACCTGTTGCACTGGTTGATTGTACTCACTGTCAGAAGATTTCTCCTTATTTCTAGGTTGAATCTCTCCATGATCAGCTTCCATCCATTATTTCTTGTCTGGCCTTTGGAAAACACGCTGATACCCTCCTCTCTGTGACAGACCCTCAGATATTGGAACACTGCTGTCATGTCTCCCCTGGTTCTTCTCTTCACTAGACTGTTGTTGTTAGTTGCAAAGTCGTGTCCAACCCATCGTGACCCCATGGACAACGTTCCTCCAGGCCTTCCTGTCCTCTACCATCTTCTGGAGTCCATTTAAGCTCACGCCTACTGCTTCAGTGACTCCATCCAGCCACCTCATTCTCTGTCGTCCCCTTCTTCTATTGCCACCAATCTTTCCCAGCATTAGGCTCTTCTCCAGTGAGTCCTTCCTTCTCATTAGGTGGACAAAGTATTTGAGTTTTAGCTTCAGGATCTGGCCTTCTAAAGAGCAGTCAGGGTTGATCTCCTCTAGGACTGACCAGTTTGATCGCCTTGCAGTCCAAGGGACTCGTAGGAGTCTTCTCCAGCACCATAGTTCAAAGGCCTCAATTCTTTGGCGCTCAGCCTTTCTTATGGTCCAACTTTCACTGCCATACATTGCAACTGGGAAGACCATAGCCTTGACTATACGCCCTTTTGTTGGCAGGGTGATGTCTCTGCTTTTTAGTGTGCTGTCTAGATTTGCCATGGCTTTCCTCCCCAGGAACAAGTGTCTTTTAATTTCTTGGCTGCAGTCCATGTCTGCGGTGATCTTGGAGCCCAGGAAAATAAAATCTGTCACTAGCTCCATTTCTTCACTAGACTAGCCACGCCCATTTCCTGTAACCGTTCTTCATATGTTTTAACCTCCAGGCCCCTAATCATCTTTGTTGCTCTTCTCTGCACTCTTTCTAGAGTCTCTGCAACCCGCGGCTCCAGAGCCGCATGCGGCTCTTTCAGCCGTCTCCTGCGGCTCCCAGTCTTCTGCCATGTGCACTCCAAAAAAAAAAAGTGGGACTAAAAAAATTCAACCAATCAATTCAAATATGCAGGGTAGGTGCATATCTCACCTTGGCTCCACTCTTCAGTCAAACCTTGTTCTGTGCATGCGCGCATGTACGTGCATGTGAACACATTTTTTGCGACTCCCAGTTTTTCCTTTTGTGAGGGAACTGGTTCCGAGTGGCTCTTTCACTGTTTCAGGTTGCTGACCCCTGATCTAGCGGTACTAGTACCTCATGTGATCTTCATTCAATCCCTCTGTTAATGCAGTCTAGGATTGCATTGCCTTTTTTGGCATCTGCAGCATACTGCTGGTTCATATTTGGGGTATTTTTCTACCTGTCACAGAAGCAGTACATGTATTTGCCTTTGCAGATGACTTGAAAATTATAATTAGTCCATTAGGTAGTAGCCCCTGTACTAACTACTGGGAGCAGATTTAATCTGACACCAGCACTATTGTTATTGCCCTGGTTACTGATCTTCTTCTAGGTCCAATTCAAAGTCCTTCTTATTAAAGTCCCACATAGCTCAAATCCTATGTCTCCCATCCAGGTTTTAATGTACCTTCTGCACTCTTCTAGGAGAGGGATTCTGAGAGTCCCCATCTCATATGAAATAAAGGGGTCAGAGCACTAACAACATTCTTATTCTGCAGTTGGTCACAGACCTTGAAATACTTTGCCTCCTGAGGCACTTTGTTTTGCAGGAAGTTTGGATGCCAACTGTCACTGGGCAGCCTTAGTAATTTTTATAGTGGGGACATGTTATGTATCCTTTAGGCTATGCTTATTTGAATTTTAAGGACATTTCATTGTATTCTTTGTGATTTATACTATCTTAAATCATGAGCAGAATGTGACATGTAACATTTAGCATAACCAAATAAACCAAACACACATAAATCAAATGCCTTTGGGCCCAATGTGTTCTGCAAACCCAGCAATATGAAGCTTTCCCCTCCAAGGGGGAGATGTTGGGATTTAGCCTTGAGTGGTTGAGTGACCATTTGCTGTGATTTCTCTGCTACAGCTGCAGACAGTTTATGGTAATTTTGAAGGGTATTTATAGCTAGCTTTGATGAGTTCTCTGCAGTATTTCAAAGCACGTTGCAATCATTTGGCATCTCTAATGAATCCTCTTTTTTCTGTACTTATTCCCTTTGAAACTAACCAAGCAGGGCTTTGACAGTAATATTAGCCTTTATATGAGCATAGGTGTACATGAGGATTTCTGGAGAGGCAGAACTGTTTTAAGATGTGTCACATCAACTGTATAGTCACATTGTCAGGTTCTCTAAATAACATATTTGGATGGACCCATCAATTGGAAGCTAACCAAAGAGAGAAGCAACCTAGAACCAAGGAGAAATTTCCTGACAGAACAATTAACCAGTGGAACAACCTGCCTCCAAAAGCTATAAATGCTCCAACACTTGAAGTTTTTAAGAAGAGACTGGACAGCCATTTGTCTGAAATGGTATAGGGTTTCCTGCCTGAGCAGGGGGTTGGACTAGAAGACCTCCAAGGTCCCTTTCAACATTATTATTATTATTATTATTATTATTATTATTATTATTATTATTATTATTATTATTATTATTATTATTATTATTCCAATCTAAGATAATGTGAGTTTTAGATCTTTTGAACATATTCTCTCCCACTGATCCATTTGAATATTGTAACCCAAATTCTTGGCCCATTTTAGCACACATTCCTTAATATGCTCTTCCTCAGTTTCAAATATCAGCAAGAGTGTATACATTTTAGCAATCATGTGTTCATTTGTACATAATAGATTTTTCAAATTCTGTTCTATCACATTCTGTTCTTAATACTTTTAATTTATATTAAATCTTTTTCTGAATTATTCATATGAGAACTATTGAAAACTAAATCTCTCTGTAGTCAGTTGTTCTCCTGAGTTTATCTTAAACTTTCCATTTTTCTGCAATAGCAGGTCTTTATATGTTAACCATTTGTCCATGCCTGCTTTTTTTTCCCCTACAAAATGCTAACAAGCTAACAGCAAACAACAGCTTCTTCAAGGAACCACCAAGGACACTCCCACCAACACTTACAGGGCAAACCACTAGTATATAAAATGAGAGCAAACGCTACCCATTGTCCCAATTTGGTAATGAAACATCTGCAAGAAAACAACCAAGCTGTCATGGTTACAACAGATGAATTCTTCAAAAGAACTTCCAGGCATTGTTTTTCTTAAAGAATCTTTTATTCAAGAAACAAAGTATCGACATTACATAGTTGAAGCCAAAAACTGAATTCCCCTCCCCTGGGCACAAAGCAGCAAAGTGCAATTCCCTCCTCCAATTAACAGTCATAAATCACATTCCCCAGTTAACTTGAAGTGTGGGCTTTCTCTCCATCTCTCCTGCCCACCAAATTTCTATCAACTCTGGACCTAATAACCTTGGGTTCCCACGGCTGAGTTATTGTTATGACTAGCTGGACTCTCATCCACATTCCCCCTCCCAGCATCAACGAACTCTAAAAGCGATAGAGAAAAGATGGCTACATTTCCATCTGTTGTCAAAGCAAGAACATCCAATGTTAGCAGTGTTGACATCTGCCCCCCCCCCTTACAAAAAGGATAAATCCTGTAATGTAAACAAAAGCACTGGTTAGGGGTTGCTCTTGGTTTATTAGGGTGTTTCTTATAGAATCTATTAATGAGTCTGTCAGCTTTTATATGACTATATTTCACCCAAGTGGCCTCAGACAACAGATATCCCTTCCATTGCACTAAGTACTGCAATTTCCCCTTAAAAATTCTAAAATCAAGAATATGCTTTACTTCATAGTGAGTCTGTCCTGCCACCATGAGGGGTCCGGGTGCCTTCTTAGGGGAAGGTCTTAAGGTGGAACCCCGAAAAGGTTTCAACAGGCTACAATGGAAAACAGGGTGAACTTTTCATAAGAGCCTAGGAAGTTTTAATTCCACTGTGACTGGGTTAATGATAGTTACAATGGGGAAGGACTCCTAAGTACTTTGGTCCTAACTTCTTATTACGTAACTTAAGCCGTAAATATTTAGTTGAGAGATAAACCATTTCCCCAACTTGGAATGTTCTTTGAGGAGCCCTTTTTTATCTGCCTGTTTTTTGTATGTCTCAGAAGTCTTTTTCAAAGCAGTTTTCATGGTTCTCCACCAGTCCGGGGAACGCAACGTGCAGGAAGCCCTTCTTTGCAACTTGACCTCGTCTGCCTTCGAAGCACTAGATCATGGCAAGGCCATCTCGAGGTGTCTAGAGTCTCCACTGGGTAAGGTGCATTCTGACGACCAGATCAGCTGTCCTTGTGGCTTGGGTCTCTCTCCCAACTGAGAGGCCTGAAAAAGTTCCTTCTCCACCAGCGCGCTGGCTTGCGCTCCCCCCTTCTGAGGTAACAGCCACTGCCGGGGTACTGGTTTCATGCACTTCTTCCTTCTCCATGCTGAGATCTTCCCCGAATCTTTGTCGATTTATCCCTCAATTCTAGGGACAGTGACTGGGGCTTGGGACCCCAAGATATTTAGGTAAAAATTGGAGTTTGGGGCTTAATGTCATGGTTCCAAGAGATGAATCTCTTGAAAAGAATGAGGCATTGTTTTTCTTAAAGAATCTTTTACATGACATGCTAAATAAACCATAATTCACTAGTCATATCCATTTATAGAAAAAGCCAATTGCTATTTTTATGCTCACAATAGTTCTTACAAAAATGAAGATTTAAAACTGGTATTTCATTGATAACCCTTACTTTCATGTTAAACAATGATAGCATATTTTCAGAAAAGAAAAACATTGGGAATGATACTGTAAGCTTGAAGGTTTTCATTCATTATTTATTTATCTTGCCTTTATCACTTATTGTTCTGTACCAGCCTGCTACCGGCCCTGCAGAAAAGGCAGGGACAACCCCTTTACAAACGGCAAGAGGCTGGAATTAAGCCTGCCAAATTTATTAACATAAAACAGAGCAAAACAAGACACCAACCATGAAACAGGAGCTATGAAACAGGAACTATTCAAGCGGTTGCCTTCAGCAAACCAGCCCTCCCACGCATTCCCCTTTTATACAGTTCAGGGCGTGGCTTCTCTCTGCCTCCTTCCGAGGTGCCCCATTGCCTTCCTCTGTTTACTCCTGATTGACTGCCTCCTGCGTTGGGCGTCCTTGAACAAGGCCAGCTGTGGGTCATCTTCATCCACACTGTCAGGCTCACACAGCTGGGTCTCCATCATGACCAGGTGGGAGGGGCCTGGCTGAGGGCTCTCATCAGCAAGCTCTCCAACCCCCCCCAGCAAGCTCTCCAACCCCCTCAGCAAGCTCTTCAACACCCCCCTCCTCCTCTCAGTCGTCCGACCCAACTGCCGAACCCACAAACTGACCCTGAATCACAACACTTATACAATAATTCAAGGCAGAGAACATATTCAACACACATTCCTCCTCCTATTTTCCCCACAGCAACAATCCTGTGAGGTGGGTTGGGCTGAGAAAGAGTGACTGGCCCAAAGTCAACCAGTTTCCCACTTTCTACCCAGCAGCCTTAACCACTAGGCCAAACTGGCTCTTCTGTTTTCAATTCATTTTGAGAAGATTGATGTAATGCAGGGGTTCCCAAACAAGGGTGCTCGCACCCCCTGGGGGTGCAAGACGATATTTCAGGGGGTGTGAAAACTTGGGTTCTCAAAATTATAGTGTATATGCATAATTCGTTGCCGTTATTTTGAACTTTTGTAAGGGGTGTGGGAATATGTCAGAAGCGTTCTAGGGGTGCGGGGTATAGAAAAGGTTGGGAACCACAGATCTAATGTGATAAATCAATATTTTAAGGAGTTAAAAACAAACATAATAAAATCTCATTGAAACTTGTATTTTGGAAGTATTTTGCAACTAGCAGTTTATTTTATTGAAATCTCCCAAATAAGTGCCTGAACAGCAGGTTAGTAGTTTCTAAGAAATAATGAATATGCAAATGTGTATAAACGCAGTCAGCAAATACAGAAAGCAAAGTTCCTTATTTATGGTAACGTGGTTTTTATCTCCTGTTAGAAACTGTTCAGGTATCTTATTACATTCTAATGAAATACATAATGTTTTTATTTTTCTGAATATTATTCAGTTACATAACTGTGTTTTAGGCTATTCTTAATGGTAGGTTTATACAGGGAGTCAACTTACAATCATTCATTTAGTCACTGTTCTAAATTATAACAGTTACTAAAAAAAGTGGCTTACAACTGGTCCTTCACATTCTGTGTGACCAAAATCAAGGGACCTGGCAACCAGCATGTATTCATTACGGTTGCAGTGTCCTGGGTTCAAGTGATTGCCATTTGAGACCTACCCAGCCAGCTTCTGAAAAGCTATCAATGGGGGAAACTGGATTCATTTAACAACAACAGTGATTGCCTGAACAAACATAGCAAGAAACTATCGTAAAATCAGATAAACTCATTTAACCACGTTATACTCATGCTGGAGCCCATTTTCGGGGAATGTCTCTCTAGCACTAGAAAGAAGTTTCCTGAAGATGTGGTCCAGCAAGAATCCAAAAGCTTGGAAGACAAAACCTCTGGTCCTGGTGACCAACCCAGATTGGATCCTGCAACATTATCCTGGGATATGTTTATTTGCCTTTGTTCGTGAAATATAGTACCGATAGTAATAGGTGCCTTGGATGCAATCCCATAACAATTTCCCAAAACAACTGGAGCACCGTCTGAACACCATTGGCACCATTTATCAATTGCAACAGGCAGCTTTACTCGGAATAGCTTACATCCTGTGACAGTACCTTTAACAACATGAAACATCTACATCTGCCTATTTCAAGCCCTTGGGAAGGACTTGATAGGAGAATAAAAATGCCCAATCAGTTTCAACATCTGGCTAACTGTGTTATGATCCATACTGTTAACCACTACTGCAGCTTGTGAAGCAGGGGTATCCCATGGGCATACTGAAGCATTATCATCCCGGCCTGCCCTACGGACATGTATCTTTCTGAAATCATATGCCAATCTGATAACCGTAACAGTGTGTTCGTGTGGTCTTATTTTTTAAAAAAAAGTCACAGCACAAACTCATGTTATACTGTAGGTATTTCTACTTAAAAACTTCTTCTTGACTGTATATCACTCCAGCATCCTCTTTGTGGGAACAATTGTGCTTTTCAGTGTCTGGATGGGAACATTCCAGAAGGGTCTTCTCATGTCCTACGCACTGAACATCATCAAGTAGAATTGAAAGTGAATGTCCCTCCCCAAACTCTGCTTTCTTGGTGGCCCGGATTACAAAAGCATAACCCAACTGGCGACAAACTACAGCAGCATCACACACAGTGCCCCACTCTCCATTGATAAAAATTTCAACCCTTCCGTGGTCTCTGCCTCTTGTGCTGCCATTCATGAGTCAAACTGCACCATTCTGTGGCTGTTGGGAGACACAGGTAAACCTATTCTTCCTTCTTCGATGTGGTCTCCTCCCAGGCCTTCCTCCTTTCCTGGGCTTTAAAGGTTTGGGTTTTGGTGCTATAGTAGTCATCTGCCATCCATTTTGATTCCTAAGCAGAGTCAAAAGTTGATCCATTCAGTCTGGAGTTGTGCCTTGTGAAGACGCTGTAGTTACTTTACTCCTTGCTGGGACTCTGGTTGTGGCTTTTATCTTAGGATACCACGTAGGCATTTTCAGTATCAGTTCTAGCAGAGAATAACAAAGGAAAGTATTTTTAACAGGTCCTTCAAACCATATTATCTGATACAAAAACTGAACTGCCGATGGCAACAGGAGAAGCTGCCTAACAGATTAAGGATTGCTAACTTTCATAACCAGATGAAAAGCAAATGAAACTGGTCAGTAACGTATTTGAGATTGAGAGGGCTGGATGGGCCGGGACAGAGAAAACGAGTGCTTTACAGAGCAAGTCTGCCCCTATTTCTGCTGCCTTAATTATTAAAACTTGGGAGGTGCTGGGCACTTGATGACAGAATTGCCCTACTGCCCCTAACTCCATGGCAATTCTGTTTTCAATGCAGTGTGAAGGGGTTTCCTGTTCTCTGGTCCACCAAAAGTAAACTCTTTTAAGACGGGAAAAAAAATCATGATCACAAACTGGAGTTGCCCATGGTAATAGGCTGTATAAGCCAAGCAGGCTTTAATGAAACTCTTTTTCAGTTATTGTATTCCATGTCCACTCTATCTTGCAGCCAATGAGCTCACCTTCTTGAAAGCAAAAAGATTAAGCTTTTTTTTTCATTAATCAGAATATTAGCTTCATTTCCTTGCATGAATAAATTGTTTAGCCCCAGAATTCCCCAAGGTTAATACTCAATAATATGTATCTCCATTACTCACTTTCCTTTGGAGCAAATGTAATGAGCCTGCCTTTCACTTTTACTGGCAAAGGGTCAACATGGCATTTTCCAGGTGATGCTCTCCTGATGAAATTAAGAGAAAAAACACACAGAGTATCATAATGATAAAGAACAGCAAAGAACCTACATAAATGGCCAAGTAGTTATTGCCAATGGAGGAGATTCACTGCTAGAAGTACTGTGATAAGTTCTTGTTGCAGATTCAACAAAAGGTTGACAGTCAGTTGTCTGAAATGGTATACAGTAGGTTCCCCAGCTGGACTAGAAGACCTCCGAAGTCTCTTCCAGCTCTATTCTATTCTAAACCTATTGCAGGAATTGGGTATGTCTAGTTTAATGAAAAAGAAGGACTAGGGGCAACATGATTGCAGTGTTCCGATATCTCTGGGTGTTACAAAGAAGGAGCAAAGTACCTCAGGGCAGGACAGGAAGCAATGGATGGAGGCTAATTGGGGAGAGAGGCAGCCTGGAAGTGGGGGGAGATTTCCTGACAGTGAGAACAATTAATTGGTGGAACGGCTTGCTTCCGGGAGTTGTGAATGCTCCAACACTGCAAGTTTTTAAGAAGAAATTGGACAACAATTTGTCTGAAATGGTATAGGGTTTCCTGCCTGAGTAGTCCCTTCCAACTCTGTTATTCTGTTAAAGAGCTTTGGTGGTGCAGTGGTTAGAATGCAGTACTGCATTCTCTGTCCACAGAGCCAGGAGTTCGATCCTGACCAGCTCAAGTTTGACTCAGTCTTCAATTCTTCCAAGGTTGGTAAAATGAGGACCCAGATTGTTGGGGGCAATATGCTGACTCTGTAAACTGCTTAGAGAGGGCTGTAAAGCACTATCAAGTGGTATGTAAGTCTAAGAGGTATTGGTATTGCTAAATCAATCCCTTAGTCAGATTACTTTTCAACTGAGGTATGATTAACATCATTTATAGAACAAGGTAGAAATTAAATTATAACTAAAGTTAGACCTTATTCTATAAGCTTAAGAATGTAATGAATATTTATTTAATTATTCATCCTTTTTCTAAGCCTTAACCTTATTAGTACCTTAACTACAAATTCTACAAACATAACGGTTGACCACTGTTCACTTTAACAAGCACATCTGTTGTACAGTAGCACTTTTAAATACAGGGAATCCTCACTTACTGACCACTTGAAGTTAAGACTGTGCTGAAAAAGGAGACTTATGTCGGTCCTAGAAATTGTGGCCATTGCAGCATTCCCGCAGGCACATGATTGTGATCTGAGCACTTGGCAACCAGCATCCATTTATTGTACAATAGTTGTAGCTGTCACATGATCACCATTTGGTGTCATGGACCATGATTCAGCTAGGACTCTGGCTCCAATTCTGACAATAATGGTCCAGCCAAGTCTGTGGATTGTTAGCCTCAGGAATCTTCAGACATGATTCATCCGAGAAGTTTGAGCAATCACAGGCATTTCCTGGTTAGCTGGAGCAGTTGGATTATGAGGTAAAGTCCCCAAGCCCCAGGTCTCGACATACGAGCAGAGCAATGCCATTCAAGGAACCTCTTCACTAGAACATTAGGACAACTCCTGACTGCAGCCACTGCCTGCAGCCAGATTTATGTAGCTGCTTTGCCTTCAATCTTTGTTGGAAACAACTGTTTAGAATCTTAGTCTTGTTCTTGTGTTATCTTCTCTTGAACTCCTGACTATTGGAATGGTGGACTATTCAACTTGGCACTTTGACTTCTGTAATGCATTTGGACCATTCTATGGCTGCTTGAACTTCAAGAGGACTTATTCCAGCAAGCTCTCCTTACAAAGACCTTGATTTACCATCTTGTCTACTGTGATCTGCATAGCTCCTTAGCAACTATGTCTCTGTGTGTCTGCAACCTGAGACAGAACATTTGCAACCTTTATGAATGTACAACCTTTATGAATGTACAACATGTATACATTGAGATTGGCTGAGCCTCCCTTCGTGCCCTCCCACCACAACTCACAGTGACAATAAACCCACCATCTTGTTATACCATGTGGGCTAATTGCACAACACACTGGCCTCACAAGTCTATTGACATAAAGGTATTACCCATTCAAGAGACTGACAGCCCATGGATAGAAGCTGTTTTTCAGCCTGTTGGTATGGCTGGCTATACTCCTGTATCTCCTACCCGATAGTAGGAGAGTAAAGAGGTACCGACCAGGGTGTGAGTCATCCCTGAAAATTTTCTCACTCTTCCAAGGCAACGAGCCCTGGTGATGTCATCCAGTGGTGTCAGGGGACAGCCCACAATGTTTACAACCTGTTTCCGATAAGCAAAGCCAATGGAGAAACTGGCAAGAAGTCACAAGTTGCAGCCATGTGATATTGTGCTGAATGATCTGTAGTGATTTGCTTCATGACTGCTGCTGAAACTGACATCGTACATTGGTGTGGTCATAAGATGTTTCACTTTACATCCACATCACTTAGTGACAGAGTTGCTGGTCCCAATTGCAATTGGTAAGTGAGGACGACCTGATTCAGGTATACCGTAATTGTTTCTTTAAAGTTAACCATATGAGACATAGAACTATATAAATTATAAAGATCAACTAGATTTGGAATCCAATTATTAAATACTGCAAATATATCAAAATATTGAGAGCTGTATGTTTAACACTTATGATATCATAGCAATAGGATATAATCCTTCTTAAAATGAATATCCAGTTTCTTAACAGTGGCATTTTACTATGAGGTATTTAGTGGTACACTTTTATTAGCGGTTCACTAATAGTTAATCATTAATCAGAATAGAGCTGGGACTTTGAAGGTCTGCTAGTCCAACCCCCTGCTCAAGCAGGAGACCCTATACTATTTCAGACAAGTGACTGTCCAGTCTCTTATTAAAACCCTCCAGTGTTAGAGCACCCACAACTTCTGGAAGCAAGTTGATTCACTGCTTAATGATTCTCACTGTTAGGAGGTTTCACCTTAATTCCAGGTTGCTTCTGTCCTTCATTAGTTTCCATCCATTGTTTCTTGTCTTGCCTTCTGGTGTTTTGGAAAATAGGTTGTTCCCCCTCTTTGTGGTAGCCCCTCAAATACTGGGATTCTGCTATCATTTCACCCATAGTCCTTCTTTTCTCTAGAATAGTTCTTTTCTCTAGACAAATTTTCTCTTGAAATTTCAGCTGAAAAACTATAAATCCAGAAAGTGAATTCCAAAAAAATTTGACACCTTTAAATAATCACAACCATGAATTAGTAGCTTGGGCAGACTCATAATTTATGAATTACAAGCTGGTACGTGAACTGCATGACAACCTCCTAAGCTATTAAATATTTTTTTCTGTAATTCTTCCTATGGTGTCAGACATTAATGGTGTATTAGAGATCCCAATGCAGACAAGAAACCAGTATCCTTGGAACCCTAATTTGAAATCTAATTTGTAAATATAAAAGGTCCATAGATTTATCTTAAATTCAGAAATTATTTGTTTTTCCTCCACTTTCCACTCTCTCCCTTTCCCCCTCTCTCTCTCAGGCTCTGAAACAATAGGTCCATGTTCTTCCTTCCTTTCTTATATTTACATATCTCATTAATCCATAATATGGTTTGTTAGATTATGGTTTAGTGTGTTGTGAGAATCCAGACAATTACAGCAAATTCAACAAGCTGTAAACATGAAATATTTTGGCTTAGTTCAATGTGCAAAATCAGTCACCAGGGTCACAACATTATGAAATTCTTCAGGTTGGATATCAGTCTTATAATACCCTAAACTTTTTGACAATCTGTTAATAAAGAATCCTCAGCACAAAATGACTGCATTTACATAACAGGTTTCACTTGGATACTGAATATATTCATTTTCTGCCTTTACATTTCATGCAAACTGACCTGATTAGGCATGCTGTGCAAACGCAATCACAGACTGGGTTTGCACATTGCACACCCAGGTCTGTGTTAAGTGTGTCAACATTGTGTTAAATATAATTTGATAAATATGCCCTAACCCAAACAGGTTTACATATTGTACCAAGTTATTAACAATGGTTTGTTAATCATAGTGACTTGTTTCACATTACATGCTAAGCCAAAACCAAGTGTAACACATCCTGGAACCACAGAAATCAGAGGATAACAGAATGGACCTGGAATGTCCTCTGAATGGAAGCAAGAATCATCTATCTATCTGGTGATTTCCTGGTACTGCACTCTTGGCCTTTTTAAAATTCCATTTTTCCTTTCATGTACTAAAATGGATAGAAGAATAAAAAGATAAAGTGGATTTGTATGCTGTAGGAATGAGCTAAGAGGTCTGATTCCTGTAATAGACTCTAGGTTGGAGTCCAAAAGTTGGAAGATTTTTCAACAGAATAAATATTTGGCTTCATTTTTTTTCTGGGCCCTGAGTCTATAGACATAAATCATACTGGGAACTGTATTGCATTGCTCACCAACAGACCCTCAGATCCATTACTATGACAAGATACAGTTTTGTAATGTATGAATCACTGAACTTGTTCCAGTGTAAGGCATTCTCATCCCCTATCTAACACCGGCTGCTTTGTGTGGTTCAGGATATGAACCAATTAATCATACAAGAGACTAGAGAGGGCACAATCATTGCAAATAGCATTTCCTGAGAAGGCCAGTCAAAATCTGCACCCACTGAAAACCTTCAGCTAATTATAAAGAGTGAATCTCAAACAGTCCTGACATGAAACTATTCAAAAAAGAAAATTGCATCCTCTCCACTGTCTCTGATCTGCGGGGGAAGATACTTTTATCTACTTTTTTGTGTGACTGGATCTCAACTGGCATATCCACCTTAAATCATTCCTAGGTCTTGCCTTATTTTTCAAACAAATTAACAGGCCAAATTACTTATTTTACTCACATAATGACACCATTCAGATTATCTAATGTACAGGCTCCCGACAGGTTCTGTGTCAGTTTTTGAAAGGGAATTTATCTCAGATCAAAATCCCACCCCCTCCCTAAGCCAGTTCCAGTTCTGCTTTTTTTTTAAGTGTCTTAAAGTACAAACCGTGCACATACAGCAGAAACATCCTGCCTGTCCTGAGATTGACTTGCATTTTTCAATTAACACTTGGAAGAGAGGCTGCTTGGACAAGCAAGCTCTTCCTACTTACTTTGCAACTTGTTAGATAAACCTTTTACTCTAGCCCAGTATTTCTCAACCTCAGCAACTTTGTGGACTTCAACTCCCAGAATTTCCTAGCCTTACTGGCTGGGGAATTCTGAGAGTTCAAGTCCCTATATCTGAAAGTTGCTGAGATTATGAAATTCTACTCTAACTCCAGTCAGATAATTATTTCCTTCTTTTGTTGTAGAGGCACCCAGTGTTGTTACACCCAGCTTGTTAGCCATTTAATCCTCATTAATATAGCAATAGTGATAGGCCTTAGACTTATATACTGCTCCATAGTGCTTTATAGCACTCTTTGAGCAGTTTACAGTGTCAGCGTATTTCCCCCAACAATCTGGGTCCTCATTTTACTGACTACGGAAGGATTAAAAGCTGAGTCAACCTTGAGCCAATCAGAATCAAACTCCTGACTGTGGACAGAGTTAGCCTGCAATACTGCATTCTAACCATTGCACCACCATGGCTCTTATCTAATTTTCCTGGGGGTGCAGAGGGAAAGAGGGGTTACAGGGTTCTAAAATTTGTCCAATGAAAACAGCCCCTCTTTGAGTCCAGTTCCAGAGATCATCCTTGCTGTTTGGGCTCACCTGGAAGATCAAGGACAGGCCCCCTGTTGCTGTGAGTATATTCAGAGACAATTTCTTAATAAATTTTCAACATTTGTTGCTCGCCTGGCATCTCCACTGATGTTCTTGTTCTTTGGTGTCCATATTGGAAATCCTAAATTAAGTGTTCAAACACAAATTAATGCTAACAATGCCTTTATTGAAGTACAATAAGTTGTAAGTTATGGGTGAATGTCCCATAGGTGCTTTTTCAAGACGCAAGTGGACTTTCTTGTTTTTCTTTGAAGACATTTTGTTTCTCATCCAAGAAGCTTCTTCAGCTCTCACTGGATGGTGGGGAATCGAAGGATTTATATTTATAAGAGAGCCTTGGTGGAGCAGTGGGCTAATGCCTCCTTAAGTAACACCAGCTGCCTGCAATTAGTGCAGGTTCGCATCCCACCAGGCTCAAGGTTGACTCAGCCTTCCATCCTTCCGAGGTAGGTAAAATGAGGACCCAGATTGTTGGGGGCAATTAAGCTGACTTTGTAATAATGCCGCTTGGGGTGTGTGTGAAAGCCCTAATAAGCAGGCATATACATAGAATGAAAGCTACTGCTAAGTTTGTAAGCCGCCCTGAGTCTTCGGAGAAGGGCGGGATATGAAACTTGGCAATTAACCGGATGAACACAATCAATTTCTCCTATATAAACTTTTGACATCTTTTTCATGCACCCAGTCTGGACACATTCTTAAGAAACATACAACCTCCTCTCTTCCATTACATCTATTGTGACAACATATTGTTAAAATAATTGTTACAAAATTTGCACAAACGGTACTGAAAACCTGCATAAGTAAAAACAACAAATTGTTTTACAATTTGTGCAGAATACAAAAGGGCAGAGAAGTTCTGAATGTAGCACAGGACATCTGTGGTAGTGCCAAGAACAGTCGTGAGGAAAATGGACATGGAAGACAACAAATACTGTGAATGAAACAAGACTTAAAATAGAACAACTGCAGAAAGAAGAAGCATAAATCCTATATGAATCCTATATGGAAGGGGGATGCAAGAAAAATGGTATGGAAGCCGGTTGGAATAGAGTGAAAACAATTACTGTATGTTATAGTATAATGTATAAACTGGGCGGAAAAAAGGGAAGGGAAGGGGAGGGGAGGGGAAGGCGAGGCAAGGCGAAGTATGAAAAAGGCTGCTTGGTAGAATGATAAAGTGGGAAAAACTGGCTGAAGGGGAAATGCATATATTGAAATGACTGCTGCAGAAAAGTGACTGCTGCATAAAAAAATATCAGAAAGATTATATAATGAGACTAGAGGGGGAAAGATAGATTCCAAGAATGTAGTCAAAGAAGGCAAGGAATGATTAAAAGACATAAAATGCAGAGTGGTTTGAATGAAAATGTAAAAGGGCCATTTAAACAATTGCTGTGGAAATAGGAAAAAGGGTTAAACAAAGAACAAACAGCAGTGTGAGTAGAGTTGGGCAGACAATAAATTTAAATAAATAAATAAATAAAAATGATGAAATGAGTTGAGATTATAGTGACAGGAGAAAATGCGGTAATAGTATTCTGGGGAATTCTTGGGAATAACAGCAATATGCCAAAAGCAAAACTGACACTATGCTATACATTTTACTGTAAGTATTCAAAAACCGATTTAAGGAAATCCTAGATGTTATGAAAATGTTGAAACAAAAAGGCTGGAGGTTTAGATGGTGATAAAAAGGTGTGGTTTGCTTAAGATATATCTGTATAGCTTGTTTGACACCCACTTCTATAAACTTTGTTACATAGAAGTGAGTGACGGGTGTATCTGGAAAACAGCAAAGCTCGGGGCAGTTGGAATGGATGTAATTTCAAAATATGTGTAGTAAAAGAAGAACAGATGAGATCAAGAATGAACAGATACAAAAGGAATCGAACAGAAAAGGGAATGTCCAGTACACAAGAAGTACATTGATGTAATTAAATCATAGACAGTTGATGAAGATTGAATGGGTTGAGAAGAAGGGCAAGACTGAGAAAGATGTGGTTGAGTAGAGAGAGGAGACAGGTTTATGAAACAAATGACTATGCATAAATCAGTGTAGGGACATAGTGCAAGCACTGATGAATGGCAAATAAGCAAAGGTATGGAGAAATATACTAAATTTCCAGTGACAGACGTACATTATTCATATGTGTAGTTCTGCCTTACTTACTGAAAGACTTGTATTGTAACTTCTGTTTCCAGATGTTGTGGGTGCTCCAACACTAGAGGTTTTTTAGAAGAGATTCGACAACCATTTCTCCAGAATAGTACAGGTAATCCTCAATTTATGACTGTAACTGAGCCCAAAATTTCTGTTGCTAAGCGAGACAGTTGTTAAGTGAGTTTTGCCCCATTTTACAACCTTTCTTGCCACAGTTGTTAGGTGAATCACTGCAGTTGTTAAGTTAGTCACATGGTTGTTAAGTGAATCTGGCTTCCCCATTGAGTTTGTTTGTCAGAAGGTCGCAAAAGGGGATCTGGTGACCTCAGGATACTGCAACCGTCATAAATATGAGTCAGTAGCCAAGGATCTGAATTTTGATCATGTGCCCATGGGGATGCTGCAATGGTCAAAAGTGTGAAAAATGGTCATAAGTCACTTTTTTCAGTGCCATTGTAACTTTGAATGGTAAGTTGAGGACTTCCTGTATAGGGTCTCCTGCTTAAGTGGGGGATTGGACTAGAAGACCTCCAACTCTGTTACTGTATTCTGTTATTTACACCACCCTAGTCTTTCACTTGCTGTTCACCTGCTTTCACCCAGATCTCCTCAACCTTGTGATCTCACATTTCACACGGCTAACATAACATTTATGTTTCTCCTTCAGAGAGGAAAGTGGGAATTATTTGATTTTATAGGTGGGAGAAAGAAAATTGGAACATGATGCTACCTATAAAATGCACAGGGTGATAACTAGAAGTTCTGGAATTAGGTTGGATTTACATTTTGCCCCTCTTTTGAAAGCTTAATTTATCATTCCTGGATACAGCCACAGCCTTGAATCATAATTCTTCTGCTTCGACACAGTACTTCATCTCAAGGAGAAACATTAAGATTCTTCCTTCCATAGAATGGGTGGGTGCCCGTTAGAGCATCCCATTTGATCAAAAAGTTATTTTGCATATTTTTGCAAATCTAAAAAATATATATTCTGGGAACCACTATGATCATATTCTCATAATAGTCATCCAATATAAGATCCAATATAAGATCAGAGTGGGGGGGGGCTCCATTATAGTTTGGCAACTATACTTCGAGGAGAGGACTGAATAATTAAGACTGAGAGCTGCAGGCAACTTTGATTGTTCTGCCATGCAGTAGACTTTGCTTTCTCTTTCACTTTCCACATTTTATTGTCTTGCCTGTTATTCTACCAGGACTTGAAGGTGAGAAGTATTCCTCTTTGTATGTCAGCTGGTATTTGGTGGAGTGGTATGACATTTTGAATGTAAAGGACATTTTATCAAATTACTCCTTTGAATCAAGACTTTCAACTGACTTGAGGTGTTGAATTGAAACAGATGCGGCCCAGAGACACCTGTTGGAGAGAGGGGCTGGAAATTAGATGGACTGGCATTTCTGGCACGGACTGAAAATTTTGTGCACACAAAACTGGGGAAAGAGTCGTCAGTGCTTGAAAAACTAAGTAGCCCAGAGTATGGTTTATTCTTTGATCTTCAGGAAATGGTTTACTTCTTAATAGATTTTGACCAATTTCATTTTTAAGTGCAAGTAGGACACTTTCTGCATTGATTCAGCATAATTTAGGCCAGGGGTCTGCAACCTTAGAGCATGGCTAGGCTGAGGAATTCTGGGAGCTGAAGTTCACAGGTCTTAAAGTTGTCAAGGTTGCAGACCCCTGATTTAGGCTGTCTACTGAGCAATCTGGTGATTGCTGCACTGTCTTCGTAAATGCTTATACTTACTATCTCTAGTTTATGAGGTGCAGAGGAAGAATTTCAAAAATGAATTATGATTATGCCCTTACCCTTAAAGGTGTCCTGTTAATCAGGTCCTGTTAATGTCTACTACTAGAACAGGGGTGTCAAACTCAATTTCATTGAGGGCCGCATCAGCATTGCGGTTGCCCTCAGGGGGCCGGGTGGGTATGACCAGGGTGGGCGTGGCCTACTGGGTGGGCGTGGCTAGAGTGCGTATGGCCTACTGGGTGGGCGTGGCCAGCTCTACATCGTTCGCATCAAGGGTGCCTATGGGGGCCTGGTCAGGAGTGGGACAGATCTGAGGGTCTCTGGCAGAAGGAGGGTCTCTGGGCCAGGGCCAAGGCAGTGGGTGCCGTTCCCTCACTGTTTCCAGGATGGCTTCACGGGCCACATGAAACCACTTCGCGGGCCGGATCTGGCCCCCGGGCCTTGTGTTTGACATGTCTGTACTAGAAGGTTAGGATATACTACCCCCTATTCTCATACAGTTCTGCCAAGATGAAGTAGCCAAAAGTGTTTTGATGCAATCTCATAATAGTAAATTGAGGAATCTTTTCTTCAATTAAACTTCAAATCTGTTCAAAAAGAATTTTGATCTTGAAAGGCAAGGTAGCCATGACTTTGATATCAAGTAGACTTGGCAAAATGAGCTTGAAGGTTGTTAATTTGATGTTGGGTAGCTAAGTATCCCAGTTGATTTGGTACACTAAACACAGAAGGAAGGGATATAGTTTTGTTAAGGCTGTCCAACACAACAATGACACCAGAAACCCAAATAAATAATCGATAAGTTCACAATTAGTTGGAAAATTATATTCGAAGGTATTTTAGTTCAGATTCAGTATCTGACTGTTTATACTTTAATGGTATTGGGTCTACTATAGTGAGTCAACTATAGTGCTTTTTGAGAGTATGTTTTGTTATTTAAGATTTTGTGTGTGTGTGTTTGTGTATGCATGTTTGTTTTTAACTGGATTTATAGCTGGTGGCTTGTTATATCTCCAAGTGGGTGAAACCAAAATGTTCACACCACTTTTTTGGATTGGGCAGAGAAGGGTGTCTTAAATGACAAAACAAGTATTTTAAGCCATGCAGAGGCTTTTGGACTTTTGGACTTAAGGTATGTTTTCTATGGCTTCAGTAACATATCTTGCCTATCTCTGACAGGGTCATCTTCCTTCCTCTCTACATCTGCACGTAAGGGCATGGCAAGGTGCAAGTACCAAGGGGGTTGCTGAAAAGGCCTGTATTTCCTAAGGCAGCTGCTTCCTCTGCGTTTATTCTAATTATGCTATTGCTTGGACACAGATTCTGCAGTGTAATTAAGAGGCATCTTAAACATACACATACAACATGCCATTGTAGGATTTTTAGTGCATCTTTTTTTAATTACAAGTTTTATTATTTTTTAAGAATTACATTCTCTAGTGCTTAGTAAACAACAAGTTGTCTGGGTTCAAATATTTAACCTTATCTTCTTCAATATAAATCTGTTCAGTACTACACAATCCAGTATTTTTTCCCTGATCCTCCTTTCTTCTCCATATTTTTTCCATTTTCCCCTCTAAACCATTACAATTTTTGGTACATTTAATGTATGCAGAGTTAAATATAAGCATCTTCATCATATTTTACTAATATCATACAAATAACAATAATATCAATTCATAAATCAATAATGTCAATTCATTAATCAATATCCTGTTTTTCGTGCTTGTTAAGGTTTGATTTCCCATCAGTATTTGAAATATGATTTTCTCAGTTTAATTACATTCATATCAATCCTCCTCTTATCTTCATGTTTCTCATATAAAAAAGGGGGGAAAATGCTATCTTAATTCTAAATCATATCTTTCATTATAAAAGTCTAATTATATCTAAGGGTCATCCGTTCTTTTAACCTTATTCAAACAAGTATTTAAACATATAATGCCCCCTCTGAAAAGTCAAATCTTCTATTTTTTAAATCTGACTCTGGAATACAATACAATATTTAAGCCTTGTTATTTAGTCTAGCATATCAAAAAATGAGCAAAAGCCAATATGCTGAAAGCCATCAGCACTCAAAAATTTGTAGCTTTGCCCACTGTTGATGACGTCATTCTAGCTTTGATCACTCAGTACATAGAAAGAAGGACAGTTCCAGCCATTAAAATGTTGGCTCTTCCTGTACAGTTGTATTGCTCTCTAACCAATGCAAAAAGATTCTATGCGCTCAATGCACTCAACTGACGCACTGAATTGGTTTCCAGCATAAAGATGCACTAAAAGTCGGGGACTTCAAGTAGTAATTAATCCCTTGGAAGAACAGATGATCTGAGTGATGGATCACACCCAAAGAAAAATTAACTTAAAGAAAATTCAATACAGAGTTTTCAACCATTTCCAGCTGTGTGTGTCTGTGCCTTTGAGTCAGTTTTTAACTCCTGGGACGTGCCTGGACTAATCCCTTCAGTTTTTTTGGCAAGGTTTTTCAGCAGTGGGTTGCCATTGCCTCCTTCCTAGAGTTGGGCAGGAGCGACTGGCCCAAGGTCACCCAACCGGCTTTGTAGCTAAAGCAGGGGTAGAACTCAAGTATCCCAGTGATTAGAACTGCAGGCTGTGCTGGTGTGTCCGTTTTATGTCTGTTGGCTAAGGAATTTTTCCTTTCCCATCCCGTCTCCTTCCTCTGAGGACTCCTGTATGACAATTGTTCCTGGCAACTTCACAATAATCAACAAAATAGAGCTATCTGCTAAGGCAATTTAGAAACTTCCTCATCCTAATGTAGAAAAGGAAGGAGAAAGACTTTTTGAAAAGAAAAGAAAATAGATTGCAGGAGCAGTGGGAAACATAGCTGTTATCAGCTGATCTTAAAAAATCTGTTTTAGCTTAGCGAATCTTTCTAAATGAACCCGTTTTGTTTCCTAAAGCAATCTACAATCCACAAAAAGGCCCAGTTGTAATATATATTTTAACTATTCCTCTGTTCTTCATCTCAGTTCACTTTTTGCTGGCCTTAAATTTATATTTTCAGAAAAGCAGCAGCATACATTCTTTTTTAAACATTATGTTCCCATAAGAATACAGGTTCCTCGCTCCCTTCTTCCTTTCTCCATTACATCTGCATTTGTTTCCTTCAGTTCATTGATGCCTGTAAAACTAGGACAGCTATGATCCAACTAGTAGAAGGAGGCATAGCAGCACTCTACCTGGCTCCCCTGATATAAATCTTTCTCCATTCTCTGAGCAGACTCAGTGGACCTACATTGTATTATGTTGCAGGACCTTAGGCATCTCTGTACATGATATGGTTGTGCACAATAGAGGAAGGGGCTTTTGCAGAGGCTGCTGGCACAAGCACAACAGTCCTCAAGCAGTGTGCAACAGCCGCCAAAAAAGCTAATACAATCCTGGGTTATATAAACAGATGCATAGAATCAAGATCACACGAAGTACTAATAGCGCTTTATAAAACCCTAGTAAGACCAGACCTGGAATGCTGCAGGCAAATTTTGGTTGCCATATCACAAAAAAAGTTGTTGAGAGTTTGGAAAAAATTCAGAGAAGAGAAACTAAGATGATCAAAGGCTGGAGACTAAAACATACAAAGAATGGCTGCAGGACTTGGGTTTGGCTGGTCTAAAGAAAAGAAGAAATAGGGGAGAGATGATAGCATTCCAGTACTTGAGGGGCTGCCACAAGGAGGAGGGGGCCAGGTTACTCACCAAAGCACCAGAGGGCAGGACAAGAAACAATGGTTGGAAACTGATCAAAGAGAATCAACCTGGAATTAAGGAGAAACTTCCTGACAGTGAGGACAATTAACCAGTGGAACAGCTTGCCTCCAGAAATCATGGGCGCTCCATCACTGGAGGTTTTTAAGAAAAGGCTGGACAGTCACTTGTCTGAAATGGTTCTCCTGCTTGAGCGGGGGGCTGGATTAGAAGAACTCCAAGGTCCCTTCCAGATTCTATTCTATTCTATTCTATTCTATTCTATTCTATTCTATTCTATTCTATTCTATTCTATTCTATTCTATTCTATTCTATTCTATTCTATTCTATTCTATTCTATTCTATTCTATTCTATTCTATTCTATTCTATTCTAAACTGTGGAGGCAAATGCAGTAAATTCCTCTGAGAGCTTTCCCAGGTTGTCTCTGCCTGGCTATCGTTGTGTAGCATCCCAGCAGAAATGCCTCTTGAAGAAGATGAAACCTGGAAAAAACCCCAACTGCTGTGTATCACCTTGCTATAAAGATTGTTTTGTGCCAAGGCTTGCTGAACAAGACTGAATTCTGAATTCTGAATAGTCTGAATTCAGGTAAGACACCACAGCAGTTCTTTATTCAGTTTACATGTAGCAACTCTTATGAAGTATGAATCCACTAAACGGTAACTTGTCCTACAGACCATTTTGAAGCATAGCCAGGTTTTGTGCAATATATAATGTACTTATTATTTAATTCAGTTTGGAAATTTATTGTAGTATGAATAGTAAGTGCTGTGAAGCATACAATTTTGAGCATGCACAATGTGTCTAGTGGGGAACAAAGCTCACCAAAGCTCTTGGAGTATTAGTTGGAAACTTGCAATTAGCAATAGCAATTACATTTAGACTTATATATCAGTTCATAGTGCTTTACAGCACTCTCTGGGCAGTTTACAATGTAGAAGCATTACTTGCATATTTCCCCTAACAATTTGTGTCTTCATTTTACCAAACTCTAGTGGATGAAAGGCTGAGTCAACCATGAGCCCCATCAGGATGAAACTCCAGGCTGTGGACAGAGTTTGCCTGCAAAATTGCATTCTTATCACTGTGCCACCAGGATTCCAATTAAATGTTAACCACAAGTCCCTGAATAGAAGGGGCATGAAACCGAAAACAAAAGAAAATTTAAGAAAAAAATATTTTTTGAAAAAAAATCAGGTTTTAGTTAAATCTTAAAATGGACATTGCAAACAGAAAAATCTTTCCAGGTACTTAAAATTATCAATTCATTAGCTGCTTTCCCAGATAGGAAAGCCTAAATGTAAGAACCAATCACACCGTTTGCATAGGATTAAAAGTAAGACATTTAGCTGATCCAAATCTCTATATTCCTTCTTAGACAAAATGTTCCCCTTCCTACTGCTTCCTACAATTCTTTTCAATGATTTGAATTCCTTTTCATGCATTTTTTTTGGGAAGCCTCATTGGGGATTTTCAGAGATCCATTCCACAGGGCCACAGATTTTCTCCTAGACTGAGGCATGTTTCCTTGATTCCTTATTAATTTCTTATCCAGGAAACGAGCAATAAAATTACAATTTACAATACCTATTAGCCACTACAATTAAATGGAAATATTATGTTCAGATTAATGCTAAGTGCATGAGGTTTCCTCTGAAGCCCTCTAGAAAATTCCATTATTTCAAAACACAGCCACCAGAGTATGCATTGGAGCTCAGGTATAAATATAACTCTAATCATGCATCATTTTTATTGATTGCCTATTTGTTTCTTTGCAAATTAACCTTTACAATTCTTTATGAAACAGAACTGGAATGTATTAAAGACAGCTTTCTTCCACATCTTCCTAGACACCAGCGTGAACTAACAATTTGAGTGTTAAAACTAAAACTGATAAGAACCAAATTCAAGGCCATGCCTGACCATGGAATTAAATTGCTTTGTCTTTCAAAATGTATGTTGACAGAAGAGTAGATGGATGTAAATAAAATAAGTGTTTAAAAAACCTGCCTTAAGATCTGGCTTTTTTTTTTTTGCATTGTCGCATGCATTTATAAAACAAGCACATTCAAGCAATGAAGACATTTTGGAAACATAAAGATCTCCTTAGATTGAGCTTGACTCTTGGTCATGACATAAGCACAGTCATGCAAGTTGCAGTGTTTGTGGCAACAGTGTGTTAGTTGTTTTGCCATTGGCATCTTCCAAAATATTCCTCACAAGCCAGCCTGTAGCACTACGTTCCTCGATGGTCTCCCAGATAAGCACCAACCAGACCTGACCGTGCTCAGATTGTGAGCCCAGATAAACCAAGCCCAGGATTGCACATGTATTGCTGTCTGATGAGATGATGTTTTTGAAGTGGCACTTAATTTGGGAATCATCCTTTCTTGGACTGTCAATTCAGCCATCTCTCTTTTGGGGAACTTGACTTGGCCAAAGCTATTTGAGTACATTGGAGCATTTCCTTGTTACGCCAGTTCTTGTTTTCAGTCCATTACATGTCATAATGTTTTTATACTGAAAATGGAAAGGCACAAAGTTCATTTTCAAATAATTGAATGAATAATCTTTTGAGTTTCCCAAGATGTTTTGGACAAGATTTTCTTCAGGCCTAAAAGAATCGGATTTCTAAAAACGAGAGTCTGCATTGTACTGCATTGTTATCTTTTGCATTCAGATCACAAACAAGTTAACTTTGGCTTTATTTTTCATTCAGGCAGCACAGTATAGTTTTTTTTCCTGCCACAGATATGGTCCTGGATGGTGACAGTCATTTTGTAATGTTTGTGGACTAATCTAAGAAAACAAAGTCAATTTACTAGCAACAAAGCTGCTCTTCCTGCAAGGAGCAAGGCAGCTGGAAAAATTACCAGATAGATGACTTTAGGTACACACCAGGGAAATGATTTTTTTATAATGATTTTATTGTGCATTACAATTAATAAGATAAGAACTAATACTAGAAAAATGGAAAGGAAAGGAAAGGAAAGGAAAGGAAAGGAAAGGAAAGGAAAGGAAAGGAAAGGAAAGGAAAGGAAAGGAAAGGAAAGGAAAGGAAATATAAAATTACATCAGCTATAAAATTACATCAGTGCTAGTTGTAATACAAACAGGGAGGAATCCATGAAGTGGCCCAATTACTTTTTCATATGTTACTGATAATGTTATTACAAAGTGAAAAGAAGCAAGTCAATAAGAAATAACCAAGAAACACAAACACATAAATTTCATACTCCATTATTTTTTTCACAGGTGGAATTATATCCAGAGTTTGCATTAGAAACCTAGTTCCAACTCTATCAATCACACTTAATAATGAAAGATATACTTTAAAATTCCCCTTCATGGATTACTGCCTTGTCGTGGTGAAGGGGCTTGCATAATTCAATGAAGCTATGAGCTATGCCGTGCAGGGCCACCCAAGATGGACAGGTCATAGCAAGAGAGTTCTGACAAAACGTGATCCACTGGAGAAGGAAATGGCAACCCACTCCAGTATCTTTGCCATGAAAACCCCATGGGCAGTACCAAAAGGAAAAAATATATGACGCTGGAAGATGAGCCCCTCAGGTTGGAAGGCATCCAATATGCTACTGGGGAAGAGCAGAGGGCTAGTGCTAGTAGCACCAGAAAGAATGAAGCGACTGGGCCAAAGCCGAAAGGACGCTCAGCTGTGGATGTGTATGGTGGTGAAAAGAAAGTCCGATGCTGTAAAGATTTTTTCTCCATAGGAACCTGGAATGTAAGATCCATGAATCAAGGAAAGCTGGACGTGGTCAAACAAGAGATGACAAGACTGAACATCGACAACTTAGGTATCAGCGAACTAAAATGGACAGGAATGGGTGAATTTAATTCAGATGACCATCAGGTCAACTACTGCAGGCAAGAATCCCTCAGAAGAAATGGAGTAGCCTTCATAGTCAATAAAAGAGTAGGAAAAGCAATACTGGGATACAATCCCCAAAATGACAGAATGATCTCAGTTCGAATCCAAGGCAAACCATTCAATATCATAGTAGTCCAAGTCTATGCCCCAACCACCGGTGCTGAAGAGGATGAAATTGACTGGTTCTACGAAGCCCTATACCACCTTATAGAACTAACACCGAAAAATGATGTCCTTATCATCATGGGGGATTGGAATGCTAAAGTAGGAAGCCAAAAGATAATCAGAATAACAGGCAGGTTTGGCCTCGGAGTACAAAATGAAGCAGGGCACAGGCTGATAGAATTTTGTCAGGAGAATACGATGGTCATAGCAAACACTCTTTTCCAACAACCCAAGAGACGGCTCTACACATGGACATCACCAGATGGTCAACAAAGAAATCAGATTGACTATGTGCTCTGCAGCCAAAGATGCAGAAGCTCTATATAGTCAGTAAAAACAAGACCAGGAGCTGACTGTGGCTCAGACCATGAGCTTCTCATTGCAAAATTTGGGCTTAAACTGAAGAAAGTAGGGAAAAGCACTAGGCCACTCAGGTATGAACTAAATCATATCCCTGACAAATATACAGTAGAGGTGACAAATAAATTTAAGGAATTAGATCTGATAGACAGTGCCTGAAGAACTATGGATGGAGGTTCACAACATTGTACAAGAAGTAGCAACTAAAACCATCCCAAAGAAAAAGAAATGCAAGAAAGCAAAATGGCTGTCTGAGGAAGCTTTGCAAATAGCTGAGGACAGGAGGGAAGCGAAAGGCAAGGGAGAAAAAGAAAGATACGCCCAATTGAATGCAGAATTCCAGAGAAAAGCTAGAAGAGATAAGAATGCCTTCTTAAATGAACAGTGCAAAGAAATAGAAGAAAACAATAGAATAGGGAGGACCAGAGATCTTTTCAAGAAAATTGGAGAGATGAAGGGAACGTTCAATGCAAAAATGGGCATGATAAAGGACCAAAATGGCAGGGACCTAACAGAGGCAGAAGAGATTAAGAAGAGGTGGCAAACACAGAAGCACTATACAAGAATGAGCTTAACGTCCCTGATAACCACGATGAGATGGTCATTGATCTCGAGCCAGACATCCTAGAATGTGAAGTGAAATGGGCCTTAGGAAAGCTGAGCAACAACAAAGCTAGTGGAGGTGACAGTATTCCAGCTGAGCTATTCAAAATCTTAAAAGACGATGCAGTAAAAGTGCTACACTCAATTTGATAGCAAATTTGGAAAACTCAACAGTGGCCACAGGATTGGAAAAGATCAGTTTATATTCCAATTCCAAAGAAAGGCAGTGCCAAAGAATGTTCAAACTATTGCACCATTGCACTCATTTCACATGCTAGTAAAGTTATGCTTAAAATCCTACAAGCTAGACTCCAGCAGTATGTGGATCGAGAACTACCAGAAGTACAGGCAGGATTTCGAAGAGGCAAAGGAACCAGCGATCAAATTGCCAACATACGCTGGATCATGGAGAAAGCTGGGGAGTTCCAGAAAAACATCTACTTCTGCTTCACTGACTATGCTAAAGCCTTTGATTGTGTGGATCACAACAAACTGTGGCAAGTTCTTAAAGAGATGGGAGTACCAGACCATCTTATTTCTCTCTTGAGAAACCTATATGCGGGTAAAGAAGCAACAGTGGTCACGGATTCTGGCAAGGCTGTATACTGTCGCCCTGCCTGTTTAACTTATATGCAGAGCACATCATGAGAAAGGCAGGGCTAGATGAATCAACAGTTGGAATTAAGATTGCCGGGAGAAATATAATACCACTCTAATGGCAGAAAGTGAAGAAGAACTAAAGAGCCTCTTGTTGCGGGTGAAGAAGGAGAGTGCAAAAGTTGGGTTGAAACTTAACATTAAGAAAACCAAGATCATGGCATCTGGCCCTCTCAATTCCTGACAAATAGATGGGGAAGAAATGGAGGTAGCGATAGATTTTATTTTCCTGGGCTCCAAGATCACCGCATATGGGGACTGCAGCCAAGAAATTAAAAGACGCTTGCTCCTGGGGAGGAAAGTCATGGCAAATCTAGAGAGCACACTAAAAAGCAGAGACATCACCCTGTCAACAAAAGTGCGTATAGTCAATGCTATGGTCTTCCCAGTTGCAATGTATGGATGTGCAAGTTGGACCATAAGAAAGGCTGAGCGCCAAAAAAATTGAGGCCTTTGAACTATGGTGCTGGAGAAGACTCCTACGAGTCCCTTGGACTGCAAGACGATCAAACTGGTCAGTCCTAGAGGAGATCAACCCTGACTGCTCTTTAGAAAGCCAGATCCTGAAGTTGAAACTCAAATACTTTGGCCACCTAATGAGAAGGAAGGACTCACTGGAGAAGAGCCTAATGCTGGGAAAGATTGAGGGCAATAGAAGAAGGGACGACAGAGAATGAGGTGGCTGGATGGAGTCACTGAAGCAGTAGGCGTGAGCGTAAATGGACTCCAGAAGATGGTAGAGGACAGGAAGGCCTGGAGGAACGTTGTCCATGGGGTCGCGATGGGTCAGACACAAATTCGCAACTAACAACAACAACAACTTTAAAATTATATAGTTACAGTGTAGCCTGCCACAAATATTAAAGCACCACTCCCAAAATTCTTTAGACATGCCAAGTGGTCTAATCCAGGTACTAGATAAGGAAAGAAGACTAAAGGAGTGACAGCATTGCCATGTTGGCACTCTAAATTCTTTTAAACAGTATCTAGATTATTAGCACACTGAGAAGAGTTGCTGTACTTGGAAGAATTCCATGTTTTATGTACAGTTCATTTTTCCATCCGGTGAGAAATTCCAAGTAGTAGCAATACAGTATTGAGAGTCAGTTCCCATTCATTCATTCATTCATTCATTCATTCATTCATTCATTCATTCATTCTCTTTTTATGGCAACCCACTTGACCAATAATTCAAGATAGTGAACAGCAAACTAAACACAACAATAAAAACACCAGCAAAAACTAAAACATGTCATATAGAGAGCAGTATACATAGAGTGTTGCACTAATAGCCCCTAAAAATAAGCTTAACTGCTTCCTGGCCCAGTGCCTAGAGGAAAAATAAGGGTAAAGTATAACTAAAAGATACAATGAAGTACAACCAAAAATATAACATTGCTAATATAATAAAAAAGAATATACAAAGTAGTAGTTAGATGGGTAACATATTTTTTTTTAATCCCATTTATATCCCGCCCTGATCCGAAGACTCAGGGCGGCTTACACTCTAAGCACAAATCAATGTACTTAGCAATAGCCTTCATTCTATGTATATGCCTGCTTATTAGGGCTTTCGCCCCCCCCCAAGCGGCATTATTACAAAGTCAGCTTAATTGCCCCCAACAATCTGGGTCCTCATTTTACCTACCTCGGAAGGATGGAAGGCTGAGTCAACCTTGAGCCTGGTGGGATGCGAACCTGCACTAATTGCAGGCAGCTGGTGTTACTTAAGGAGGCATTAGCCCACTGCTCCACCAAGGCTCATTTAAAAAGAACTTGAAAATATATTCATAAAGTATTAAAATAGAACTAGCTCAATCTTTAACATATTAAATCTAGTCAAATTAACAACCTACTGCTCCATCTTCTCAGTTTTACTATAGTATATTATTTCAGTGCAATGGTATTCATATATTTAGATTCTTAATATTTGATAAGCCAAGCTTTTAACACCTTATGAAAAGCCATCAAAATATGGGCTATCAGGAGTGGAAGGAGAAATGCTATTCTACAGGGAAGACATAGCAACAGAGAAGGAATACTTGCTAGACTATATCAGATGGCATTGTTTAGTTGCTTGTGTTAGTCAACTCCCTACTGGATTACTTCAGTGTGTTCTGTATGGGGGTGCTCTTGAAGACCATCCAGAAGCTGCAGCTGGTCCAGAATGCAGTGGCATTCATTCAGCCCATCTTATGCCTTTGCTGCATGGTGAGCTTATTGTCTCTGGTTGCCTTTATATTTCAATGGTCAATAAGATGTCCAACAATGTTACCTTCCAATTGACCAGGAAACTCTCCAAGCACCATCCACAAACCTGCTGAATCCATCAGACACCTGGGATAGACCAATGGACCCCATCTTCTTGAAGTTAGAGCTCTGGTTAATTCCACCCTCACAAGGAAGTAATATGCCCTTGATAATGTACTAATGGGAAAGTTCCCCAGGATCAGATCATGACATCAGATGAATCCTAGTGATGATATGGTAGAAGCATGTGTCATAGAGTCTGACCTGGGCCATTGATGACTCGGTAGAAGCAATTGCCATAGCTGCTTTCAGTCCCAGAAATAGAAAGTTGAAATTAGTCAGTACCAATAATTTGAGTAAATGCACAACTTATCCTACAATAAAATTAAATAGTTTAGTGGAGGAGGCTGCTGTGCAGCTAGGAAGATAATACATGTTCCTGAAATCTCCAAATAGCACAGCTTGCAACTTTTGGGGGTCTCTTGGTACACAATTGCCACATCACCTCTCCTGCCCTAAAGTCAGGACTGATATGAGATCCAAAAGCCAGCTGAGGAGCTTTTCATGAGAAAGATGCTCATTTCTTCCAATTAGGTCTTGGTGATACATGCCAGGTCTTTCTTCTGGCTCACAGTTAAATTCTGGAAGAGGCTGGTTTTATTACCTGGTGTTTAGTACCAATAGCACTTGGACTTATATACTGCTCCGCAGTGCTTTACAGCACTCTCTGGGTAGTTTACACTGTCGGCATATTGTCCCCAACAATCCGGGTCCTCATTTTACTGACCACAAAAGGATGGAAGGCTGAGTTAATCTTGAGCTCTGTCAGGATTGAACTCCAGGCTGCAGGCAAAGTTTGTCAGCAATACTGCATTCTAACCACTGTGCCACCAGCACTCCTCGTAGCATCATCCTGAGTCTGGAGCACCCAGAAACAAAATTACTGCTTCCTTGTTTCCTTCTCCGGGGACAAGAAGTACAGGTAGGAACTGCATTTCCTCTGGAAGGACTTGCCCCATTTTCCCCTGCCTATCATGGCCATTATCCTCTCCGTTTTTATCTCCTGTATTATCTAGTTTTTCCCCCCACTCCCCACCCACCCTGCACTCTTCCACTTATTATCTCCTGTTATCTCTTACAGAAGCGATTGATGTGCAGCAGCAGCAGAAGGAAAAGAATATGTAGAAAGAAAGTCTTTTCCAAGCCTTTGCAATGAAATCAATAGAACTGATGTCTTAAATGGGTGAAGAAAAGCTTCCCTCTGATTGTCCAGAGTGACTATACCTCTATTATTTCATTCCACTATATAGTAAAAAGCTCATTATGGAGGCATATTCTACACACACACACACACACACACACACACACACACACACTTGCATTTTTCCTAAGAGGAAATTCAGCACCATCATTCAAGGAAGCTTTGAACTGACAGTGCTACAGTACAGTTTTGATTTATCTCACAACCTGTCCATAGGAGCTCAGAATGGAAAGCACCATTGTTAAGAGCAAGGAAAAATATGAAATGTAAAAGCTAACTCTCTTAAGCCACTATTATCATACAGAGCACAGTAATATTACACAGGAGGCTTTCTCGTGCACCATTTATTTGACAGAAATGCAGAGACAGTCATTGTTGCTCCCATCCAGCAATCATGCCACTGATGACTCAAAGGTTGCACTGGGTGCATGTGTGAAACCTCACAAAGTGCTTCCCCCGAGGGACCTGCTGAGCCATCACTACCTTCTGGTCAAGTGATCCTGACATCTTCTTGGACTTTGGCATTTGGAATGATTTCTAGAAAAGATTTGCCAGTAAAGCTCACAGAATTGCAATCCCTATTGATCCAATTAAAACCATCTTTCTCCAGGAGACTGGAATATAGCATTAAGATCCTTGCCATTTCTTGCCCTGTCTTGATACTAAATGGGTTTATGAGGGAACAGTTTCACCATAACTAGTTGTTAGTGTTTAGCACAATAAGCTAATTTGTGCATCCCTTGGATGGAAAAGTAACTTCTCCACTTCTTTTGCTGTCACACATACAAATTTGGGGCAAAGTCATATGCCAATGATAATTCCACATTTTTATAAACATAGGAACTAAATCAGTTGCGAGACTAGCTGGATCCTGGGGGACAGAAATCAAAGTACCCTGAATTTCTGGGAAGCCTTGTCAGAAGGACAAACACAAAGGATGCTAGTATCTCTATGGCATTCAAAATATTCAGCTCCCTATATTGTATGTAGTGGAGTGGAGGAAAAAACAAACAAACCTCTCCTTTTATTACCCTGTAATCCTTTAATTTGGGGTAGAGGAGAAAATAAATCTAACAAAATGGAAGCTGCTTCCCACCCCCCACTCCCCAATCTTTTTGGAGATGGCTGGAGTCAAACCCACTTCATCTCTTCGCCTAATTCTGTCAGACCCAAATTGACTCTCTTATCCCAAGACAAAGACCCCCACCCCCACGATCTCATCTAACCCAAAGAACAGGGACCTTACCCACTCCCAAGGGCAACCCTAATAAAGGAGTTTCCTTCCCAGTGTTGGGGGGGTGTCTCTCTTTCTTGTAAAGCAAGAAAGCACAATTGTTGCCATAAACCTTGGTTCTTCTTCTTTGTGCTGTGCTCCTTCAGACTGAATCCACTCCACTTGTTTAACAACTTTTTCCTCCAAACATGGGAGGGCTACCTTATATGGTCTGAAAATGAAGGATTGGACAGGAGGTAGAAAAAGAAACAGCAAAGCTGGGTTACTTGTCTGTGGAACAGCAGAGACACCTTTGGAGATTAATCAGAAGGTGAAAACATGATTTCAGAGAGGCAATTTATGTTACCCTTTTTTATTATTAATGCATTAGCAGGGAATCTCTCCCTTTTGCTTTCTTTCCTGTCCATTGCGTTTTGGCCACACTACATCACTACCCAATCTGGCTTTTTGTTCCTTTCCTTCTCTTTTCTTACTCCAACTTCAGGCTGTTGTTTTATTTTTTGCTGTTTCTGCTGGAAAGAAGAGAAGGCAATGTTTGCGTGTATCTTTGAAAGGGGTTGAGGGTGAGAGAGAGAGAGAACAGTTGGTATGTGCAGACAGGGATCAATTAATTTCTTAAATGGGCTACCTCATTTTACAGGCAGTTGATTTTAATCCATGCTATTAATGGATAGTGTGTGTGTGTGTGTGTGTGTGTGTGTGTGTGTGTGTGTATGTGTGTGTGTTTTCTGCCCCTATCTTTTTTTTGTGGCTTTTTTGTGGCTTTTTTGGGGCAAGTATCTGTATGCAGAAACATATATGACACTCACGTACAAGTCACACAGACATATTTTTTGGAGTTGGGTGGGATTTTTGGCTTTGGTTTCAGCTTGAGCTGACAATCCTACATGGAAAAAGGGGAGGAGCTGGTAATTGTACAGTGTTTATTTATTTCTTTTCTCTCTCCTTCTTTTAAGGCAGAGAACCCCAACCTCCGGTCCATGGACTGGCACCGGGCTGCGGCATGCCAGAAACCGCTCTGCGCAAACAAGCAAAGCCCCATCTGCAGGATGCAGGCAGTACATGAAACCACGCCCCCTCCGGTGCGCAGAAAAACCTCTTTCCAAGGAACCAGTCCCTGATGCCCAAAAGGTTGGGGACCTCTCTGCTTTAAGGGGATTGTCTTGATTTTGGGGTCATCTCCCTTTTAGATAAATACAATGGTTTATTCCTGGTAAAGGTCTCTTTGCATCTAACTTTTTATTTTATAATCTGCTTTTTTAAAGAATAGAAGTGTTGCTGAATGTTTTAGTTCTGCTGCCTTTCAACTGTCATGTCATGAATTACTTCCTTGTGTTTTAACCTCACGTTACCCATTTCAATCATTATTTTAATGAGGGTGAACTCTTTGCCTTGGGGTGCCATTTCTCATCTCAAAGAATCCTTCAAACTTTGACAAACTGTGGCCATGGATACCTCAGCAATGGAAGGGATGAAATTGGGAATTAGTCCAACCTGGCCAGATTGAAAGGACTATGTGATAACACAGTGCTGTTCAAGTAGCTAAAAAAAAACTCATTAAAAAGGAAGCAGAGACTAGATCTTTGTTACCCCAGAATGCAGGGAAGAGGGATAATGGTCACAAATTACAAGATTCTGAGTGAACATCAGGAAAAGCTCTTTAATGGTGAGAGCAATGGAAGACCAAAATAAGAGAGGCAATGAGCTCTCCTTTGCTGCATGTGCTTCTTAAGAGCTACATGCAAAGGACAGGGCACAGGGTTTCTGTTCCTCTTCTAATAGAAAAGCAACCTCTACTTAAAACATATAAAAGGTTTCTCACTGTTCTGAAAAACACTGGGCCACTGCCTGCCAAGCAATGACTGAGAAACAATTGGCTGTATTTAAACAATGGGCTTAGCCATGTTTAATAACCCTATTTTGGGTTCACACACTACACATGGCTGTTGTATTTCAATGTCACGAGACCACAATACCTTGCCGTGGTCTTGGGTCATATTGACCTGGTGCTGGATTTGCAGAATCAATACTTTCCAGAAAGCCATTTGTAGTCTCACTCCTGCCTCTCTGCTCCATCCCCCAACTCAGCTGAGAAAATGTGGATATTTATCTACAGGGAAGCATTTCTTTCAGTGCTTGAAACACTGACTGGCTCAGTAACTTGTGGGTTGAAAACTGGCAGAAGCCCAAGCCAGCAGGAGCAACCAAACATGAGTGGCACATTTCCCTCTTCTCCTTTCTATTGCTCTCCAAAATGAAGTGGGGTGGGGGTGACATAGAAGAGCTCTTGACTGCCGGATGGAAGAAATCTGATGGTTTGGCGAAAGCAATAGGCTGCTGGCTGTCTCATTTATCAATCCTGGACAATGCCGAAAAACGTTAGTGCGTCTGAGACGGCTTTGAGTATTATTGATATATAATATCAACTGATGTTGTGTTTCTGAATGATTGATGCTACAGGTTTGAGAATGAATTTAAAATGTTACATGCTGCTCCAGTCACAGTTAGTGTTACTGAATGGAAGTGTTTTTCCAACTAATATATTATGTTTTGGAATGAATTGATTCTGTTTAGAGGTAGTCCTCCACCTACGATCACTCATTCAGCAACCATGAAGTTGGAACCGTCACAGTGTCCCTACAGTCACATGATCACCATTTGTGACCTTCCCTACTAGTTTCCCACAAGCAAAGGGAAGTTGGCAGGGAAGGTTGCAAGTCGCTCCTGTAACTCCTGCTGCTTTTTTCTCCTGAGGAGTCCCACTATGTCAAATGAGATCCCAGGAATCTCATATTCCTTAACATCTTCCCTCTGTCTGCCCATGCTTCCCAGTGGCCATCCACCATGTTGTTGGCCTGTCCATTCTCCCCAGCTTCTGCCTGCAGCACCCGCATTCCCCCTGCTCCTTCCTTAGCTGGGACTCCTGCCTCTTCTCACTTAATGACCCATGCAGCACTGAGGTTATGATGGCAAAAGGGATTCCCGATCCCAATTGCCAGTCTAATCCGACAACAATCCCTACTGTGGCTATTTATTGGAAGATAGTTGCTTTTTACACTCTGAGCTTCTTAGGGCATTCCAGTGTGGAAAAACTCCATAATAATTATAGAGTTATAAATAATGATAACTCCTGCTTGTAAGATTTTAATAATTACTCCCAAGAAGCAAAAATAGTTCCTCCTATCCTCCTCTTTACACTTCTCCTTAAAAAGGAGCAGGGTACATGTCTACTTTAACCTTCCCAGCTTGTTCTTTAGATGTTTTGAGACTGCTGGCTGAGAATTTTTGGAGTTTCAGTCACAATATACCTAGAGGGTATGTTCTGTAGAACAAGATGGAAGTCAATACTTAATTTGGGTTTGCTACTTAGTTAATAAAGGTGTGAGATAAATGAAAAACAGAACCATAGTTTATATGTAGAATACAGAATAACAGAGTTGGAAGAGACCTTGGAGGTCTTCTAGTCCAACTCCCTGCTTAAGCAAGAGACTCTATACCATTCTGGACAAATGGCTGTCCAATCTCTTTTAAAAAACTTCCAGTGATGGAGCAGCTACAACTTCTGGAGGCAAGCCATTCCACTGAATTGTTCTCACTGACAAAATTTCTCCTTAATTCTAGCTTGGATCGCTCTTCATTAAGCTTCTATCATTTATTTCTTGCCCTTAAGTGCATTGGAGAATAGGTTGAAAGCCCCTCAAATATTGGAAGACTGCTATTATGTTACCCGTTAACCTTTTCATTAGACTAGATATTCCCAGTTCTCATAACCATTCATTGTACAGTTTAGCCTCCTGTTCTCTAATGATCTTTGTTGCTTTCCTCTGCACTCTTTCTAGAGTCTAAACATTACTACTACTACTACTACTACTACTAAACAAGTAGTGTTCAGCCTACTACTTTTCAAAGACACAACAAAGCAGACACAGTGTAAATTAGAGAATGACATTGGAATGTTATTGATAAATCCATCAGGGTGACCTTAATTCCTTCCTCCTAGGTCAGCACGGTAGCTATACTTAGAGATATGTCCAGTAAATATCAACCATCTAGTTCAGATGCCCCCAACCTTTTGGGCACCAGGGACCGGTTCTATGGAGAGAGTTTTTTCCATGGACCAGAGGAGGTGTGGTTTCATGTGCTGCCTGCATTCCACAAACATTGCTTGTGTCATGGTTCTGATTAATGAGACACTTCAAACAACATTCAGGCATTGTTTTATCTAAAGTCTATAATAATGAAATGAAGCATCGGCACTCGTGGATGGATGCCAGAATCTGAATTCTCCTCCCCTTGACCCCCACATCATACAGAATTTCCCTCCCTTATTTACACGTCATGAATCACATTTACCAATTAATTCAACAAACAAAGTTTCACTTCCCTTGTGAAGTGGCTCCCTTATCTTGTCAAAACATCTGGGTTGCATTTCTCCCGTGTTTTAGTGATTCAAAACCCAACAGTTAAAGCAAAAGGCTACCTCTTATATTGTCAGTGCAAAAACATGTCAATGTTTGCAGCATTGACAGCTTGTTTGTGTGGCCCGGTTTCTGGCATGCCACTGCCCAATGCCGGTCCGTGGACCAGGGGTTGGGGACCCCTGATCTAGTTTACTGGGCTAGTGGACATAAACCTGAGTATGAGAGAGCAAGGGGGGTATAGCAGTTTAAAAGGCAAAGGCATTTCTTGGTAGCATCAACTGAAGTATAACATCCAGTTTGTGAGTTCTAATAGGACAGCTCCACTTTGTTTCAGACATAGCTCAATTGTGTCTAATTTTGCATGTGCCAGTTTAAGGAGTGTGTCAAAATCTGAAATATATCCAGACATTACAGACAAGGGTGTCAGAGATGGTAAGAGGCCTCAACAGCAGCTCCTGTGAGGGAAGACAGAAAGACCGCTGTATGTTTAGCCTGGAGATTGAGATGACATGATAGCAACTTTCAAGTATTTGAAGAGCTGTCTTGTAGCTGCTGAAACAAGTTTTTCCGTTGTCCTGGATGGGAAACGCTTGAACTAGTGGACTCAAATTACAAAGATGGAGCTCCTTTCTGGAAGGAAAATTTCGACCTTGAGGGTGCTGGTTAAACTTGCAATGTCTTCAAAATTTAGGATGGTATGTTTAATCTGTTTTGCTATTGGTTTTTTGTTGTTTATTATTGCTGTGTTTTTATGTTGTTTTTTTCACATAGTGTTGTAAGTCACCAGGAATCTGTCTTGGCAATCAATAGGTCTGCTTCTCTTAGCACAGGTCTTAGGATTTTGTTGTTCAGTCACTAAGTCATGTCCGACTCTCCACACCATGGAGTACAGCAGGCCAGGCCTCCTGTCCCCCACTATCACCCAGAGTTTGCCCAAACCCAGGTCCAATGCTTCAATAACACTATCTAGCCATCATATTCTCTACTGTCCCCTTCTTCTTTTGCCTTCAATCTTTCCCAATATCAGGGGCTTTTCCAATGAGTCCTCTCCTCTCATTCAGTGGCCAAAGTATTTGAGTTTCAGTTCTTAGTATAGAAGAGGCATAAATTTTATCTTTCATTGAGTCCACAACGGCCAACAAATGTACCGGTTGCAGCTGCAGAGGGAATCACCCAAGAGCGACCTGCAAGTTCCGAACCGCAAAGTGTCGTTCCTATGGCAAGACGGGACACATCCAAGCCGTCTGCCGGAATCACAACCAGGACAGCCAGCATGAATTTCAATCTCTGGATGCGGTGCTAAAAGGTACTGAGCCCCTCCAGCGCACACCTCCTAATTTTTGTGAGAGCAGGAGGACCGTGTGTCACACGGAAATCCACTGTCTGCTCACCCCAAAAATTAAACTAGAGGTCCATCTGCAAGGTGTACCTTGCAAGATGGAACTCGACTCCGGTTCTGCAGTCTCAATAATTTCTTACGAGACTTTTAAAGTGGTTTGCGGCCGGAGCAAGCAGTGGGTTCCATTGAAACCCACCAGCATACAGTTGTCCAATTTCCAGCATGCCCCTATTAAAATCAAGGGGGAGGCCACCATGTTAGTGGGGTTTAAGGAATTCAAGGGTCCCTTGGACGTACTGGTAACCGAGGGACAGAGGACTAGTTTAGTGGGGCTGAATTGGTTTGAGGCTTTGGGCATAGGGATCTCAGGGATCCATAATACCCAGGCAAAAAGCCTCGAATCCATCTGCAAAACGTTTGCAGACATATTTGATGGCAAACTTGGCAAATACACAAGGCCCCCCATTAAATTTAAGCTAAACCCAAATGTGCTGCTGGTACGAATTAAGCCCCGTAGAGTCCCATTCGCGCACAAGCATAAGATTGAGAGCAAATAGGATAAGTTAGTTAAACAAGGGGTGTTAGAGCTGTGGAAGGGGGAGATTGGGAGACCCCCATAGTTACCCCACTAAAGGCTAACGGACAGGTTAGAATTTGTGCAGATTATAAGGCCACGGTGAACTAGGCCTTTAGTCGCATGCTTACCTGGTCCCGAAGGTCCAGCACGTCCTCTCTGCAGTCCAGGGCGGTGCCATGTTTGCCAAGTTAGATCTTGCACAAGCGTACCAGCAGCTCCCGGTTACCAGGGAGACGGCTGATGCTCAGACAATTGTTACACACAGAGGAGCTTTCAGAGTTAACCGTTTGCAGTCCGGTGTCTCTGTAGCTCCTGGAATTTTTCAAGAGGTGATGGAGAAGACTCTGAAGGGCATACCTGGAGTATGCCCTTATTTTGATGATGTCCTGATTGCTGGGGAATCTGAGGAGATTTTGGCTGACAGGCTGCAGGCTGTTTTAAACAGATTCCGCTCTGCAGGGCTCAAACTAAAAAAGGAAAAGTGCAGCATTGGAGTGGCATCCACTGAATTCTTAGGGTTCAGAATTGATGCCAAGGGAATTCACCCAACTGATAACAAGGTAAGAGCAATTAAAATGGCTCCTACTCCTAAAAACAAGGCTGAATTGCAAGCTTTTCTGGGATTACTTAATTTTTATCATGCGTTCTTGCCCCACAAAGCAGCAATTGCTGAGCCTTTACACAGATTGTTGGACAAGAAAACCCCATGGAATTGGACCACGGTCCATGAACACAGTTTCAAAAATTTAAAACAACTTTTGTCCAGTAATTCAACTGTCACACATTTTATAGAAAATAAGCCCATCTGCATCGCATGTGATGCATCCCCTTATGGCGTGGGCGCTGTTCTGAGTCACATAGATGAAAATGGGGAGCAGAAGCCTATTGCTTATTACTCCCGAACACTGTCCAGGGCAGAAAGAAATTACGCTCAAATTGATAAAGAGGCCCTGGCAATAGTGTTGGGAGTCAAGAAATTTCATGATTACCTGTACGGCAGGGAATTCACTATTTTCACAGATCACAAACCCCTGTTGGGACTGTTCACGACAGATAAACAAACACCACAAATTCTATCCCCGAGGATGTTAAGGTGGTCCATATTTCTATCTGCGTACACAAGCAAACTGGTCCACAAACCAGGAAAGGATATGGGCCACGCAGATGCATTAAGTAGGTTACCTTTAATCATGGCCGAGCCTGATCCGGTGCCAGCCGAACAAATACTGGCTATCCAAGATCTCCCAGAGTGCCCTCTCCAGGCTAAGGACATTGCTGCTGGTACCACAGCAGACAGGGTCCTGAGCAGGATCTTAACGTGGGTAGTCTCAGGGTGGCAATAGAAGAGTCCAGGCCAGAGCAACCACACGTCCCTGTACACAAGTGGGAAGTAACACACACTCCCTGGTCCAGGGTACACATTGATTACGCTGGACCATTTCAAGGACAACTGTTTTTGGTGGTGGTAGATAGCTATTCCAAATGGCTGGAGGTAGTCCCAGTTGCGAGTATGACCACAGCAAAGACTGTCCAGGTGCTCAGGGGACTATTTGCCACGCATGGCCTGCCTGATATGTTAGTCTCTGATAACGGCCCACAATTCACATCTGCTGATTTCCAGGCTTTCACCAGGGCCAACTTGATTAGGCACGTCACATCCGTGCCCTTCCACCCATCGTCCAATGGACAAGCAGAACGCATGGTGAGAACGACTAAGGACGCGTTGAGACGCATCATCAGTGGAGACTGGCACCAAAGGTTGGCTCAATTCCTTCTGGCACAACATACCACACCATGCACAACCACTGGCAAAAGTCCTGCAGAACTACGTTGGGGAAGACGGCTTATCACCAAGTTGGACAGACTCCACCCCAACAGAGTGGCCGCAGAGACAGAACAACCAAAACCCACCAGGGAAATAAACATTGGCGAAATGGTTTGGGCTAGGAACTATGGGCCGGGGCATTTGTGGATTCAGGGGGTGGTAGTTGACAAAACGGGGCCCTTGTTATACATTGTAGAGGTGGAGGGAGGCCGCCAGGTCAGGTGACACATAGACCAATTGAGGAAGCGTGCTCCTGAGAAGCCACAAACCAACCAACCCCAGCAACCATCAACAATGGGTCCAGGGAAGGAGGAGGATCTCACAGTCATCGAACAGTTGCCAAGGAGTTTTGGCAGGGCTGAGCAACAACAGGTACAGGCCCACCACGACAATGTGGTCGTTAGGGCCCAGGGCCAGGACTCAACTAATTACTCTGCTGACCAAGCCGGTGAGCAAAATATGAGACGGTCATTCAGGACTCATAGGCCACCTGCGCATCTAGAGGACTATGTAAGGTCATGAGGGTGAGGGTCACGTGGTGTCTCAAAAGAAGTAACCAGTGCAACAGTGTATTCATTTTTTTTGTGTTGTTGTTTATTGTTTGTTCTTCTGGGGGAAGGGGTGTTATGTATATAGATGTATATAGTTGGGTGATCATATTAGCAGTGGCCACTGACACCACCAGGTGGTGCTATAGTGCAACAGGATTGGCTGGCCCACAGACGGCGGGAAATTCAGTTAAAGGGATTGGCCTGGGGTGTACCTGGCCAGGTATATAAGGGGTCAGGCAGCCCTATTGTTCCAGTTCAGTCTGACCACAAATAAAGAGCTGATATGCTGCACTCATCTGACTGGCATCTTTCCATGCGGTCCACGCAGTCCAAAACCCACTACACAATAGTTCCCATCCCTCCAAATGTTTTAGTCTTGTATTTTTAGTCTCACAGCCATCTATTTCAAGCCTGCCGTTCTTATATCAGCTTTATAAACAGAGATAATGTGCATTCACATTTTACTCTCTTTGCTATACTGAACCACTTTAAAGGGCATAGGGGATAACTAAGAATCTCTACCAAGGCACTCATCAGACAAACGGGGCTTAAATCCTCCCTAACAAATTAATTAGATAAAATATCTCAGATAAATCTCTCCCTAATTCACACAAAGATTAAGTGATGGAGTGAGGAAGTACAAGCAGACTTTCAAGATTGTCTTACTACAGATGTTCCAATAAAAGTAGTTTTAGATCTCTGTGGCATGAGTTTCTTGGACTGGCCTACTTTACAGAGTGGAGAAACACTTTGTTTCTCCCAAGGTCAATTCATGCATTAGTCTCTCCTATATTGTAAAGACCCCTTAACCAGGTATTCTGGCACACTCATTCACTGTATTATATTACATATCTGGCATGATTTAAACAAAGGATTTGTTGTAGAGAATAGAAGAAAGATACACCTGCTCTTATATTTTCTTGTTCCTTATATTATCCTTCTTAGCAGTTCAATCTTGTGTCTTATCTAACTTTTGGAAACCTGCCTGTTCACTCACCATCCCCTTCTCCATGTGTGGCTTTATTCTTCTTTTTAAGTGCAGTTATTCAATGGTTTGCATTTTCTTTGGCACAATCTTTCTTTGGTATATGCGTAACAATTTGTTCCAATTCCTACAATTTTTTCCCTTATTTGTTGTCATACAGCTGTCATCAGTTTAATTGCTTGCAGCTTTAAATAGTTCAGCAGGTATGTCAGCGTAATATGAGTTACAGAGATAGATATAGAGATAAAGATAGATAGATAAAGATAGATAGATAGAGATATAGACAGACAGATTTAACATGCTAGGAAGTATCCAGAAAGAGGGGAATGTAAAAAAAGTTTTAAAAAAAGTTTACAGGTACTATTTAAAAAAGCTTATTTTAAAATCATCATTAAAACATGACTCCTGGAGTACAGGTAGTTCTTGACATATGACTGTTTATCAATCATTCAAAGTTATGATGGTGCAAAAGAGAGACTTATGACCAGTCTTTGTACATTTGTGACTGTTGCAGCATCCTCGGGGCATGATCAAAATTTGGGTGCCTGACAACCAGCATTTATTATCAGGACCCAAGAATGACATGTGGAAACTTCTTAAGAGTAGTTTTCTTTATTGTTTACTTTTACTTCTTGATTTCCTCTGTTTATTCACTGGGGGTCCTTTCTTGCTTGTTTAGCCTATTCAGTCATTTTATGTCGTTCTGTTTTTTCCAAGGCATTCATCCTCCTTTTTCTTGCTATGTGTTTTTAAGCACCTACTGCTCCAAACCCATTTTCACAAACACTCTTGTCAGGGAAGGTCAAATAAGTCATTAATAAAAACGTGGGAAGAGTCCAGGACTTGATCTTGTGATAGTCCTCAATATCTCACTTCAGTCTGACAAGCAACACAAATAAGATCTTAAGCCACCTACTTATCTACTTAATTGTCATGCCATCCAATCCACACACAACTAGCTCCACTGTCTTTTAATATCTCTGATCTTTCACTCAGTAGCAAGAAGGATCTTGATCTACCATGTCAGGGAAGGCTGTGTATGATCCAATAACTTTGACACTTGTACCGTTCACATATACAGAAAAAGGATTGGAAGAATCTATAGCTGCAGCACAGAAGCTAAATTGTCCAAACTAAAAGCAACAATAAGGTACACTGGATTAAAATGGGGATTTAATAGTGAGATTGAAGCCATAAATTAGAATAATCAAATACTATTTAATCCCTTAGGGAATGTATATGCTTAGTGGGAAGAATTTTTTTCCAATATAAAGAATATTCCAAGATTATTATTTTTTTAAAGTAAATAGGAAGATACCTTCACAGATGGGTGAGTTGAAGAGAGGCTTCATATGCAAATTCTTGTAGTGTTTAATAGTAGCATATGCAAACTTTGCATAAATAATATGGAAATTTCCAGTGTTAAATCATTAAGAATATCCTAGTGGGTCTAGTAGATCTGCCCAGTGCCTAAAACTGAGGCGTCCTTGAAAATGAATCAAAGACTCTCATAGTCAGGGTACCTATAGTCAGAGAGATTTATGGATTGCTTTTAGGCTACTGACCTCTCTACCTCGTGATCAAAATGGCCACAGAAACAGAGAAGTTGATAAATGAGGAAAGAAAAACAGAGCTTCCAGTGGAGTTCCCAGCTAGTCCCTAACCCTAGGCTACCTTTTACTTGAGACTTGTTGGAAACATGTGAAATTCAAATACGTTTCTGTCCTGATCAACATTCAGCTGAAAGCCTGAAAGCTGTAAAGCAAGGGTGTCCAGTCTTGGCAACTTTAAAACTTGTGGATTTCAACTCCCAGAATGCTGGCTGGGGAATTCTGGGAATTGAAATCCACAAGTTTTAAAGTTGCCAAGGTTGGACACCCCTGCTATAGAGTCTTCAACTCCTCTAAGCCACACCATCAAAATGTAAAGCTGCTTTCCTGAAAGCAACCATTCTTTCTGCAGCCTGTTTATACTCTTATTTTATTTTTGCTGCCAAATGTACCTGCAGCAAATGCACTTCCAAATCAGAGAATGTATAGTCATCTGCCAGAAATAGATGCTAAACCACTCATCCATCTGAACCAACCCTGAATACTTGTCTATATTGAGATTCTGATCTCAATAGCTTCTTGGGGCTTCAAAGGAAGAAAGATCTTTCCTATTACCTTCCTCTGACTCCTTCAAAATAGAGAATACTTGAGGCCTTTTGCATGGCAAACATGTCTCCATCACTGAACTTGGGCCCCATCATCTACCACCTAGTCCTCTAAACATCACAACTGATATTCTTGTACAGCATTCAAAATGTAAAAAAGCTCATTAACTTCAATGCAAGCATTGCCAAGAGCAAATAACCTGTTGCTGCTGGGTTGTTTGCTGTCACAATGAGAAGGTGGCTGGATCCACTAAGACAGCAATTCTCAATACAAAAGGCCCCAAGGTAATATACTCTCTTATGCAAAAATGATAAATTGGCATTTTACAATGAAACGAAGCTTTAAATTGTTGAAAGAATCAGGAAAAAAGACTTTACAAGACACCAAGCTTTTGTTCCACTTAAATAGTGAGAATTCTACAGCAGGGCTTATAACCTACTTGTTAAATGTAACACAATACAGAAAATAAATAGGTGCTCCCATGAAACTTTTCTAACTGCTTCTTAATGTGCCAAACCCTGGTGTCTACTCATGCAATTGTGACTTTGCTGTTTTTATTGCACATCCTCTGGTTTTTTTTCCAGAAAGCAGAAAAAACCTGAATGATTGTCTCAACAGCAGAGTTACAATTCACATCAATGCTCAATTGCTTCCTTTAAGTGAAATTGGAGCACTTTGAACAAATGAATCACATAGAATGGAATGGAATGGAATGGAATGGAATAGAATAGAATAGAATAGAATAGAATAGAATAGAATAGAATAGAATAGAATAGAATAGAATAGAATAGAATAGAATAGAATTGAATAGAATAGGAATAGAATAGAATAGAATAGAATAGAATAGAATAGAATAGAATAGAATAGAATAGAATAGAATAGAATAGAATAGGAAACTGGAAGGGACCTTGGAGGTCTTCTAATCCAGCCCCCCGCTCAAGCAGAACCATTTCAGACAAGTGACTGTCTAGCCTCTTAAAAATTTCCAGTGATGGAGCGCCCACGATTTCTGGAGGCAGGTTGTTCCACTGGTTAATTGTCCTCACTGTCAGGAAGTTTCTCCTTAATTCCAGGTTGATTCTCTTTGATCAGTTTCCAACCATTGTTTCTTGTCCTGCCCTCTGGTGCTTTGGGGCAGCCCCTCAAATACTGGAACACTGCTAACATATCCCCCCTATTTCTTCTTTTCTTTAGACTAGCCAAACCCACGTCCCGCAGCCGTTCTTTGAATGTTTTAGTCTCCAGGCCTTTGATCATCTTAGTTGCTCTTCTCTGAATTTTTTTCCAAACTCTCAACATCTTTTTTGTGATATGGTGACCAAAATTGGCTGCAGTATTCCAGATGTGGTCTTACTAGGGTTTTATAAAGGGTTTTATAAATAGTTTTGAGTATTTTTATATACCGGTAATTATCTTTCTTATTATCTTATATAACTTTATATTACAAAAATAACATCTAAAACAAAATACATCTTTGAAAATTTTTAGCACCCTCTACTTGCAACTCTGCAGCCTTCCAAATCTGTTTGTTGGCAACTCTTTAAATAATATAGGAGCATTACTACCCTACTGTTGGGGTCACCACAAGCAAAGGGCAAACCTCTAGCTAACTGGGACTAATTTGCTCAGCATGCTCTTTGAATTCTTCCACATTTAGGAAGGTTTCTGTCCTTCTGGAAAGCCTTTTCAGAGATTGCAAACAGCTGAATGGGGCAAATGGGGTGGGATGAAAATGAATGTAATGAATTTTTCTATCACACCAAGTAGGAGTTGCACAGCCCTTTGCCTAGGATGTTCCAACTCTGGCATGGAGCCAAAAGAGCCTCGTGTCTTGAATGTTAAGCTTAACATAATTTCATTGAGTTGTAATATTAACTTGTGATAAAAGGTCCATTGGAGTCAGACTATATACTTTAGAACCGATTGACTCTGGGCCATCAAGTTGGTGTCAATTCTTAGTGACCGCTTAGATCAAGATCCCCCCAAAGTGGTCAATTTTGATCCCAAGGGTTGATGGGACTATCCAAGAGGTCAATGAATGGCTGGGGATCATTAGGGGGTCAGTAAATATCAGGCGGTATGTGTGTGTGTCAATAGATGATCAGAAAATCATGGAAGGGTGATTGGAGCTATTAGTCTTTTGGGATCTCTATAGAGGGCCACATCATATAGAGCCCTGGTGGCGCAGTGGTTAAGTATAGTATTGCAGGCAAACTCTGCCAACAGCCTTGAGTTCGATCCTGATGGGGCTCAAGGCTCATCCTTCTGAGGTCAATAAAATGAAGACCCAGATTGTTGGTGGCAAAATGCTGATGTTGCAAACCACCCAGAGAGAACTATATGTCTAAATACAAAAACTACCATTCCCTTGTCCTGAAGGTAGCTAGTGCCACAACAGCATTACCCAGATTTGTATGATCAGCAGTCAGCAAGAGTGGTTGATGAAGTGATTTTCTCTATGATCATTTTTCCCGAATCTGGTCCTTCAGGTTTTCCAGCAGTGCACCCATCACCGCTGTCACATCCACTTGTGGTCTTATTCTCTTTCAACTTTAGAATTAGGGCAGCTCAATTCTAAAACTTGTAGCCTCGCTCCAATGCGTGGTACAGCATCTACTTAGCTTATTCTTGTGTGTGTTCTCTCTTTCATTAACTTCCTAAGCTGAAGAAAGAGGAGAGCAAATCTGTTTCTGGATAATAGCTACAAACATGTACAGCCTCTAGTATTCATGGTTCCCCCAAGAAACAGATTGTGTACTTGCTGTACTTCTTACAAATGTATTTGAACCAACCAATCTGAGATAGCAATAACTCCAGTGCCATTTTTATAGCCTTAAATGTTTCATTTAACAAATCCAGTGGCTGCTTCAATTGAAAGATTAGAAAAGGATGTAATATAAAAGGCAGCAATTTGATAATTTTCATATATACCTTTACTTGGTTCAGATAGTCCTTGACGTACGACCAGTTGCTTAGCAACTGTTATGACAGACCTACCTGAGGGCTACTTATGACCCAGATTCTAAGTTCCAATATTGAGGCCTCCCTGCACTCATGTGACTGAACTTTGGGTGCTCGGCAACCAGCATTTACTTCCTGTTTTCAGCAAAATTGTGCCCATAGTGAACCACTGATTCACTCAAAAACAGCAGCGTTCACTTATTGACTGCCATATTTATTTAATTACTGCAAAAAGGTTGTCATGTTTTATGACTGTCACAACGTAGGATTTACAATGGGTAGGCTCAAGGACTACTTATATGCTATATGTCAGGGGTCTTCAAATTTGGCTCTTTTATGACTTGTGGACTTCAACTCCCAGAATTCCTCAGCCAGGCATGCTGTCTGAGGAATTCTGGCAGTTGAAGTCCACAAGTCATAAAAGGGCCAAGTTTGAAGACCTCTGCTACATGCTAAAGTTGCTTTCATGTTCCATACAAATTTTACTATGTCTATAAAAGTCACCTAAAGTTAATTTTTTCTTTTTAAGAAAAAATTACCCCTTAATTTGGGATAAAATTGGGGTGACTGGAGCCGAGCCTTTACTGGCCAGATGCCCTTCCTAACTCCTACATGGAGTTCACAGCAGGTATTTTCTCTTTGCGCCCTGAGAAACAACTGCTGCTACCTACGATTGAACTCTCAACTTTCCAAGTGGGAGGGAAACGTCTTCACCATTAGGCCACCACACCACTCATTTATGTAGTGTAAAAACACATGGTTTCTTCAAATAAGAATATAACTATCTTACAAATAGTGATTACTGTTCATTACAGTTTCCATCAAATGAGTTCTCACGTTTCTCCGCCTCATATTAGGAAATATCATTGCTTCTGCTCCTCTTTGGGAACTTTAACAATAATTGTTTGCAGTAAGAATTTATCAAATTGTCAGGATGTGGATTATCACAACAGTCAAGAATAGGACAGTTCTACAAGAGACAGATTGCTGAAACTGGGTATATTCATGATCCAAAATACCACAATTACCAAAAAAGCCTGAAAAACAGTATGATATTATAGTTTAATGTGGATTTCATAGAGCCAACACTGTAGGAAACCATGCAATATAGAGAACTGGGACCAGCAAGAAAAAATAATGAGGGAAACATACAACAGAAAAATAAAGATTTTCCATTTACTTATTCCATCCAGCATAGATTGAATTCTTTCAATGGGGAGTCCTGAAAGCAACTAGATATGTGAAAAGCAAGCTTGTAAACAACACACAGAGCTGTCAAAGTCTCTTTAACTCATTATTGTCTCTTATCAGCCTTCCTCAGCCTAGTACCTTTCAGATATTTTTACATGGATTCCTAGGATTCCCAATGAGTGCAATTTTCACCACTACTTCTCGAGAACTGTTACAATTCCAACATGTCTGCTATACAGGGAGTGCAGAATTATTAGGCAAGTTGTATTTGTGAGGATTAATTTTATTATTGAACAACAACCATGTTCTCAATGAACCCAAAAAACTCATTAATATCAAAGCTGAATATTTTTGGAAGTAGTTTTTAGTTTGTTTTTAGTTATAGCTATTTTAGGGGGATATCTGTGTGTGCAGGTGACTATTACTGTGCATAATTATTAGGCAACTTAACAAAAAACAAATATATACCCATTTCAATTATTTATTTTTACCAGTGAAACCAATATAACATGTCAACATTCACAAATATACATTTCTGACATTCAAAAACATAACAAAAACAAATCAGTGACCAATATAGCCACCTTTCTTTGCAAGGACACTCAAAAGCCTGCCATCCATGGATTCTGTCAGTGTTTTGATCTGTTCACCATCAACATTGCGTGCAGCAGCAACCACAGCCTCCCAGACACTGTTCAGAGAGGTGTACTGTTTTCCCTCCTTGTAAATCTCACATTTGATGATGGACCACAGGTTCTCAATGTGGTTCAGATCAGGTTAACAAGGAGGCCATGTCATTAGATTTCCTTCTTTTATACCCTTTCTTGCCAGCCACGCTGTGGAGTACTTGGACGCGTGTGATGGAGCATTGTCCTGCATGAAAATCATGTTTTTCTTGAAGGATGCAGACTTCTTCCTGTACCACTGCTTGAAGAAGGTGTCTTCCAGAAACTGGCAGTAGGACTGGGAGTTGAGCTTGACTCCATCCTCAACCCGAAAAGGCCCCACAAGCTCATCTTTGATGATACCAGCCCAAACCAGTACTCCACCTCCACCTTGCTGGCGTCTGAGTCGGACTGGAGCTCTCTGCCCTTTACCAATCCAGCCACGGGCCCATCCATCTGGCCCATCAAGACTCACTCTCATTTCATCAGTCCATAAAACCTTAGAAAAATCAGTCTTGAGATATTTCTTGGCCCAGTCTTGACGTTTCAGCTTGTGTGTCTTGTTCAGTGGTGGTCGTCTTTCAGCCTTTCTTACCTTGGCCATGTCTCTGAGTATTGCACACCTTGTGCTTTTGGGCACTCCAGTGATGTTGCAGCTCTGAAATATGGCCAAACTGGTGGCAAGTGGCATCTTGGCAGCTGCACGCTTGACTTTTCTCAGTTCATGGGCAGTTATTTTGCGCCTTGGTTTCTCCACACGCTTCTTGCGACCCTGTTGACTATTTTGAATGAAACGCTTGATTGTTCGATGATCACGCTTCAGAAGCTTTGCAATTTTAAGAGTGCTGCATCCCTCTGCAAGATATCTCACTATTTTTGACTTTTCTGAGCCTGTCAAGTCCTTCTTTTGACCCATTTTGCCAAAGGAAAGGAAGTTGCCTAATAATTATGCACACCTGATACAGGGTGTTGATGTCATTAGACCACACCCCTTCTCATTACAGAGATGCACATCACCTAATATGCTTAATTGGTAGTAGGCTTTCGAGCCTATACAGCTTGGAGTAAGACAACATGCATAAAGAGGATGATGTGGTCAAAATACTCATTTGCCTAATAATTCTGCACTCCCTGTACAATGGATGTGTGTCCACATAAAAGTCTGCCCCCTGCCTTACTTTGAGATGTCAAAGTTTTGAACCAGTGAGGGAGATAGTTCAAAAATTAGATAGATTAGATAGACTGAGGGACGGACAGATAGACAGACAGACAGAGACATAAACAGACAGACACAGGATCTAGAAAGTTCTCTTTGCAAATCACATCTTCTCTCTGAAACACATACTGGTAAGACTTTGGACTTGCAATCACAAGAACCTAAGCATTTTAGCATTCCTCTGGGGCATACAACAAATATCTCTTCTCACTCCAGCACAGATCTAGCTGGGCATCCTGATAAATAGAAATTTTGGAATAGATAATTAAGGTCAGCCCAAATTTGTTAACTTGTCACTATAGAAATAATAGAACTACAGTACAGTTGGGAGGTCTGACAGGATTAGGCAATGGTCTTTGAAAACATGCAGAGTCTACTATGTAAGCGGACATAGATGGAACGATGTGAAATCTTAATTTTGAAAAATAAAATAAAAATATTTGTGAACATAAAGAGATATTCGGACCAACCTTCCCAATTACATTTTTGAAACCATGGCTCTTCAGCAAGGCATTTCACGATAAGTAACCCTAAGCAACCCTGAATGGTGGCACATCAAACTGATTATAATTCTGTTACAAATGGATTTTATTAATTTTAACACTTGATAAATCATTCAGTACTTTTGGAAAGGAAGTGGCATGTAATCTAAAATAGAGAAGGAACGAAGTGAAGCAGACTGGGTTGGAATCCCCAAGGGAAAATCTCTAAGTTCCAGAAGGTGATATAAACCAGCTATGATCCATTCATTTTAGAAGACGGAGGCTTTTAAAGATATATACCATAGCATTATTCATTAATGTCATGTCAGCAAACATGGAAATAATAGAAAAAAATTATTATAGAGAATTTCAGGGGGGGAAATCTTGAACCTGAAAATTGACAATTCAAAGAAAAGAATCCCTGAATTGTTATTTTTCAGTGGCTAAGCAGCTTTATAATTCTAAGAATGTTAATTACCACAGGTGTACTAAACAGAAAAAAAACCAAGCAAAATGTAAAAGAAAAAACATGAAAAATATTATTTACAACAGCATTATTATACCTTAAAAAAACCCTCTCCAATGCGAAATGTTTTATCAGTTCAAAGGCTATACAGTATTTTATTATATTTGCAAATGTAACATTATACATCATAAAATATTGGAGAGGGAGGGAGAAGACCCATATCAACCATCAATGAGAATTTAACATAAACTGATAAAAACTATATCATTGTTTCTCAATTTGGTGCCCTCCAAATGTTATGGGACTACAACTCCCAAAATATGTAGTCATGGTGGCTGAGAATTTTGAGAATTGAAGCTCCAACAAATCTGGAATACAACAGGTTGCAGGAGGATGGTCTAAATAATGTAATAATATACACGCCAATATAAATTTAGATGAGAATATGAATGTAAACATTCATTAATATACAACATGCATAGACATATACTGACCTTCTATTTCAGAACTGTAGCTTTTGCAGTAATTGTGCTTTACCATCCACAGAGGCATCAATCTAACAGGCACTGTTGATGTATAGTCCCTCTCTTTTGTAAGAATACATGCAGCCAGGGAATTCCTGTACATTCCTCCCACCCACCCACCTACCCCGTGTAGAAATGAAAGCAAGCTATGCAGTCTCAGTGCCCAGCAGATTGTGCCTAGAAGTGCATTGCTTCTAGGGAGTAGAACATCACACGAGATACTGGGTTTCAACTAGCTACCTCCCATACTGGAGCTAATAAAATTGAAATTCTGCTCTTCATTAATAATAGCAACACTTAGCTGTATAACTAGGTGCATGTCTTTTCTACATTTTAAAAAAATATAGACTTGGAGGAAGGGCTATATCTCTCTTATAACTTCCCCTGCACCCTTTGCTGTTTTAATTAATGTTAAAATTCCAAATTTTATAAACCCCTTTTATGCAGTGAGCTCTTAATCTAACAAAACGATTGACTTGTATTTGATGTGCAAGAATACCGACATCTTGTTAGACTGATGGAAAGGAGAATTTAAATTAAAATGTTTTAGCTAAAAGCTATCTAAAATGGGGAAAATTGCCAAGATAATAATTTAACGTCTTCCATTAAAAAAAGTGCAGAGAAAACCTGGGTACTGTTTTACCCCAGAGCAAGAGCCACAGAACAATCAATCTAGTTTCCTGAGCTCAAGACATCTTTAGATTTCTCCCCCTACCCCAAGAAGCAGATCTCTCTTGAATCTGATCTACCAATGCTGCAACAAAACTACTAGATTTTAAAAAGAGGGAACTTTTTTTTCTTCCTATTAGAGAATTACACATAGTCAAAGAGACTACTAATTCATTGATTTAATTTCACTTTCAAAGTGATATAAGACCAATGTTTTCTCTCTCTCCACAGTTACCCTCCATGCACAGCATTCGTTACAGGGTCTTCTGATCTCTGCCTGGTTAGCAGAAGACATGAAAGGCAGAGATAAGACCAGATTCACCTGCATCAAAAAAATGTACACTTCCTGAATATGTTGAAGACTTCATAGCTATGTAGTCATAATTGGCAAGAGGTTCCTTTCACTGCTTCTGCTGAAAGTGAGGAGATGTGGGGTAACAGTCACACATGAGCCAGTCACACGCAAACCAGTGGGTGCAATATCCCACTATCACTGTAACTGTCGTTATTAACAAGAAAGAAGCAGTAAAATTTCACAAAACTTATTTAAAAATCCCTGAAATGTGTATGCAACAGGCTGTTTGCCTGAATTACCACTGTAACTACTACTGAACATGTATGTACAATGTTGCAAGAAGTTCTGTATTATATATGGAATCATATATATTGCTTCCTCCGTTCCCTTCATTCTAGATTACAGATGTTTAATTACTGCATTTCAGTCTAATCAAAATATAATATTCAAGTAATAAGATATTCTAATGGAGCGGGGAGGCAGGGAAAATGAGAAATTTACTGTTGTATTACACAACTACATTTAAAAATTAAATAAAACAAATGTAAAATTCTGGTGCATATACAATACATTGGTTAAGATTTCTAAAACTAGGGTTTTGCTGGTTTTTTTTAAAAAAAAGAAGTATCACTTTTTTGTGATACTATAGTTATGCACAATAATTTATACCTAGTAAGAAATAAAATTTTCCATCTTCCACAAAATATATATAACTATAACATTCACATTGCTAGTTTAAGAAAACAAAATGTGAGTTTTACATATTATGTAGCAAACTTTGTGGACCCTTCTAAATCAATACATGAAGCCTTGATTAAATAATGCTTGAATAACAAATCTGGTTTGTCCCATACAAAACATCAGATTTTTTTTTTAAAAAAACTAAAAGCTAAATAAGTTTTCCCATTTCACAATGGAACAATTACAAGCATAGTTCAGTTACAGGGGGGGAAAATCTACAATATGATAGTAATGAAACAATGAGAAAATATACATAAGTTATCGTCCTCATAGAGGGATTCTGTGTCAATTTCCACAGGGGAATGAGCCAAAACTCAACCTTTTTCTGATCATATTGTTTGGTAAATTCACAGAAGAGAGCAATGCAACATATTAGTATTCAGAGCTAAGCCACATGATTATTAGATTCATCATTTAATTGTACCACTTGAGGCTGGAGCAGTGATTAAATGTTAACAATGTCGTAATGAAAATATGATTTAATTCATTTGTGTTCAAGGAATAGTTATCTAATGAACTTTTGCCTTGTTTGGCTTTGTTCTTGCAAATCATGAATGGTATACAGGTGAAGCTTCTGCTCACGAGAGAGATTTCTGTTCAGTTACTGTGACCTCCTAAGCCCAGTTCCTCCTCCTCATCTCTCATTCTATTCAGGAGGTCCCTGGGTCCAGTTTGGAGAAGGAGACAAGGAAAACCCACTTCTATGGATTACTTACTATTAGCACATTAAAAGCAATCCTTGCTTTATATACATGAGTTTTTCAATAGGATTAAACAGCTTTAGGGTCACTAGAAGAGGTTAGTAATGTCATTTCAGAAGAAGGAATGTTGTTTATATGTTACAGAAATGAACAGGGATGAAAGAAATGAACTGTAAATTTGTTTTAAGAAACCTACATATCAATGTAAAAAAAGTGCAAACATTGTTGTAACTTGTTTAAAAGACAGTAATTTAGACTAAGAAATTTGGATCACTGGTTTTTGGCAAACTGAGTATCAATGCAATAGCTGTTCCAGATATACAAAAGTGGGGAATACATCTAATTTTGTTTTGGTTTTAGTATGACCCCTAGATATAACCATTTTTATTTGTGAACCATGGGTTATGCCTTAGCATGATGTGCTAGCCCAACCATTATAGTTGGCTCAATCCATCCGTGACCAAGGAAATTAAGTAGAATGTGTGCATGCGACAATGTACAAAGATGTGCATAAGCTCATATATTTTTGGATACAAAAATATGGGGGAGCTTATGAACATTTAATTTCCGCTGCAGTCTAAAATGGTACAACCCAACAACACTCACATCACATAAAGCAATTATTATACATTTTAGCTCATAGCTAACATAGATTTCAGGCAGTCCACTCCAGCTGCTCTATCTTATTCTATGTTTTTTGTTAACTGAATATAAAATATTTACATATTTTTCAGATTTTATAAAATTGCACACTGCCTATCATTGTAGCTAGATTTAAAAAATCATCTCCACCCACCCAAAAGGACTGGATGCTATACCAAGTTTACCTTATAACATAGTTAAAATATGCCAATTCTTTATCAAAACATCTGAAAGTGTTTTAACAAACACTCTGCTTCACCTAAAGAGAATAAATTTGTTTTTTTAACCTGGCACCCTCCAGATGATTCCTACATGTCTAAACAGCATAAATAAAGACTAAAATATCAACACATCCTCAAATGCCAAGTTGGAGAAGCATGAACTGGTATTTAAAATACACAAAATATCCATTTTCCAGAGCTGATAATTTGAATCAGATTTCATAAACATAAAGCAGTATTACTGGAAGTTAAATTGGGGGGGCAGGAATATGGGTTTTGCCATATGCATCTTAGGGCTTTTCTACTTCTCTGTCCTATATTAGACCAGCTGTTTGTCATTCTTTATAAAGGATTTATTCTATATTGATTCTTAGACTTGTCTATGGCTTCTCCTCTTACAAACAGAGAATGATTTCCTTAATGGTTATGCCTAGACCAGGCTCACCCATCTCAAACATTTCTGGTATTTTTCTGGCACTTGCTCTGATGTCATTTGCAACATTTAACTATTAATTGGTAAATCGGTGAGTTAATCCTAGTTGACAAAGGCAAGCCCTAACATAAGCTGTGAGTGAAGGAAACATTTTTTGCAGCTGTTAATTGTTAGACCACTTTCTAGGGGTAAATTATTTCATACACTGTCTTCAGGAACTCAAAATGTAACTGTAGCTACAAGTTCATTTTTATCTGATTTATGCATTTGAGTTGAGAAGATACCAAAGTCAATGTGGGGGAAAATACTGCTGCATGCCTAATTAAAATACTAACTTAACTTTCAATTGTTAGAACTGATTAAAACCCCCCAACATCTGTGCATCTTTCAGAAGAATGGATCTCACATGCTGTCAAAGCCAAATGTCTAGAGTCATCTGAGGAGAGCCATGGGTTGGGTAGAAATGGAATAAAATGTATGACTGGAAGATTATATGCCAACAAGCATTTTAAGTACTGATACACTCTATTTTGTGTTTGTGACTACTGCTACTAAGATCTCATCCAGACCAAACATTAACCATGGAAAGCTAAGATATAGCTTCCACTCACCTTAATAGAACATGAAGTCCCCAATGCAGCTGTCTAAAAGCACCTCAAATTAGAACAAGCTGTTGCTTTGTCTTAAACCCCTGGATATCCAAATCAAGTCACTTATTTTGCTACTCCCCTAGAGATTATAATGCAAGTCCACTGAATGGCAAAGTATATGCATATATAGAATCAAAGCAAGGTTACACACTGCACATTCCCTTTTGCACTAAATAAAAAGGTTCATTATTATAATAATAAAAATCACAATTAATATTAGCGAGCTTTCTAAGGAGGAATTGAATATAAGAACAGAGTTAGACACAGGAAAAATCTGTTTTCTATCCTGGAAATCACATCCCTCCTATCATTAGTTTCAAATAATCTACTAAACCACCTAACACAGCTTTCCCCACAGTTTGCCTCCAAGTATTGGGACTACTGGAGGACATCACTTTGGAGAGGATTAATCAGCACAGACACAATACTTTTCTTAACAGAAAACTCACTCATTAAAAAAGAATAAAATAAAAGGTTACCTTATCAACAATGATTATATCATAAAAATAACTTTAAATCAAACAAGGGCATATAGAAATGCATACTATTATCTTACTACAGAGTATATTTTAGAAATGCCCCTGTCAGGAGGTAACTTGTGAGCATGATGAGGGGCCAGGTTGGCTAATCAAAGTTTACAGAGAGGGATGTAGACGGTTCAAGAAGTCACCGATGCTTTAAAACTTGATGGTGTTGAAAACTGAGAGCGTGTTCCAGGAGTTGCAGAAATTGGATTGGTGGTTGGTTGGGAAGATTGAGGAGAAATTTAAGGCAAATACAGAACAGGAACAGAAGTATTTGCCTATATTTGTGATCTGTCCTCTCTCTTTCTCTCCCTTTTTTTTTTTGGTAATAGCTGCTTGTCCACAGAGTTATGATGCAGATGGCTGTCTGAAGTTTTGCTAATACCTGATATTTCAGATAACATAGTAGTCAAACATAATCTTGTTCTAAGCTACCTGAGTTTTTCATGAAGCAGATGAATATCTGACATCCAAAACTGAAGTAGCCTGGAATAGAAGAAAAGGATGGTAGCGGTAAGCAACATTTTTTTTAAAAAAAAATTATATGCACGTGCATATATCCCTTTTATTTCATTTCATTTCTGGTTTAAGAAAGAAGAACAAACACTGAAAGAAAGGAAAACCCACAGATAGTTATGTAGAGCAATGAATTACTAAGTCTCTCCTCAGATTCTATTATTGACCAGGTATATGGAACATTTTTGTCAAATATTATGGCTTCCTGTGTTAAAAAAATTACAGTGGGACAAAAAAGTATTTAGTCAGCCACCAATTGTGCAAGTTCTCCCACTTAAAAAGATGAGAGAGGCCTGTAATTTTCATCATAGGTATACCTCAACTATGAGAGACAAAATGGGGGGAAAGAATCCAGGAAATCACATTGTAGGATTTCTAACGAATTTATTTGCAAATTATGGTGGAAAATAAATATTTGGTCAATAACAAAAGTTCATCTCAATACTTTGTTATATACCCTTTGTTGGCAATGACAGAGGTCAAACGTTTTCTGTAAGTCTTCACAAGGTTTGCACACACTGTTGCTGGTATTTTGGCCCATTCCTCCATGCAGATCTCCTCTAGAGCAGTGATGTTTTGAGGCTGTCGCTGGGCAACACAGACTTTCAACTCCCTCCAAAGGTTTTCTATGGGGTTGAGATCTGGAGACTGGCTAGGCCACTCCAGGACCTTGAAATGCTTCTTACGAAGCCACTCCTTTGTTGCCCAGGCGGTGTGTTTGGGATCATTGTCATGCTGAAAGACCCATCCACATTTCATCTTCAATGCCCTTGCTGATGGAAGGAGGTTTTCACTCAAAATCTCACGATACATGGCCCCATTCATTCTTTCCTTTACACGGATCAGTCATCCTGGTCCCTTTGCAGAAAAACAGCCCCGAAGCATGATGTTTCCACCCCCATGCTTCACAGTAGGTATGGTGTTCTTTGGATGCAACTCAGCATTCTTTCTCCTCCAAACACGACGAGTTGAGTTTTTACCAAAAAGTTCTACTTTGGTTTCATCTGACCATATGACATTCTACCAATCCTGTTCTGGATCATCCAAATGCTCTCTAGCAAACTTCAGACAGGCCCGGACATGTACCAGCTTAACCAGGGGGACACGTCTGGCACTGCAGGATTTGAGTCCGTGGCAGCATAGTGTGTTACTGATGGTAGCCTTTGTTACTTTGTTCCCAGCTCTCTGCAGATCATTCACTAGGTCCCCCCATGTGGTTCTGGGATTTTTGCTCACTGTTCTTGTGATCATTTTGACCCCACGGGGTGAGATCTTGCGTGGAGCCCTAGAACAAGGGAGATTATCAGTGGTCGTGTATGTCTTCCATTTTCTAATAATTGCTCCCACAGTTGATTTCTTCATACCAAGCTGCTTGCCTATTGCAAATTCAGTCTTCCCAGTATGGTGCAGCTCTGCAATTTTGTTTCTGGTGTCCTTCGACAGCTCTTTGGTCTTGGCCATAGTGGAGTTTGGAGTGTGACTGTTTGAGGTTATGGACTGGTGTCTTTTATACTGATAACAAGTTCAACCAGGTGCCATTCATACAGGTAACGAGTGGAGGACAGAGAAGCCTCTTAAATAAGAAGTTACAGGTCTGTGAGAGCCAGAAATCTTGCTTGTTTGTAGGTGACCAAATACTTATTTTACCGAGGAATGTACGAATTAATTCATTAGAAATCCTACAATGTGATTTCCTGGATTCTTTCCCCCCATTTTGTCTCTCATAGTTGAGGTATACCTGTGATGAAAATTACAGGCCTCTCTCATCTTTTTAAGTGGGAGAACTTGCACAACTGGTGGCTGACTAAATACTTTTTTATCCCACTGTATTATTGATTACTTCAGACCCTCCTAATTTCACTGTCTACGTTTGTGAACATTCCAACTTCAACTGTTAAGGGATGATATCCATTTCCAAACAGCATGGTTATATAGTACAGTTATCCAAAAGCTAACCAAGGAGTTGATGCTACCAAAATAAATGCATATTGCTCTCAAATAACCCCCCCCCCCCAAAAAAAACCCTACTACTACCTCATCTTCTTCTTCAGATACTTTAATATTATTATCCGGGGATTTGACGGGTTTCTGTGTACTGGTTCCATTTGTCTCGGCCTTCCCATGCTCAGCTTCCCACTCCTGTAGGACTTCGTCGATGTTAAAACGCCGCCGATAATTTACGAAAAAGTTTTTCACTTGCACCACAGACTTGTTTCCAATTACATCAGAGATGGCTTGAAAATCTCGACCGTATTTCCTGATTGCTACAAAAGAAAATATATCTATCAGTACCATTTCTGAAGCTCAGAGGACAAACTATATAACCTTCAAACTAATACTACAAATTCCTAATACTAAGGAATCCTGTTCAGAGTAGCATGCATTTTCACAACATGCAGGGTAGGTTAGACTGAGTGGCCTAAGATCATCCAATAGACAGGGCTGTAAGACTTTAGCCTAGATCTCCCAGTGACCTTGAATGGGATGTCAGAATAAAATTTGATGAGGACATATTTGCATCAACAGTACTGCAAAAAAAAATGCATGCTGGAGATGCTGTAGGGAATTTATTGACAGACCAAATGAACCTCATTGAGATGGAATGGTTATACTATTTAGAGTTTCAAAGTCAACAACTAAATTTAAGGGATACATCAAGGGTCACACTATTTCTAAACCAATTACAGGTTTATAGAAGAGTGGTAAATCTTGGCTTTCTTAAGTTTCTGCTTCAATGTGGTTATGTATTTATTATTTTATCAAATATGTCCACCAATCTCATGGAAGACAATTCTAGGCCGCATACAATAAAATCAACAATTTATACTTACAGTATCATAAAAACCAATTAAATCAATTACATTAGTTACTAAAAGTATATGTTTGAAAATATTTGATATTTTGTATGGCCAAATTTAGATTCAGCTATATTTCCTTTTAATTTTTCTTATCCCATACTTTCAGACTTTTTCTCCTTATTAATTCTTTCTTCTTTTGTGTATTTTGCTTGTCACTGCTTCTTCCAAAGAGTAAATTCTCTGATAGTTATAAATTAATTTAAGGCCATCCAATTTAATATCAAGTTTTCAGGATTGCTTCACTTTTAAAAGATTGTTGCTGGATTTTAATTTGTTTTTAACATTGTTCACCAGCTAGGCTTTTAAATTAATAACAACAACAACAACGTTGGAAGGTACCTTGGAGGCCATCTAGTCCAACCCCCTGGTCAGGTTGGAAACCCTATACCATTTCAGACAAATGACTGTCCAGTCTCTTCTTAAAAACTTCCAGTGTTGGAGCATTCACAACCTGCTTCAAGAAGTTGGTATAGGATTTCCTGCCTCAGCAGGGGTTGGACTAGATGACCTCCAAGGTCTTCTTCTTCTTCTTCTTCTTCTTCTTCTTCTTCTTCTTCTTCTTCTTCTTCTTCTTCTTCTTCTTCTTCTTCTTCTTCTTCTTCTTCTTCTTCTTCTTCTTCTATTATTAATCGCACAGAGCCAGATGTTCGGACTGGATTTGGCATTTTTGTCTACCTATCGAGTCCTTACCAAGGACCTGGGATAGGCAGATGTGGATGTTTGATGGTATTATAGATATCGTCGCAGGATGGAAGCAGTTCCTATTAAGGCCACCTTTGCAATTGACTAATGGCGAATTTCTCAATGCCAGTGGTGTTCAAGTGGTGCTCCAATTGTTTTGGGATTGCACCCAAGGCGCCTATTACTGTTGGTACTACCCTTGCTTGCCTTTGCCACAGTCTTTCTATTTCTATTTGTAGTTCTTTGTATTTTGTTATCTTCTCCAGTTCTTTCTTGTCTATTCTGCTGTCTTCAGGCACTGCCACATCCACTATCCAGACTTTTTTGTCTTTCTTATCGACAATTGTTAAGTCCGGGATGTTATGTTGCAGGTGCTTGTCTGTTTGAATTCTGAAGTCCCAGAGCAGTTTAACTTCATCATTTTCTATGACTTTCTCTATTTTATGATCCCACCTGTTCTTGCTTACAGGCAAATGATATTTCTTGCAGATCTTCCAATGCACCATCGTTGCTACTTTGTCATGCCACTGCTTGTAGTCAGTCTGTGCAATCTTCTTGCAGCAGCTTACCAGGTGGTCCACTGTTTCTTCAGTTTCTTTGCATAGGTGGCACTTACTGTCTGTTGCTGTCTTCTCAATTTTGACTTTGTATGCATTTGTCCTTAAGGCTTGGTCTTGTGCAGCCAGAATTAGTCCCTCGGACTCTTTCTTCAACTTTCCTGCTCTTAGCCATTGCCAGGTCTTGTTATTTTCTCCTTTTCCAGCTATTTTTTTTTAATGTACTGGCCATATAGTGCTTTGTCTTCCCATGCCTCTATTCTGTTCTTCATTTGGTGTTTCTTGTAGGCCAGTTTGGTCTCTCCAGTAGTCAGTAAGCCTTCCTGATATACTAATTTCAGTGCATCTTCATCATTGTCCTTCAGATATTCTTCCAAAGCCATTGTTTTTCTTCAAGCATCTGATGTACTTGCAGCATTCCACGTCCACCTATTTGCCTTGGTAGACAGAGTCTGTCAATGTCACTGCGTGGATGAAGGGCATGATTCATTGTCATTATTTTTCTGGTCTTCCTATCCATTGCTTTTAACTCTGCTTGAGTCTAGTCCACTATTCCAGCTCTGTATCTAATGACTGGAATTGCCCAGGTGTTGATTGACTTCACAGTATTTCCTCCATTGAGTTTGGACTTCAAGATCTTCTTCACTCTCTTGATGTATTCACCTCTAATCTTTTTCTTGACTTCAGTGTGCTTGATGATGTCAGCTTGAAGGATACCAAAGTATTTGTAGTAATCTTCCTCATCCAGACTCTTAATGTTATTTTCGTGGGGCATCTTTATTCTTTCAGTTTTCATTATTTTTCCTTGTTTGAGAGTAAGTGTGGCACATTTGTCCAAGCCAAACTCTATTGCAATATCTTGGCTATATATACGGACGTGTTCAGCAGCGATTCTATTTCAGATGATGTTTTTCCATACAGCTTCAGATCATCCAAGTAAAGGAGGTGGGATAGTCTGGCAGATGTTTTTGATGTTTGATAGCCATGTCCTGTGTTATTCAGTATTGTTGACGGAGGAAACGGTGTAATAACGAATAGTAGTGGTGATAATGAATCTCTTTGAAATATTCCTCTCTTGATATTAACCTATCCCAGTCTTTCACCATTGACCTGCAACTGTGTCTTCCATTGTGCCATCCATCTTTGCACAAATTTTCTGATGTTTCTACTGACCCTTGTTATTGCTAGGCTCTTGATTATCCAGTCATGTGGCAGAGAGTCCAATGCCTTTTTGTAGTCAATCCATGCCACATTCAGGCTGGTCTTCCTTTTCTTGTAGTTTTCCAAGATCATTTTGTCTATTAGGAGTTGATCTTTTGTTCCTCTGCTATTGCGGCGGTTTCCTTTCTGCTCAGGTGGAAAGAGATTGTTTTCAACTAGATGCTGTTGTACTCCATCAGCCACCACACCAGTTAGCAATTTGAAAGTTGTTGGTAAGCAGGTAATTGGCCTGTAGTTGCCCCTTTTGCTGGATTTTTCATTATTAGGTAGGTTTTTCCAGTTGTTAGCCACTTTTCAATTTCTCCTCCTTGTAGTATATTGTTGAACTGCTTGGCAATGAGTGGGTATATGTTAGATGTTTCAACCAAAACCCATGCAGTTCATCTTCACCTAGTGCTGAGCAATTTTTGATCTTTCTTGCTCTTTTTCTACCATTTTTGTTGTTATTACTAGTTCTTTCATTTCAACTTCTGTTTTATTTGCATCCACTTCTTTTAACCAAGCCACATCCTTGTTGTGTTTCTTTGGGTTATGCCATATCTGCTTCCAGAACTGCAATGTTTCTTCCTTGTCAGGTACTGACTGATTCATTGTAGTTTCTCCATTGATGGATTGGTAGAAACGTTTCTGATTGGATTGAAATTGGAGGTTCTGCCTATAATTTGCAATTTGAGCTTCGTATCTACGGATTTTCCTGGCTATAGCTGTTATTTGCTGCTTTATTATTTCCAGTGCTTCCTTGGTCTTCCTTGTTTCTAAGTGGCATTTCTTGATTAGGTATTTTTTGGTCTTCTTGTTTTTCAGCTTCTTTTCTTTCATCTGTTCTAGCTTGCTTGCATGTGATCTTAACTTGCTGATCCTATTTTCTAGTCTAACCTTCCATTTTTGTGGTGCACTGTTTGTTTGTTTGTTTTTCTTCTTTGTTGATTTTGCATCCCAGGTATTCAGTTATAACTGCAGCTGTGCTGTACATTAGTTGGTTTGTTTCTTGCAGTGAATTGGTGCTTAGATTTGATATTGCAGTATTTGCATCTTTTAATGCTTGTGCTAGCTGTTTCTTTGGAAAAAGCTTCAATGCAGGCAGCCTTATTCTGTTGTTTTTGTGCTGTTCTAGATGCTCAGTTATTCTCTGTTTCAATTCTTTTATTTCTTGAGTTAGAGGGCTTTGTTCTTCCTGAGGAACAGGTGCCTGGTTTCCAAATGAGAACAGTTATATATCTCTGCTGGATTCCTTCACTGCCAACTCCCCCTAGGTTGCCTCTACATTCTAAATTACTTCTGGCAAGGCTTTCATTTCTTTGCCCTGGGTAAACCTTTGCAGTTCATCCAATTCTGTTTCTGTGAATACTTTATTTTTTATTATAAATCAGCGTTGATCTGCTAGTCTCTGTTCTGTTATTTCTGATTCTGGCTGTTGTTCTTTCCAGAAGTGGTGCATTCATTTTAGATATCCTCTTCTTGTTGGACCTGATCTGTAATAACAGATCATTATTTCTTTGTTTTCAATCGCTGTGTATTTGCGATGGGTAAACATCTTTTCTTCCAGTAATTCTGCAGCTGCTGGCCCTGGTTGCTCAGCCAACAGTCCTGAGTCCTGTAACCCATTTTTCACCAGATATCCAGGAACTCCAACATCTAGCGCAGACCTTGTTAATCCGGGCAACATCTGAGCCAGTATGGCATTCTAAAATTTACGTCTCACCATATTTTTTATGGGAGAGACACTCTTTGTCTGACTCCTCTGATGAGACCTGTCCAGTATGGTTGTTGTTGTTGTTGTTTTATTATTATTATTATTATTGGAATCACAGATGGGTATAAAAACAGCATCACTAGCTAAAGAACAGAAATTAGGTTTCAAAAGACTTGCCACCTCTGCCTGAACAAGCCAGTTATGACCCTCTCAAATATGCTCAGTCCCCTAGGCATACAAGTTTGATAAATAAATAAATGAATGCTAATGACTGATCCCACAGGAACTCCAAGCCATATTTCTATGTTAATAAATATGGCTCCACAACCTGACAAAAGCAGAAACAAGGATGTCTTCTTGTAAGCACATCCTTCTAAGTATGCCTGCAGTGGCTGAAATTGAGCACATTTTGCATACAGTGCAAGTGCATATAGAAATAAACTATTCCTATGTTTAAAATATGCACACTGAATACACACACACACACACACACACACACACACACCATGAGGAGTGCAAGACATGAATAAGGCTACCATGTCCAGTATATAACTCTACCCACTTCAACCAACAATCATGACTTGGAATATGAGGAACTGGGTCAGTCATCAGCTGGCACACGGAAAACCATCACTGCAAAAATGAATGAGTCTGGACGCCCTAGAGTAAATGCAGTTCAGTTATCAAATGTTAGCATCAACCCTAAGACATGAGTCAAAAGCAGAAATTTTAGGAATTATTTCACTGGCCAATGAGGAAATGCTCCATCAGAAATCAAAATACAGGGTCATCTTCCCTACAGACAAGAATGTATTTGCAATGCCATACCTTGCACTGCAAGAAGCTGTTCATCTGTGGTCCAGCGTGCATTAAATTTCAATGTTACCTAAGCGTCATGAAACATAAACAAAATAATTTACTTAGATAATAGATGTGCTTTTAAACCTCAGCCCCCAAACTGTATACAAATGAAACAGTAAATAAATTGCTTGAGCAGTCATTTCTTAAATAAAGCCTGCATTATTCTTCTCAGCATGTTTTTTTTTAAAAAAAATCTCTTTTCAAGTGAAATTATACAGGTAGTTCATTGTTTAGTTAACAACATTTAATTTATAACAGCAGAAAGAAAAAAGGGGATAAAAGGAGCGGTCAGTGCTTTTAGCACAAGGTTAGCTACAAGAGTCCATGCATGGGATCACTTTGTCAACCAAGTCAAAATTTAAGGGCACTTGGATTGTGACTTTTCGTATCTTCCTGATCGTGAGCTGTGCACTTCTTCTCATCCTAACTCCTATACTGGAGCTAGAAAAGGAACCAGGATAACTTCCAAAACTGAAAGACCTCTGCAACCCAATGTGATTATAGGGATAAATGGCAAATTTGATCAGCTTGAGGTGCCCTTCTATAAACTTCAGAAGAGGGGGGGGGACATAATTTCTCATTAGCACACATGCTTACCTCTGATAACCTATATTGCTCTATTCCCCCTTCAAGTTTCTCTTTCAGAGAGCTGTTTGTTTGTTTGATATTTTGAATCTGAAAAGAAAGGTTCCTCTTTCAGTATGGATAATACAAAGTTTGAGTAAAATTTGATCTAATCTCAAAAATTCTCTAAAACATTATCTATTCCCCCATCAATCATTTAAACAAGAGCCCCCATTCCTCCATGAACTACAGTTCCCTCCCCCACTAAGATTGGGCTCTTGTCCTTTTTTCCCGTCCCCCTCAAATATCCAATAACTCAGTAGCTGAGAAGTAATAATGGGAAATAGGCTCTTTCATTCTTAGCCTCTTTGGGGACTTTCTAATGTTGATACTTGTAAAAAACAAGATACAAAGTTGGATGGTTCCCAACAGAACCCTTACATTTTTTAAATGATCATGTTCCTATTGCTTACCTATGTCTTCCTTTTCAACACCAAGGCATTTAAAAAACAACAATCCTAATTCACCCTCTGAACTGCAGCCACTCATTATTTTTATTTTGTGAAGATGCCTAAGGAGTTGTTGTTTTTTTCCTAATGTCTGATCATAATAAAAGCTATCTATCTACCTGCCAATGGAACATATGACACTGGTGATACTGTAGGTGTGTTTTGCAATCCACAGTTTTCCATTTAAATGTCTTTTAAAATTAAAATAATCTTTTAAAATGTCAAGCAGAAGAGACAATGTGGTAAATGTAAAAGGAACTGATCATTGTTACATGGATATGGTTAAGTGGATGCCCATGGGACCAAACAATGACCTGTGCAGTAATCTTCTAACCAATAGAGGAAATAGAAGAATAAAAGCTAGCTGCATAGAAGTGGGTAAGGCAGAGGAAATATATTCTAATATTTTATACTTGAATGTGTAAAATTAGAATTTAGATGGAAAACAATAAAATAATTGACTACTGATATAAAAGTTCTCAGAAACTAGAAAGTCCAAAGTATGGAGAAACATGGAAACTGATTTATGGAAATCCGTAATGACTCCTGAGTAAGATGCAGGAAGTTGGCAATTCATCTTGCTGCACTGTAAATAGAAAGCCAAGTTGAAATAATTCTCCTCTAAAATGTACTGCAACTGACAGCTTGTTAATCAGGTCTCATCCTGATGCAAAACATCTCACCCAAGCTATAAATCCTCCCAGGGAGCTGTGAAGTTGAGATTGTTTAAAATATGTATCAGATGATTAAAAAGAAGCCTCGTTCTGTTGCCAGGAGAAAACACATACCTGTCGCTTGATGGAGACAAGCTCCATATCCAGTTGCCTAAGCAAAGTGGTGGCAGCGGTTGCGTTGGCAGACACAGCTTCCACGTCTTCCTGAGAGAGAAACATTCCTTTGGGAGGTTTCCTCTTGGCCCTGTTCTTAGCAGCCTGGGTACTGTGCTTTTCTTTCTTTACCTGAGGTATTGTTTCCACAGGAGGAATCTGCAAAGGAGAGATCTACCATATGTAAGCCTGATGTCTGAACCACAAGCTATCCACAACTACTGCCAGTTCCAAACATACCCGAAGCCTGAGGTAGATAGTCATAAGTGTACTATTTTTCTAAGATCCTGTATTACGAAAGCCAAGTACAAAATGGATACACTGTCTTGCTTCACCTTTATACTAAACCTGCACACTTCCCCATCCTAAGTGGATAGAGTCAGCATTTTCAGAATTTAATGGGTAAAATAGGCATCTAATTTTAATCTTCCCAGAACACAGAAGCCATATGATCCTGAATATGAGTTCTTGAAGCTTTAGGGCATCCATTTTGCCCCTCAAAGTCTTTCAAAAAGGTCAGCTTGCAAAGTAGGCCTGTCCAATCCAAAGGCATCATGGCATCATTCTTCTGGCTTGCCACAGGCCAAAAATCTTTGAAAATCATGTAAGACTGTCTGTACATTGAGCTGTGGGACAGTTTGTTGGTGCTGCCCAAGTACTTTTCTGCTAAAGTAACAACAACACTGGAAGGATACAGACACAAGAGCACAAAATGCACCCATATTGTTAAAATGAAGTAAGATGAAGTCTGCTAAGTATCTTCCTTAAATTCTATTACTGAATAGAGAAGGTAAATGCACTAAGCCAAAACTACACATAATACAATGGCTCCAACATACATGAGAAACACTCTTTACCAAAGACTACCATCCTTACTCCACATCTGGAGAAAAGGACTCAATACCCCATCTAGGGCTAGAGTGACAACATCCACTACACGTTCCAGGCATGCCACTGAAAGCCAACCAAAGTACTCTTTCCAAGCTCAGGCCATCAGCACCTCAGTTTAATAGTGTATCAGAAATAAAAGAAGATATCTCAGTTGAGCGTGGGGGTGGTTGAACTAGAAAAAAAATCTAAAAATTATGTTAGATATGCAATTTCGTGTGTGTCAGCCAGAGGGGAAGAAAAAGAAACTAATTTAAGACAAAACATGAAGGGTCAGATGATTGCAGGCTAATCCTTAAAGCTCATTCCTTTTTATATGCAGCACTGCAAAACTGACGGATAAAGATTTTTGCATGGCTACGAAATCTGCCCTAGAAAAGGTCTTTTGGGGACAAGTACGAAACATAAAGAATGAATCTGAGACACTGTTTTAGATTCCTGCAAAGGAACACTTGGATCTGCCTGCCACTCCGCTAGCAATGTAATTTTTAAAATTTCTTCTGAATCTTTTGATAACACTAAGGACATGTCTGCAAAATGAATGTGAAAAGACCCTTAAAAAGCTCGCTGTTAAGGGAAAGCCATAATTGCTTCTGCCTTTCTTCAAATGAAAACAGCAAAGCATATAGGAATCAAACAACAACTACAGAACCTTCCTACTCCAAGGAAAACCACCTCCAACCTCAACAGGAAATTGTATATACAGAATTCCCAGAAGATTCTGCCTCTTCCAATAAGAAGGGGAGGCACATGAGCCTCACCTTAGTTTGACAAGTCCATTCTACCTAAAAAGTCATGGTGCCTCAGAGGCCTGCTTGCTTCCCTCTGTCTGTTTCCATGTCTGCTCAGTGATAAACATGTTTTATTACAGTGTGTACCTTGAAGGAATACTAGTCACTTTTAATCATCATTTGATCTTAAATCAGTGGCTTAAATCAGCTTTCAATCTTGATGCTAGCCTTTGGTTTGAAAACAAACTTGATCTAGCATTAATTAGGATTTTGCTAGTTTTAGCATCAAGTGCTGAAGAGAGAATCCTCAGTAATGGACTGGGCATACATGAGAGAGGCATTCAGAGAAGGGCTGGCCGAAAACAAGAAAAGAAACACTTCCCAAGACAGTTTCCCTCAACCAGAGTTAAAATACATAATTAGGCTCCTTGTCTTCCTTCGACATGATCCTATGCCCACACAGATTCACTGAAGCATATTCAAAGCCACATGCAGCATTTATCTAGTACTTATGTTGAAAAACTGACTTCACATATTGCACTAAGCTGTAATATATGGGTTTATCTGGTTTAGGGTTAGTATGTTAAGGTGAACTTTGTAACTGCAGTTTATTCAAGACATTATATGTACATACTGTACACTTGTCCAGGCAGTCTCTGAGACTTGGATATAACTGAATGGAAGGAAAACATAATGTAATATGCAAAACAAACAATGTATGAGGGGGTAGACACATGGCTTTATAAGGACATGTATGTTTTCCCTATAAAAAGATCCCAGATTCCTCCCTGGCATTTCCCAGCAAAGGTCTAGCCAAAAATCTTAGCTACTATTAGCAGAAAATAACTTAATCTATATAGGTCAATAACATAATAGGGATTAAGGGCAGTTTTATATATTACTGTGTTTTTAATACTGCTGCACTGAAACATCAAAACATCCACAACACCTCTCACCAGCTTACAAGTGACAAGAGTTCATCACTCTATAGCACAGGTGTCAAACTCAATCACGGCACGTGATGTATTGTGACCTATCATGACATGTTTTGCATTTGTAGAGCTGGGGTGGGCGTGGCCTGTGTATGGCGCATCTGGCCCGCAGGCTGCCAGTTTGACTCCCCTATAGTATGGAATAAATTAAATTGCAGTTTTAGCTTCTAAGCTACGGAAGAGACTCCTAGTTCTTAGCTGTCACATTTCAACACAAAGATAGGTGGTCACCATTCATGTTTTTAACCTTTCTGTAAATATGAAAATTTAGAAAAACACTGTAATTTTTTTGACACCACAATCAATAAATGGCTAGCAGATGCAAGCCAACTTTGCAGGCATCTGGCAATATGTTTTTGACAAACATGCCACTAGAGATGGTTTGAGAAGATATTTCTCATTACATACTGTAAATGGAAAATGGCAAAAACACATGTGACCACAGAACAGCGCCTAGACTTATATACTGCTTCACAGAGCTTTACAGCCCTCTCTAAGCAATTTACAGTCAGCAACTGCGAGCTGGTTGACAAATGCCCAAAATGCAATCATGAGGCCACAACAGTGGTGATGGTGGTATGTAACAGCCAAAACTTCAAGGATGGGTTATAAGTAGCTTTTTTGAAGACTGTTAGAACTTCAAAGGGTCATGAATCAACCATCTTTAAGCGAGAACTATCTATGCTGTTCCTGAGTAACTCATCTTAAAGAAAACTACTTAGATCCGTGTTTCCTTATTATGTTTATGTGGGAAAGTAGACTTACTTTTTCTCCAGTGTGCAAATATTGAAATGTTAATTTTTATCTTAAGCTATAGTGAGATACACAAATTAAAAAATCATTAGAATGGAAGAAGAGGTCATTAATATAATTTAAGAAAACTGTGATGTGAACACTGAAAGAAAAATCTTGTAAAATATCCCCTATTATCATAATAATGAGGACCCAGATTGTTGGGGGCAATTAAGCTGACTTTGTAATAATGCCGCTTGGGTGTGTGTGTGTGTGTGAAAGCCCTAATAAGCAGGCATATACATAGAATGAAGGCTACTGCTAAGCTTGTAAGCCGCCCTGAGTCTTCGGAGAAGGGCGGGATATAAATGGAATTTAAAAAAAATATTTAATACTGTTTAACAATAATAAAGCTATGAATTCTGCAGGTGAGGGAAAACGTAGCCATGCTACTTCTAGAAAAATATGACAGTGAAAGAAAAAAAATGTACATCCTCTTACAGATTTAATGTTCTAGGATAATTTTGGATAATCAGCTATATCACCTACAGGATTATAGAACTGTAGACCAGTTAGCTTTGTCTTAACAATTTTTCCAGGAAAGATTGCTTGTGGCTTTTTAATTGCAATAAGCAATCTGCAAAATAAAAGTGGATGATGGAATGGTTAATAAGAAAGGGGCTGAACCATGCCTAATTCTTTCCCACACATAAACGCATCACTTCTTGAAAGCAGCGAGTGGGAAAATCAATAGGTCATCCTTCTATGTCAAATTATGTCATCATTGGACACATAAGCAAGCCTGCACACATTACTTGCATAAAAGAGCTATTATAAATGTTTTCATAAGTATTTGGGATAAAAGAAATATAGGCAAAATGAAGAGTTTAAAGAATTATTATTATTATAATACCAGGATTCCTAATCTGGGGTTTTGAACTGAAAATCTTACATCTACAGTGAGAGCACAGCCTTTAGCAATGCTAGCTAAGGAACTACAGGTATGATGATTGAAGTCAAAAGTCATTGTTCTCTATTCCGCATTTGTCAGACTGAGCCTAAAATACTGCAACCGGTTCTCAGTACCACAAATTAGGATGAACTCTGAGAAATTGGAGCCTATCCAGAAAGAAACTAAAACAAAGAAGGGCTGGTGGCAAGGGACTTATTAGGGATTCGTGGAGGCACTGAATATAATAGGATTTCTTAAGGGATATAATATAGAAGTACTGTTCATAATTGTTGCAAAGACCAAAGAATTATGAAGAAGTAGATCTCAGTTGGACATCAGGAAAACATTTCTAATAATAAACATAAGACTGCTTTGGGAAGAGGCAAGATCTTCTATACTCCAAGGATTTAAACAGGTTAGATAGCCATCTGTCAGTAATGCTATAGCAGTGGATTCCTGCAGTGAATGGGGAAAGGGACTAAATAATGTTCAAGGCCCCCTTTCTTGCTACATCCCACACATTTGAAGGGTAAAGGGTTGGGAAGGTTGTAGGTGTGTGTGAAAAACAAGGGAGTGTAGGTCAACATGCGTTATACTATCTGGAAAGCAGACAAACTCAAATATTACAACCATCTGTTTGCTTTTGGAAAACACAGCAGATACAAATTAACTTTGACTTTCCCTATGCATGACTACGTCCACTGTTCTGAACAGCATTGCAGGAAATCAATGGCAAATCAAAGGTTATGGGGATAAGGCCTGCATTTGTCTTTTTTATAGTAATGTTATTAAAAATTATAATTAAAAAGACAAAAACTACTACCAAGAAAAACAAAATAAAAATAGAAAGTGCAGAATATAAAAATAAGACAGAAAAAATAAACATAAAGTAATGACTTCCCTTTTCATAACGTATGAACAACTTTAGTAACTTATCTCTTTATCTTAAAATACAATAAATTATTTCTTCTTCCTATATTATTTTTATTTATTTATATCATACCTTTATTATTTTTACACACGACTCAATACAGTGAACGTATCCAACATACCTTCCCTACAACAACCCTGTAAGGTGGGTTGCCTGAAAGTGAGCGACTTGCCCAAAGTCACCAAACTGGCTTTCATATCTCATGTTTTACCTATATATACATCCTTAAAGCTTTCTCATTCAATTTTGATCAGCAAAAGTCCATTAAAGATTACCAGAAATAACATGCTTATTTTAACCGTGACCAAATAAACTAACTTCTTCCCTTTACTTTTAACAATCTATCTTTAAACCCTTCAAATAATGTCCTAGTACTTGATTTCCTTTAATTTTTTTTGTTCCTTTTCCCAAAATTCTTTAAAGTTTTAACATGTCTCCCAATATAAGAAAGTTATCCAAGTCACTCTTCTATGTTATTTCTATATTCCCTTTTAATTATTAAAACATCAGCCAGTTTCTTTTTGATGACAGTGTCTTTTTCTTTATCGTTTTTGTAGCCTGTCATTTTAAAATCCATTTTCAGATTGGTCTCAGTTTTTTCAAAAACATAGTCAAGACACAAACACACTTAAAATTAACTTCTGAATTCATTTTCAACAATATCCTTCAATATGTCCAATGTTAAAACATTTTGTTCCATTTAAGCATTCTTCTCCTTTAATTGTAATAATTAGTTCCTTCTGGTTCCCTCTATAGCAGACATGTCAAACGTCACGTGACGTCACACAACCTATCGGGACAGTTTTGCCATTGCCGGCAATAGGGTGGGCGCGGCTTCCACATGACGCATTCGGCCCGCAGGCCAGCAGTTTGACACCCCTGCTCTAGAGTCCAACCTTCTCATCCTATCATTTTTTTAAAAAGAGAATTCAAGCAAAGCCATTTTCCCATAGGAAGGATTCTTAGAATTAATTCCAAAATCTTATTTCAAATCCATCTAGATCGTTGTCTTTTGTAACTTTCCAAAATCAAAATCATCCTTTTGCTCTTTATTCCCAAAGAATTAAAAATTAAGTCCTTAAACTTGTATTTAAAACTTTTTTCACTAAGATTGAAAGAAACTCACCCAATGCTGTAATACCCATCAATCCAAAGATTCCTAATAGCAGCAAAGCAGTTAACTAGCCATTTAAAAAAGTGACTAGAAAAGAAGTATGCAACCAAAAGTCCTTCTTAAAGGTACTAATAATGTCTTGTGCAAAAAAGAGGGCTATTCCCAGAGCTCCAAATCCTTATGAGAAGCAACTGTGTGGAGAATGTGTGAACGATTTCAAGTCCTCTCTTGTCCAGAGAGGAATTAAAAATAGCCAGTCTACTTACTGGCTTTTCATTCTGCTATTGTCCTCCACAGAGCTGTCCTCAATTTGCCATGCCTTCCCCAAAAGTTCCCAGAGCCTAATTTGTCAAATGTAAAGTCTATGAAAAATATTTTAAAAATTTAGCTAATTATACACCTCTTGTAGAACAGCCATCCAACTTATACAGCTGTAACCTTGGTGGTGGCAAAAACTGATACAAAAAAAACATTGTCATCCTTTTTTTTAAGAACTTGAAATGTTGGGTCTTGTGAAACACATCTTCTATCTTTACACTTCCACCATACTTTGAATCTAGATAAAAATAACTCTGCAAAAACAAACTGATCAAATCCATCACTTAGTTTCCCACTGTGGTCAACCAGACGCCTCTGGGAAGCCCACAAGCAAAATACAATTGCAAAAACTTTCTGCCATTTATTATTCTCCAGAAACTGACATTCAAAAACACACAACCTATGGATTTCAAGAATCTGTGAAGTTTGTTCTAAACCAGCATGTAGTTAGTTTGGTCCTGGATTAGTGTACTATGAAAACTCAAGCACTGCAGTATGGACAGCTTCTGGCAGTTGCTAACAATATTAAACTTTTGAGTCCCAGTGCTACAATGGATAGGAAAGGCCTGAGCTGTACATTTTGACAGCTAGTCTGTTTTGTTTTTTGGAGGAGAAGGGATACATTTTGAGTTTTTCACTTTGGTAAGCTTGTTTGGGAGGAAAAAAATATTTGGTGAAATATTGTTAAACCAACCATTGCTTATTTGGCAAAATATGGTTAAATATTTGGTTATATATATTTATTGAAACATGCAGTCTTACCACATGATGCTCCTTTTATTAACAGCAGTAAGGGAATAATTTTGTTGCTGTGGGAGCCCACAGTTATAGGATGTATGTGCAAACTAGAGCTTCACAGGGATGTTCACCTATCTAGATAGCTCCTATTTCTTTGTTCCCTGACCAAGGAGTCATCCAATCATCTAACGGGAAAAATCAAACTTCCCCTCCCCCCATCTACCCAGTTCTGGTTTTATTAACTGAATGTACCAGCATAGACACATGGGATTGTAAAAGGGAAAAATCTTAGCAGGCACTTTTATACTACTGTTGTTCCTCAATAGTGGTTATTGTTTTAGGACCAGATCCCTGTTCATCTATATCAGTTCCAAAGTAGTCTCTTAAGTTTGCTGATGGAGTCTTGCACAGCTCCCTTGGGAAATACAGAGGGAGGGGGAATGGAATATGGGACCTTCCATGTTCAGAGCAGACGCTTTCTTATAGATTTACATACCTTGTCCTGCAATCAGGGAATAACTTTTCTTTTAGATAATGATCTCCTGCCTATACTCAAAAAGTCAGTCTTCCAAGTTTGCATTGAAAATCCAGCTTCCCGGTTGTATTAACTATAGCTATGGATTTTGTGGTCATCTTACTGCTATGTAAGCTTGTGCCAAATATTTTGAATACAATTCTTTTAAATTCAAAACACCCATTTTGAGTAAAAAAAAAAGCGGTTTTAAAATTGTTCTTAGCAGCTCTGGAAGAATATCAAGCTTAAAAAAAAGGTCTCTTTCTACTTCCACAATGCTCAAAATGTTTTGCATAGCATTGTGGTGTAACCTGCTGTTCCTGCCCTTTAGTTAAAAGATCTAGATAATAAGTGCATATTTGGTGAAGGAAGAAATAGCTAATACAAAATTATATTTGTAGGCACCTAGGAATTATAGGGTACGGAGAAGGAAATTCTAAGCATTATAAAAATATAATATACATACACTTTCTGGATTGAGGATTTGGCATGAAGGCAATTTAACTTGTTTTGAACTATATTAAACATGTCTTTAATTACTAACCAATGCCACACCAATTACCAAAATGGAAGCTTTTATTTAGCATTATATTATTAAAAAATATCAGATAAATTCACCCATGTCACTTTAACAACAGTACTGTAAATATTATGAGAGTACAATGATACAGGAAAAATTTCCAGAGTTCAGTATTAAAAGATCTGCTTATATCCTCTTGTTCAATGCAATAATCCTAATTCTCAGCACTCAATGTTCATTGTTTCAACAATCCTATCAAGTGGGTAAGGCTGAGAGGCACTAGAAGCGATATCTCCTCCAAGGTGAATGGAGATTTGAACCTGGTTTACATCAGCCAACTTTACCATAAAATGATAAAAGTTTACACATTGCATTAATCCATGTTCTATTGGATTATGAGGGACGCGGTGGCTCAGTGGGTTAGGACGCTGAGGTTGTTGATCAGAAGGTCGGCAGTTTGGCGGGTCGAATCCCGAGTGCCGTGTAACAGAGTGAGCGCCTGTTACTCGTCCCAGCTTCTGCCAACCTAGCAGTTCGAAAGCACATAAAAATGCAAGTAGAAAAATAGGGACCACTCCGGTGGGAAGGTAACAGCATTCTGTGTGCCTTTGGCGTCTAGTCATGCCGGCCACATGACCACGGAGACGTCCTCGGACAAGCACTGGCTCTTCGGCTTTGAAATGGAGATGAGACCAGCCCCTAGAGTCAGAAATGACTAGCATGCATGTGCAGGGGAACTTTTACCTTTACCTTTATTGGATTATGATATTTTTTTTAAAATCCCATTTATATCCCGCCCTTCTCCGAAGACTCAGGGCGGCTTACAATTTAAAGCACAAATCAATGTGCTTAGCAATAGCCTTCATTCTATGTATATGCCTGCTTATTAGGGCTTTTGCCCCCCCCCCCCCAAGCGGCATTATTACAAAGTCATCTTATTGCCCCCAACAATCTGGGTCCTCATTTTACCTACCTCGGAAGGATGGAAGGCTGAGTCAACCTTGAGCCTGGTGGGATGCGAACCTGCACTAATTGCAGGCAGCTGGTGTTACTTAAGGAGGCATTAGCCCACTGCTCCACCAAGGCTCTTTTTTGAAGCTACAATTGGATGGGTTCACAAAACATGAATCAAAATAAGTCACTTTATGATTATAGTGATATGGGAACTAGACAGGAAGCCTGAAATGAAACAAAACTAGATGAACTACTACCACTTTATTACCAGGCTACATTAACAGAATCTTGCAAATCTGAAGGTACAAATTTTCCCCCATCACTTTTACCAGACTGATTAATTAGGGCAGGTGTTTTCTAAGTTTCTTTCTTTGACCATTAAGCCATTTAATGGGGCTCCTTTCTCTCGTCTGTTTCCTAGGCAGCATCTCTTCTCCAAGGTCTTCCACACATTCTCTTACACAGATTACTTTGTTGACTTGAACTATGGGGTAACATTCTACTATAAAATAGAACTGTGTGATATAGTGAAATCAGGAGTAATGCCACTGAAATGTTTAAAAAGTCAGCTTTTAAGCTGCATCTAGTACAGTTATACCAAGTTTTGCAATCCAAGTAACGATTGTAAAAAAAATTTTTTAGTCAGAGCCGGTGTAATTTGTACTTCTAGTATTAAAAAACAGTGAATCATAGCCAAGTGGTGGCTATGAAAATATCAAACTTTGTTTCAAAGTCAAATGAAAATACATAACTATTTTCCCACAGCATAACTGAAGGGTTACCCTAATTGATTCTCTGTGCCCTTATTATTGCCAAGAGATTAGTTCTGAAACATTAGAAAGACAAATTTATGGCATCAATTACCCGATGGAGTGAAGAGAGGAAGTTACTTGCATCTTGTGAATGAAATGCTTATAGATGCTGATTATGCATGGACAATTACAATGAAATATGGTTATCTGTTATTGAAATGGTTATATAAAATATATCTTTATATGGATAAGAATCCTATTTATCCTGTCACTATTGCATTTTTTATTTTTGTTTTAATTTTTCCTCTTATTTTTTCCTCTCTGTTCTGTTTTATTAAATAATCCACCCCCACCATAAATTTTTGAAACTTAACATTAAGAAAACCAAGATCATGGCATCTGGCCCTCTCAATTCCTGGGAAATAGATGGGGAAGAAATGGAGGTAGTGACAGATTTTATTTTCCTGGGCTCCAAGATCACCACAGATGGGGACTGCAGCCAAGAAAATAAAAGACGCTTGCTCCTCGGGAGGAAAGCCATGGCAAATCTAGACAGCACACTAAAAAACAGAGACATCACCCTGTCAACAAAAGTGTGTATAGTCAAGGCTATGGTCTTCCCAGTTGCAATGTAAGGCAGTGAAAGTTGGACCATAAAAAAGGCTGAGCGCCAAAGAATTGAGGCCTTTGAACTATGGTGCTGGAGAAGACTCCTGCGAGTCCCTTGCACTGCAAGACGATCAAATCGGTCAGTCCTAGAGGAGATCAACCTTGACTGCTCTTTAGAAGGCCAGATCCTGAAGGTGAAACTCAAACACTTTGGCCACCTAATGAGAAGGAAGGACTCACTGGAGAAGAGCCTAATGCTGGGAAAGATTGAGACCAAGAGAAGAAAGGGACAACAGAGAATGAGATGGCTGGATGGAGTCACTGAAACAGTAGGCGTGAGCTTAAATGGACTCCAGAAGATGGTAGAGGACAGGAAGGCCTGGAGGAATGTTGTCCATGGGGTTGCGATGGGTCGGACACGACTTCGCAGATAACAACAACAACCATAAATTTATAGAGTTGGAAGATGCAATTTAATAGCAATAGAACTTAGATTTATACACCACCTCACAATGCTTTACAGTCTCTTAGTGGTTTACAGTGTCAGCATCTTGCACCCAACAATCTGAGTCCTCATTTTACCAACCTCGGAAGGATGGAAGGCTGAGTCAACCTTGAGCTGGTGAGGATCAAACTCCTGGCAGTCAGCAAAATTAACTTGCAACACTGCATTCAACCACTGCACCAGCACAACTCTTAATTTAATTTAAGACAAAAAGAGAAGCTCCCTGATTAGGATAAAAGTCCACATTCCCTAATATTGATTGTTCAGCCTCTGCTTAAACACATACAGTGGGACAAAAAAGTATTTAGTCAGCCACCAATTGTGCAAGTTTTCCCACTTAAAAAGATGAGAGAGGCCTGTAATTTTCATCATAGGTATACCTCAACAATGAGAGACAAAATGGGGGGAAAGAATCCAGGAAATCACATTGTAGGATTTCTAACAAATTTATTTGCAAATTATGGTGGAAAATAAATATTTGGTCAATAACAAAAGTTCATCTCAATACTTTGTTATATACCCTTTGTTGGCAATGACAGAGGTCAAACGTTTTCTGTAAGTCTTCACAAGGTTTGCACACACTGTTGCTGGTATTTTGGCCCATTCCTCCATGCAGATCTCCTCTAGAGCAGTGATGTTTTGGGGCTGTCGCTGGGCAACACGGACTTTCAACTCCCTCCAAAGGTTTTCTATGGGGTTGAGATCTGGAGACTGACTAGGCCACTCCAGGACCTTGAAATGCTTCTTACGAAGCCACTCCTTCGTTGCCCGGGCAGTGTGTTTGGGATTTAATTTATTTAATTTAATAATTTGATTTCTATACCGCCCTTCTCCCGAAGGACTCAGGGCGGTGAACAGGGCAATACACAATAAAAATCAGATACAAAAATTAAAAAACCATTAAAAACCAATTAAACATCATGCCCATAAAATCAATACATATTAAGTTAAAAACTAATTTTAAAAAACCCAACCCCACCCCGTCAGACCAGGCCAGCTTGTTCAAAAAAGAATGTTTTAAGATCGCGCCGGAAGGAGCGAAGGTCGGGGGCCGTCCGGAGCTCAACCGGTAAGCTGTTCCAAAGGTCTGGCGCGCCCACAGAGAACGCTCTCCCCCTGGGGGTCGCCAATCGGCATTCTTTGATCGGCGGCACCCTGAGGAGGCCCTCTCTGTGGGAGCGCACTGGACGGAGGGACGTTGACGCCGGTCGCAGGTGTTGCCGTAGGTAATCCGGACCCATGCCATGAAGGGCTTTGTACGTCATAACTAACACCTTGAACCTCACCCGGAGAGCAACCGGTAGCCAATGCAGCTCGCGGAGCAGAGGTGTAACATGGGAGTATCGGGAAACTCCCAAGACAACTCGCGCGGCTGCATTCTGCACCAGCTGGAGTCTCCGGGTGGACCTCAAGGGCAGCCCCATGTAGAGAGCATTACAGTAGTCTAGACGAGAGGTCACGAGCGCATGAGTGACCGTGCGCAAGGCATCCCGGTCTAGATAGGGCCGCAACTGGCGCACCAGGCGAACCTGGGCAAAGGCCCCCCTAGTCACAGCTCCAATATGCTCTTCCAAAGAGAGCTGTGAATCTAGAAGGACCCCCAAGTTGCGAGCCCTATCTACGGGGGGTAATAGCTCACCCCCCATGGCCAATGATGGGATAATCGGAATTTCCCGGGATGCCGGCACGAACAGCCACTCAGTCTTGTCAGGGTTGAGTCGAAGCCTGTTCCTCCCCATCCAGACCCGGACCGCCTCCAGGCAACGGGACATCACGTCGAGGGCATCGCTGTGGTGGTTTGGGGTGGAAATAAAAAGTTGGGTATCATCAGCATATTGGTGATACCCAACTCCAAAACCACGAATGATCTCACCCAGCGGCTTCATATAGATGTTGAACAGGAGAGGCGAGAGAACCGATCCCTGAGGAACTCCACAAATGAGAGGTCTCAGGGTCGATCTCTGCCCCCCTGCCAACACCGACTGCGAACGTCCCAGGAGGTAAGAGGAGAACCACTGGAGAACCGTGCCTCCCACTCCTAACCCCCTGAGACGTCGCAGCAGGATACCATGGTCGATGGTATCAAAAGCCGCTGAGAGGTCTAAAAGGACTAGGACAGAGGAACAACCCCTGTCCCGAGCCCGCCAGAGATCATTCACCAGCGCGACCAATGCGGTCTCCGTGCTGTACCCGGGCCTGAAACCCGATTGGTACAGGTCTAGGTAGTCAGCTTCCTCCAAGAACAAAGGGAGCTGATGCGCCACCACGCTCTCAACAACCTTCGCCAAAAACCGAAGGTTGGAGACCGGACGATAGTTGTTTAAAATTGCTGGGTCCAAGGCCGGCTTCTTGAGGAGGGGTCTCACCACCGCCTCCTTCAAGGCAGCGGGAAAACTCCCCTGACTCAAAGAAGCAGTAATCACTGCCTGGAGCCAGCCTCGTGTCCCATCCCGGGCTGCATAAGTCAGCCAGGAGGGGCACGGGTCCAACAAACACGTGGTGGAGCTCAGCTTCCCCATGATCTTGTCCACTTCTTCAGGGGTCACAGGATTGAACTCTTCCCAGATTAAATCGACAAGACCGCCCGTATCCTCTTCGACAGACTCTGCCCAGTCGGAGTCCAAACCGGTCCGGATCCGAGCGATTTTGTCCGACAGAAATCGACTAAACTCCTCGGCTCGACCCTGCAAGGGTTCCTCCCTCACCTCCTGGTTAAGGAGAGAGCGAGTCACCCTAAACAGGGCGGCCGGGCGATTCTCTGCGGACGCAATGAGGGTGGCAAAGTGGTTAGACCTAGCCACCCTCAATGCTGCGAGATAAGTTCTCGTAAACGACCTTAGTCGTAACCGGATTCGGATCGGCTGGACCTCCAACAGCTCTCTAGGCCCCGTCTCCGACGCTTCATCTCGCGGAGCTCCATGGAGAACCATGGGGCCCGTTGGGATCTGTGTCGGGTCAAGGGCCGCATGGGTACAACTTGGTCGAGTGCCTCTGTGGCTGCCCTTTCCCAGGCTTCCACCAGGGCATCGACCGAGCTGTGAGCAAAGGAGGCAGGTGGGGGCCCAAGCGCCGTTTGGAACCGCTCAGGGTCCATAAGGCGCCTAGGGCGGAACCATCTTGTTGGCTCAGCAACCCCACGACAGGGAGTGGCAAAACGGAAGACCATCCGCAGGAGATGATGATCGGTCCATGACAGGGGTAAATTAATTGGGGAACCCCCCCCAAGATCATCTAACCACCGTCCAGATAGAAAAACCAGATCGAGCGTGTGACCCCCTCCGTGAGTTGGGCCCAGAATAACCTGCTTCAGGTCCATGGCCGTCATGGAAGCCATGAACTCCCGAGCTAACTCAGATGATCCCCCCAGGGATGGTAGGTTGAAGTCACCCAAAACTATAAGTTTGGGGAACTCAACCACCAACCCTGAGAGGATATCGAGAAGCTCAGGCAGGGCTGCTGCCACGTGTCTAGGTGAAATATACACCAACAGCAAGCCCAACTGAGCTCTGGGACCACATCTCAGGAGGAGGGACTCACACCCGACTATCTGGACTATGGTGGCCTCCCGCGGACATAAGGTCTCCCTCACAACAACTGCCACTCCACCGCCCCTACCTTGAGCCCTAGGCTGGTGCAGCACCCGGAAACCTGATGGGCTAAGATCAACCAGGGGGACCCCGCCCTCTGGGCCCAACCAGGTCTCCGTAATGCAAGCCAGGTCCGCATGCTCCTCCTCAATCAGATCGTGAATGAGAGGTGCTTTATTCATTACAGACCTGGCATTAAAATACACGAGCCTGAGCTCAGGTGGCTGCTCATCCTCGCTCCCGGTACCACGTGCTGAAATCAGAGGGTCGGAGCGCATCACCGCTTGAAGACAGCGGGGACGCACCCCCGGGTATTGATGTGGCCCTCTGTTCCTACACCTGCGGCCATTCCCAACCGCCGTGGGAATAGATAATCCCACACCCTGCTCCGGGGCCCCGTAAACCCCCAGCCCGGCCCCTACCACGGCGTGATCAGTCCCTGACCTGGTCTGAGAAACGGTTGGTGGAACCCCCCTAGTTTCCAACCGAGCCGATGAGCCCACCCCCCTCCCTAACCCCTCAAAACATTTAGCTAAAAAACACACCAGGGGCCTCTTATTAAATTTGGAAGAGAGGCTCCTGTCCCTGCCCAGCCATCTCTCGGGGTCCCAATAATTGGGTCCGTCATCAGGAGGCACGATGGAAAAGCAGGAGGGTCGCACCCAGGAGAGGGGGGCACCCCTGAGCGCCAATAAGGCTGTGCTGGAGTAAGATAAAACCATTAGTCCGGGGGAGTCCAGTCAGGCAGTCCATCAGTCAAAAGTTGGGAAGCTGAAAGTCAAAAGTGTCCAATTCACCAGCTCCCTGCCACTGAGCTGGGTACCATTGTCATGCTGAAAGACCCAGCCACGTTTCATCTTCAATGCCCTTGCTGATGGAAGGAGGTTTTCACTCAAAATCTCACGATACATGGCCCCATTCATTCTTTCCTTTACACGGATCAGTCGTCCTGGTCCCTTTGCAGAAAAACAGCCCCAAAGCATGATGTTTCCACCCCCATGCTTCACAGTAGGTATGGTGTTCTTTGGATGCAACTCAGCATTCTTTCTCCTCCAAACATGACGAGTTGAGTTTTTACCAAAAAGTTCTACTTTGGTTTCATCTGACCATATGACATTCTCCCAATCCTGTTCTGGATCATCCAAATGCTCTCTAGTAAACTTCAGATGGGCCCGTACATGTACTGGCCTAAGCAGGGGGACACGTCTGGCACTGCAGTATTTGAGTCCCTGGCGGCGTAGTGTGTTACTGATGGTAGCCTTTGTTACTTTGGTCCCAGCTCTCTGCAGGTCATTCACTCTCTGCAGGTCATTCAACCCCGTGTAGTTCTGGGATTTTTGCTCACCCTTCTTGTGATCATTTTGACCCCATGGGGTGAGATCTTGTGTGGAGCCCCAGAACGAGGGAGATTATCAGTGGTCTTGTATGTCTTCCATTTTCTAATAATTGCTCCCACAGTTGATTTCTTCACACCAAGCTGCTTGCCTATTGCAAATTCAGTCTTCCCAGCATGGTGCAGGTCTACAATTTTGTTTCTGGTGTCCTTCGACAGCTCTTTGGTCTTGGCCATAGTGGAGTTTGGAGTGTGACTGTTTGAGGTTGTGGACTTGTGTCTTTTATACTGATAACAAGTTCAACCAGGTGCCATTCATACAGGTAACGAGTGGAGGACAGAGGAGCCTCTTAAAGAAGTTGTTACAGGTCTGTGAGAGCCAGAAATCTTGCTTGTTTGTAGGTGACCAAATACTTATTTTACCAAGCAATGTACGAATTAATTCATTAGAAATCCTACAATGTGATTTCCTGGATTCTTTCCCCCCATTTTGTCTCTCATAGTTGAGGTATACCTATGATGAAAATTACAGGCCTCTCTCATCTTTTTAAGTGGGAGAACTTGCACAATTGGTGGCTAACTAAATACTTTTTTGTCCCACTGTACATAGAAAGCAAGCTTTCCAGCTCCCTTAGCCAATGGTTCCAGTGTTAAACTGCCCTCACTGTAGGGAGTGCTTTGTAATGTTCAGTATAATCTGATTTCTTGTAACTTTAGTCCATCCTGTGCTCCAGGATAGGTCTATTCACTACTTTCAGGACCTTCACTACTTCCAGGTCCTTAGAAAGTGCTATTGTATGTCCCCACAAAGTTTTACTTATCTCAAATATGAACATGCCAAGCTCACAATCACTTTGTAAGACTCAGATTGCCTTTTATCATCCTTGTTTTGCCATTCTCTGCACCTGGTCTAGTTTCTCTGAATCTTTTATAAAATATGGCGTCCAGTATTTGAGATGGGAGATGACGAATACTGAATAAAATGGAACAATCGCTTCCTGTGATTTACAAACTAGACTGCAGCCTCAAATTGCATTTGCCCTTTCAGCAACTATGTCACAATGCTGACTCATATTTAGTTTGTAATCAACTATAATTCCAAGCTCTTTTACACAAGTACTTTGATTTCTTTTTCTTACACGAAGAACTTTGCATTTGTCTCTATTAAATTTCATTCTGTTTTTTCTTTCAAACCATTTCTCTAAATTGTCAGGTTCATTTTGAATCTTATTTCTGTTTTCTTGGGCACTGGATATCCAGCCCAATTTTGTATCATCTATAAATCTGATACACAATCTTTCTACTTATCCATTGTTATCCTTACGGAGCAGCTGGTACAATCATTTACTTCTCTTCCTTTTATTTTGAATTTATCTGAATATTTTTTTGTTCTTCTTTACATACTCCATTAATTTAGCCTCATTCTTTCTTGACACCATCTCTCCAAGTCTGAGAGCCCCTTGTAAGTGACCTTGCTATTTTTTCCACTTCCTATGTGATTTTTTTTTTGCTTTCATATCTTCAATAAGATGCATGATTTATCTTCTACCTTCTTCACCTCCCCCTTTTGGGGAAGACTGCAAATATGCTTTCACAATCTCCTTTTTAGAAATTCCCATGCACCTCAGGCTCCTTTTTCTTACTACTTTTTTTTGTATGGATTTGACTTTATTACAATCTGTTTTCTTGAACCTCAAGGTATATGTCTAACTACATTCATCTTCAGTTTGTTTCCTTTAAGCATCCCAGTATTAAATCATTGCATTTATTCAAAGTTACCTCTATTGATTGGTTGGATTTGGGGGCTGCCTGACTACAAAATGTGTCTGGGCAGCTTACAATATCTAGCATGATATATACCTGTAAGTTAAAACAAATATGACTATCCAAACTAGGTAAATCATAACCAGAAAAAAATTGATAGGAGTTCCTTAAACTTTAAGTTTCTAAAATAAAGGAAAAACCCTATGTACAATGTACATAATATGGGATAACTTTATTCTAGCCTGTTAAATCCATTTTGTTCAAGAAATCAGCCTCTTTTAAAGTGTTGGTTCTGGAACCATACACTAATAAATCATATTTGAAAAAGAAACCCTACTTACTGCTTGGATTATAACAAATTTTTGGCAAATGATAGGCTACGTATGCATAAAGTTATACAAAAGGCTGCATTATGTATGCCACACTCCCCAGATACATTTTGGTATCATGTATGTATGTTTGAAGATACACTGAAATCTGAAAATTTAAGTTTAAGTTTAAGTTTATTGAATTTATATACCGCCCTTTTCCAGTAGGACTCAGGGCGGTTTACAAAGTATTTAAAAACATCAATACAATACAAGAGTTAAAAAAAGTTAAAATAATTAAATTTGATCCCTGAGGGGGAAAAAAAATCTCTCAGCCTAGGCCGGAAAGCTCAAAGAGCCAGGTCTTCAGGTCCCGGCGGAATGACCGAAGGTCGGGGGCAGTCCTAAGCTCCACGGGCAGGTGGTTCCACAGGGCAGGCGCACCCACTGAGAAGGCCCTCCCCCTGGGTGTTATCCGCCGGCAGTCTTTTACAGGCGGCACCCAGAGAAGGCCCTCCAAGTGGGAGCGCACAGGACGAAGGGAACTTGATGCCAGCAGTAGGTGTTCCCTCAAATATCCCGGACCCAAGCCATTTAGGGCTTTATAGGTCATCACCAGCACCTTGAATCTCACCCGGAGGGCAACCGGAAGCCAATGTAGCTCGCGGAGTAGAGGTGTTACATGGGAGTATCGGGAAACCCCCATCACAACTTGCGCAGCAGCATTCTGCACCAGCTGAAGCCTCCGAGTGGTCCTCGAGGGCAGCCCCATATAGAGAGCGTTGCAGTAGTCCAATGTTTTACATCTGAATTCATAATACTGGATTCTCAAGTCAGTGAACAAACTGTAAATTATGTTGGGGTCAGTTCACCCATTACTTCCTAACACTATTGTGTTATTTACTGTCACATAGTCTTAATGAATTTGCCTTACTAAAACTTAATGTACCACGTCCATCAAGGGAGTAGATTTTCAAACTATATTTAGATACCAAACTATAAGCCAAGAAAAGATATGCAAAATAAATAGTCATACATCACAATAAAATCATGTATTATAATGCAACAAAAATCTAGGGATTTGCTTAACAATATGAGGATACTTTTGCAGATGAAACTATTATAATGCTATTTTATTTTAGGTGATATATGATAGCTTGTTTGTCTTGCATTAACTTGTGTTATATTATTTTATTTATAGTAGACATGTTTGGATATTTATATATTAATTAAGCTTTTATTAAAATTTGGCCATTAAAATCTGATTTTATTTCTAATAAGCAATAAGTAGATGACTCAAAAGAGGTGCAAGCATACTAATCTGCATTTTTTTTTAGGACAGAGGCATTCTTTGCAGGGGGAAAAAATGTTTAGCTTGTGAAGATACCAGAGGACTTCAGCTGATTGAGCTTGGAAAATTATAGGGTCCTTTTTCTTTTCTTTCCATTCTTGAAAAAGGAAAGTGGTGATTTTAAAATCTGGAATGGATGCATTTTAAAACTTTTAAAACTTAAATGTATTCATGTCCTGCCTTATTCTTGCTAAAAATGGGGAGAGGGCATTACACTGCTGAAATTTAGTCATTTCACTATCGAACTTCAGCAATGGAATCCAGAAGTGCTGTCATGTTCTCATGGGGCTCCAGCCCTTGCTTTAAAAACAAAGAATTTTTGATGTGTACATAAGGATTAAATCCAATCAACAGTAAATTCATCTTACGTTTTGGCATAATAGGCAAATTGTTTATTTGCCAGTCACACCATCAAAAACCCATATGAGGCTTAATCTGGGCAAAAAAAATAGTCTTAGGGACATAATATATATTTTACTTTTCCTTTCAAGATAAATTTCTGTATTAAATCCATTAAGGACATTGCTAGTTTTTTTCAATCATAGCACAAGAGAACCAATTCAAATGCAACTTATATAAGCGAACACACTATTCATTTTTGTCTCAAGGAATCAAGTTGCCTCTCAAATTTCAGCTAGAAGTAAAGTAATATTTTCTCTGACAAGATATTTACCCTTGACTCTACACAAAAATAATGCCAAGGAGTCACTAATAGTTATGAAAAGCACATAAAATTTGAACACAAACTGCAAAAATGTAAAATAAAGCACTATCAAAATGACACTTAAATTAAAATGACCACATCTATTTTTCTCATGGCAGAGGAGTTCTCCACATCTACAATTGCACATGGCCATATGTAATTAAACTATAATCTTGCAGGAGTTTATTTCTATCATCTTTAGTTATGAACATGCTGTTGACAGGTCCCGTCAATGTTAATCAGATGGAAAAAGTAGAAAGAATATTCTTGGAGTCTGTAATATGCTGTCCACTAGAAGATACAAAACTAGTGCCACAATTTGATTTTTTTACCTATTCCTATTCCAACTGAAAAAAATCAGCTTCCTAGGATAGTTAAGTTTTATTGCCTTCAACTATTATTGTTAGACATATGCATACTGCAATATGACCATTATTAGTATTTAGAGAAAAGGGAAATGACATAATATTGCTTTTTTTAAAAAAAAATCCCCTTTCTTCAATCTGAGGAATTTCCCTATGTATGACTAACCTTTGGCTAACAATTTAAAGCATTACTTGCTTAGTGTTTTAGAAATTAAAGTTCAACGCAGAACTGGGATGTTGTTTGGATACCAATTTCTTTTTCTTTCTTTTTAATATTTTATTAATTTTTTTATAGTTACAAATCTTTAGTGCTTAGTAAACAACGGTTGTCTGGGTCCACATATTTGACATTAATAATAATACAACTCCCATTCCTACTCTCTACTCCATTTTCCTAGCCATTTATAAACATTATCCCATGTTTGAAAGTATTCTGTATCTTCTTTCCCTTTCATTTTCAATGTAAGCCTACCCATTTCCGCACAGTCCAAAATTTTCCTAATTATGTCTTCTTCCGTTGGTGTTTCTTCATTTTTCCAATACTGTGCAAATGTAATTCTTGCTGCTGGTAGTACATGTAATATTAAATATAAACATTTTTTATCATAGTTTTCTGTGATTATACCTAAAAGAAATAGTTCCAGCTTAAAATCTATGTTTTCTTAACATTTTCTCTAACCACATATGTATTTTGACCAGAATTATTTTGCTTTAGGGCATGTCCACCAAAGGTGGTAGCATGTGCCTACTATTTTCAACAGTTGCTAGACATGTTTTTAAACATTTTTGCTAATCTTGCATGTGGTAAATGCCATTTATAAAACATTTTATATAAATTTGCTTTATAGGTAGCTGCCCTTGTTATTTTATAAAATAAGAAATTATGGACACCAATTTATTATCATCCAATAAAGTTAGTTGTTTTAGCAGTTGTTTATTCTACATAACCTTGGATTATTAGCCAAAAGACCAATATTGGTATAAATGAAAACTGGTACAAAGTATCTAGTGAAGCGGGTATAAGAGACTGATCAGTGATCTAGAAATGTCTGAACTGTTACGGTAAGATAGATAACCTTTATTGTCATTTTTTTTATTGTGGGCCCAACGGCACACATCAAAAATGAAATTTAGTTGCCCGCTCTCAAAGTGGAACACATACATGACACACACCTAAACATACTATATACACATATGCATAGACCAGGGGTCAGCAACCCGAAACAGCAAAAGAGCCACTCGGAACCGGTTCCGTCATACAGACAAAAAAGTGGGAGCCGCAAAATGTGCGCGCGCCTGTGGGCACGCACGCGCATGCGCAGAACAAGCAAAAACAATAGCATCAATGTTGCCAAGGAGAAACAAATCTATATTATTTACCTGAAAGAAATACTACTTCTGTTCTCCCAAATAATTTACATAGCAAAGACAAAGGAGTTTTTCTTTTCAAACTTCCATTTTCATAAAGGGAACATCCTAAATTTAGGAACCTGTTCCTTTTGGGTAAATATTAATTTTCGATGTGGCCCCCAAATCAGTCATGGTTCTTCCTCCCATTCTAAGCAATTTCCTTTATGAACAGTTCTCAAAATTCACAAGCTTGTTGCAGTTTTGTAAAATTTTAATTGCTCTGTTCCTTCCAAGAAACAACTAAGTTTCCAGATAGTAAACTGAGAAAGTAATTCAGCCAAAGTTCCAGAAAGTGGCACACATTTCATGGAATACTACTAACCTCAGTGGACTTTACTTCTGTGTAAGCATACATGTACCCAGGCTACATGTCGGCAAAACTTTGAGAAAATGCAATGTAGTTAATTTAAGTTCTTAAGTTTGGAGACCTGCCGCGCTCATCAAACATGGACGAACGCGGCAGCTGTGCAAACGGGACGGCGGCGGTTTGGAGAGGTGCGCGCGCACCTCTCCAAACCTCCGCCGCAGGCAGCAGTTCTGCAAACTGTTTGGAGAGCTGCTGCCTTCGTCAAACATGGACGAAGGAAGCATCTCTGCAAATGGGGCAGTGGAGGTTTGGAGAGCTGCGCGGGCAGCTCCCCAAACCTCCGCCAGCGGAGGAGGACTGGGAGCCGCAGGAGACGGCTCAAAGAGCCGCATGCGGCTCCGGAGCCTCGGGTTGCCGACCCATGGCATAGACCCACACCCCCTACATATACATAACAAATAAATATTATATACTGTCTATCTTGAATATATAATGGAAGGAGGAAGCTTGAGAGTTCACAAGGTTAATGCTGTATGGAATGAAACTATGGCTGAATCTGGATATTCTGCTACGGATACCACAAAGCCTCCTCCCAGAAGGTAACAAGGAAAACAGGTCATGAAGAGGATGTGTAGTGTCCCAGATAATCTTACAGACCCTGCTCAAGCAATGCTTCTGTGCTATGTCCTGGATGGAGGGGAGGGAACTGCCAATGATCTTTTCAGCCATCCTCACCACTTTCTGCACTGCCTTCCTGTCTGAAGCAGTGATGCTTCCAAACCAGGCTGTGATGCTGTATGACAGGAAGCTATCGATCGTCCCCCTGTAGAAAGTAGTCAGGACAGGGAAAGGAAGATGTGCTTTTCTCATGCGACGCAGAAAATGCAGGTGCTGCTGTGCCTGCTTCATCAGTTTCTCACTGTTGAGCGACCAAGACAGCCTACTCGTTAGCTGCACACCCAGGAATTAGATGCTGGAAACCATCTCCACAGGTGAGTCATTCTTATATGTAATACAGTTGAGCCCCAAATTTCTATTGCTAACCAAGACAGCTGTTAAATGAGTTTTGCTCCATCTTTCTTGCCACAGTTGTTAGTGAATATGAGGTTTAATAAATGGAAGCAAAAGTAGTAGAGCTGACAAGTGACTGGCAAGACACCATTTTTCTTGCTGGATTTCAAGAGGTAAAGTTGCAACTCATGGGAAGACCATATACATTCAAAGGGTCCTTCAATTTGTCAGCAAAAATGCTGTAAGATGGGCTGAATGCAGACATGTAATGACTCTTAACATGTATATAGCAAGGATTCGGTTTCTTTTAAATGTGAAAAATTGTACCACTCTTAGAATTTATCCAATTGATAAAGAAATGGATTTACTCTCATTATCAGGTATTATGAGATAAGTAGCATCTTAAGTCAACATTATTTTCTACGCTGATTGTTTGATAACTTTAATGTAAGCTAATGTGTAAATCTTGATCAGTATTAGTGTCAACCATTAGTGATGAGATAGTCTCCATAATTATATGTCCCCAACCTAATCTTTCATACCTTCCAACAGTGTATCCATTACCAACATCAAAGTTCAAGAACATAAATATTCTTTCAGTCCTGCTTTTTCAGTTTAAATTTCGCTTCCATAGGAGATCATTGTGCAAACCACTGACAGCATGTTTTGATCTTTGTAGGCATAGATGCATTCTGGCATCTGAATATTAATTCTTACTTACTTCACCATGTGTTAGTCTGGGGTTCTTGACTTAACATTTTACTCTTGATCATCAGTCCTGTAAGGCAGAAGCTGTCCACCATTTCATAGCTTCACTACCAATTCTAAAGCTGGTTGCTTTTCCTGTAGTTATTATTTCGATCTTCTTTATATTTAATCTTAGTCCCATTTTTTTCACTTGACTTTTATTACAAGACCTTGCAGATCATTTGCATTTTCAACGATTAGAGTAGTGTCATCAATACAGTACAGATTATTGATGCATCTTTCTTCAGTTTTAAATCATGTTCATTTTCTTCCCATCCAGCACTCAGTGACATTGGTTGTGTTATTTGGAAGTTATTTCACAACATAGTTCCTGGTTTTCACCCTCTATACCTAGCTGTCACATCTTTGCTGGCCCAGGGCTGTAACTACTTTGAATGCCAGGTCAACCTGAAGCAAGTTTGCCCTCACTCATAACCTTATCATAGTTAAGGATTCCAACTTGGTATGTATCACTGAGACCTGGCTGAGTTCAGAAGGGGGCATACCCCTCTTGGAGCTGTTTTCACCTGGGTTTTAAACTCAGCATCAACTGAAATCCCAAGGAAGATAGGGATTGGGTTTTACTAATCTATTTTAACCTACTTTTTAATGTGTTTTAACTTATTCGTGGGCATTTTGTTCAATCGTTTTTAATTTTTGTATCTTGTTTTTTTAATATGTATTGCCCTGTTCACCGCCCTGAGTCCTTCGGGAGAAGGGCGGTATACAAATAAAATTAATAATAATAATAATAATAATAATAATAATAATAATAATAATAATAATAATAATAATAATAATAATAATAATATCAATATCATCCATGAGTCTCAGAGGCTCTCAGACTCTCACTTCCACATAAAACAAGATATATGCCAGAGGTTTGGCTCTAGATAACTGTTGCATTTGCTGCTGATGTACAGGTAATCCACAACTTACGGCCACAATCGAGCCCAAAATTTATGTTGCTAAGTGAAGCATTTGTTAAGTAAGTTTTGCCCCATTTGACGACTTATCTTGCCGCAGTAGTTAAGTGAATCACTGCAGTTGTTGAGTTAGTGACCCAGTTGTTAAGTGAATCCAGCTTCCCCACTGACTTTGCCTGTCAGATGGTTGCAAAGGGGGATCACATGATCCCGGGACACTGCATCCATCATAAATATGAACCAGTTGCCAAGTATCCGAATTCTGATCACATGATCATGGGGATGCTGCAACGGTCGTGTGAAAAACGCTCATAAATCACTTTTTTCAGAGCCGCTGTAACTTTGAATGGTCACTAAACAAACCGTTGCAGGTCAGGAACTACCTATACTGCCCTTCTCTGCCCAGCCGTATCCTGGCCTGAGCTTCTGGATTTTGTCACAGTTGGTCACAGAATCCTTGCTGTTAGGGCTGGCTTCTGGATGGTCAACCTACATATAGAGAGCCCTGGAAGAAGCACTAAGATAGCTTTAGTCATGCACATTTATGGTCTGTAGTGTATTAGGATGGAAATAGTGCATCCATTCTTGTGATCCTTGATTGCTCAGCCATCTTCAATGCCATCAACCACAGTATCCTTCTGGAACAGCTACAGTAGTTTGGAAATAGGGGCACCATTTTAGAGTGGCCCTTTTTTCTTTCTTTGTGGCTAGTTTCAGATCAATCCCACTAGTTTGAGAGGTTGTGAATACTGAGGCTCCTCAAATCTGTGGAATTTCCATCTATATTCTTGGACAAGGTGATATTTTCCATTCAAGAGTGATGTGTGATTGGAAGAAGGTATTGTTTGGGACTCAGAACTCCTGCTGAAAACCAGGTAACAGTGCTTGAAAATCACTCAGAAGCTTCAACTAGTCCAGAATGTAATGATGTGGAAAGCGACAGGCATATTTATTTATTTATTTATTTATTAAATTTTTATACCGCCCTTCTCCCGAAGGACTCAGGGCGGTGTACAGGGCAATAAATATCAAAATGTAAATACAAAAGTTAAAAAAGAGATTAAAAAGAATTAAATAATTATGCCCAATAATACAATACTAAAAATGTGTTAAAACTAAATCCAACCCCAAACCCATCAGGCCAGGCCAGATTGTTCAAATAAATAATAAATATCTTGGTATGCCCATGTGGTAGCCATGCTTTACAAGTTGTACTAGTTGCCAGTATGCTTCTGAATGCAGATCAAGGTGCTGGTCATCACCTATAAAGCTCTACATGGCATAGGGTCACGTTATGTGATGGATTACCTAATCCCCATGGTTTCTTCTGAAAGAGTTGGAGTACTTGGGTTTTCTTCATTAAATGCTGCGTCTACTGGTACCTAGGAAGTTTGTGTTTTCTGTAATGGCACCTGAATAAGATCCCCTCCCCAGAAATCTATCTGGCTCCCACCCTGTTGGCATTAAGTTAAATCTTGAACACCTAGGCCTAGATAGCTGTAACCTCTTGTTAGATTTCTATTCTTCTGTACAGAGCTACCAGATCTCATCTAAATCTGTTTATATTTTTTTTAGTTATGTTGTGACCTACCCTGATTCAGGTGGTCTCCAAATTGAATTAAATAATTAAAATTAAATAGAAAGAAAATGTAACTTAAAATTGTATAATAAACAGGCAACCAAGCTTACAATATTTAAACACTAAAGCAACACTAACAACATAATCCTTTCTAAATCAGCACTGTGTTAGGCTTTGCTTAAAGCAATTTTTGACTGTGTGCTAAAAATTACCAAGAACCCAGAGGACAAGGAACTGCACAATCAGTATGGCTTTGATTGCTGAATGAAGTATCCAGACAAATTTCCATTCAGGAGGTAATTTTTAAGATACTATGATCTATGGCCATTTTGGGTCTTAAAGATTAAAATATCAAATTGTGCCCAAAACCAAAGAAGCAATCAACATTGCTAAGGCACGCACTAGCCAAAATGATGGAATATATTATTTTGCATGTAGCAAGTCCCTGCTTCATCCCTTTCATTGCAAAATAAAGAGATAATGACATAATGATACTGAGATACTATTAATAAGAACACACAATGCCAAGCTGGAAGAACAATCTGTCTGATCTGCTACAATGCAGCTTTCAGAGTTTTAATAATCCTGAAATGACTGTTCAGAATATTTCTGGCCATATGGATTCTTCCACTTGAGCCAATTGATATATCCAAGATGAAAGCTCACAACAGGCATCTGATATTTAAAGGGAACCCAAAACAAGATCAACAATCAGTCCTGAAATAGCACACTGCTCCCATTTTATCAGAAAAACATTTAATTTGCTTATTTTCTTTGCATCCTTCACCATATTTTATGATTTTACGCTGATTAAGTAAGCATGGGAAGAAACGATGGCACATCAAAAAACAAACAAGAGAGTAAGTCCTCCCCATTCAGCCAAAACACTGAGAAGCAAATCAACAGATACTCTTAAACTGAGATTTTTCTGAAGTAAATATAAATATGTACACCAAATTAGGCTACATAAAGAATTCATCCATGAAAAATGTCCTTCATATATACAAAAGTACTTAGAATGGCATCCTTAGATCACAGAACTTGTTATTATCAAAAGTAATTTAATAATATTTAAATAAATTATTTAGAGCAATGTTTCTCAATCTCAGTGACTAAGATGTATGGATTTCAAATCCCAGAATTCTCTAGTAAGCAAGATGCTGAGATTGAGAAACACTGGTTTAAAGAATAGGTTCACAGTACTTGATGCACTAAAGCATTATCAGGGAAAATACCTCTTTTTGGGTCTCCTTGTTTTGTTCAGCCTCAATGTCAATAGGGTTATTTCCATTTGCTTCTTCCATTTCATCCTCACTGAAAATAAATAAGACAATACCAAATTATTTCTCTGTGAAGACTGCTAGAAGTCCCCAGGTAGATACATTTTTTAAAAAAAATCTACATTTTATTTTGTTTATTGCATATATCTTATATATTTTTACACATCAAAATTTAAAAAAATGTGATCAGCATAAGTTTCCAGAGGAGAAGTTTAAACTGAGGATATAATGTTGATATACAATTTAAGGTGATGTGATCATAAAATGAAAGTAATTTTGGTGTAGCGGTTAAGGATCAGGCTAGAAACTGAGAGACAATGAGTTCTAGTCCTGCCTTGGGAATGAAGCCACCTGGGTGACCTTGATCCAGTCACTTTCTCTCAGCCCTGGGAAGGAAACAATGGCAAACCACTTCTGAAAAACCTTGCCAAAAAACTGCAAGGATTTATCCAGGCAGTCTCTGAGAATCGGAGACAACTGAACACCACCAGCCCCCCCCCCAAATCATAAAATTGAAGCACAAATGACAGGTTAAGCGACACTCTGATAATTTTACAATAAATAGCAGGATAGATAGAATTCTTTGAATTACCATCTGTTCTGTTATATATTGGAAAAAATATAACATCGCTGAAAAGCCTATTGCTCAAGTGTTGATTCAGAACAGAAGTTTTCAGCCTTCAACAATAGTTGCTTTTATCCTTTATTAGTTTTTATTTTTATAAAAATGTTTTCTTGCACTACTGCTTCACAAGCCTCTGAGTTATTCTTTTCAAGGGGTATGTCAAGTAGACATAAACACCCCAATACTCTGTATTTTATCTCCTTGAATAAATCAAGTACAAGAGTTCAGCACAACTATTGCTATTGTAACTACCAAAAGTCTTATACTTCTGACAGTCTATAAATCTAATAAAGAAAACAAATAAATGACTTCCTGTGGAATAGCCTATTTATTAAAATCACATATGTTCTCTCCTTCCTTTTTATAAATGTCAGATTATACCTGCTAGGGAGCATATGCTGAGCAATATGCCCAGCTATGTGCATGTGTTTCTTTTGGCTGAGAAAAAATACATTTGGTTAATAATAAGTAAGAAATAATAGTCGTTTCAGGAAATGGAAACAATGCTGAATTTGAGATGACAAGTAGCCCCTGATTGGAATATTTTATTTATTTACATTTTTAATCTGCTGTATAACCATTTTAAAACTAACCATCACTACCACAAGGTAAATTGCTACTTTAAGCATTGCACTTAGATGACTATCATACTAGATTGTGGAATGATCTTAAATGACTGAAAAATAGAACCTCGGCAAATAACTGTGTTTTATAACAAAATGGAGCTATCCTTATCATCTTCATCATCATCCTTTTAGCCAGCTAGTGCAAAATCCTGCCACAAGTCTACTGTGAGCATACTTTATGTAATGTAGACAATATTATATACATAGATTGATCTAACAGGTCTGATGAAAAAACTGCCAAGGCTACATTTACCACATGGGCAAGTCTAAAGTTCTGATAGGGAAAGTGGGGATCAAGATGCAAGCATTTTCTTACAATTATAATTAATTAGAATACAATATGAATCCATCCATAAGATTATAGTTTCTGCATTGGATTAAATTCTGTGGATGGATAGATGGATGGATGGATGGATAGATAGATATAAACAAACTAAGCGAATACTGGGATGGAATAAGAAAAACTAAAACAGTTTTTATTGCTAAAAGATCAAGCTTTCGTTGGCTAACGTCGTCAGGATGGAAACGCTGGGGTGGGGAGATCGCGTTTATACTGTTGGTGTTTGCACTCTGCTCATGGAGCGCGTCACTGATCTGTTTGTTGAGGTCAGCCGTATTTCTTTGAGCTGTCGCGCATCTGTTTTGGGGGGATGTAGTTGTCTCTGGGTACCTGTTGTCAAAAGTGAATTGCTGATAGTTCCATGTGTTGTAGCCATAGCTCTAGTCACTGCCCGTGTTCTCATACCAGAGGTTCTAAATGGTTGTTGCTCTTCTTCCCTGAGTTCTACATTGCAGGGTGGTTGTGTGTTGGCAGTTAGCCAACAAAAGCTTGATCTTTTAGCAATAAAAACTGCTTTAGTTTTTATTATTCCATCCCAGTGTTCGCTTAATTTAATTTAAACATGCCTGGGATTCGCATTTTTAATCTTATCAAGGAATATGTGTGTGTGTGTGCGTGTGTATTCCAAATATGAAATTAAGTATAATTTACATTTTCTATTCTTCTATGGAAGGAATTGCTCATAATTTCCAATGAAAAATATAGAGTATCAGCAGCTATTACTAAGCCATGTTACAGTATATTTCTGCCCAACCCCAGAGTCAGGCATTTCTTATTCAGTAAAGAATTAAGCCTTTTGTTGTGGTACCCAGACTACTGAATACTACCACTACCACCACCCCTTTGTAGAAATAAAGCCTGGATTAACATTATTACAATTCAGTTACATGGTGAAGAAATTTATGTTCAAACTGGCATTTAATCTCATTTGATTATTCTGTTTATTACTTATTATAAACTGTTACATTGTTTTATGGATTATATCTATGAATTCCTACAATGCACATTTATAGTTACTGAGACTCATACACATACAAGTTAATTTGCTGGCCAGAAACCTTTCTGTTTGTAGACTGGGTTTTCCCACAAGGATGAAATCAGTAAATATTACATCTCCGCAGGTTCTCAATCTGTCAGTGATACCTGCTTGGGGGTAGGGTGGGGGATGTCATAAGTAAAAATGAAAGTTGTCCTAATTGGTGGGGAGGTTAATGTATGCAGAGCATAATCATTGCCCAAATATGTTCCCGTTCTGCCTGTGCCAAGCAAGTTTCCAAGAGAGCTCCAGTTCTGTGTGCGCAAGCTTCTTTGCTTGCACTTGGAAAGCTATAGGATACAGGCAGTCCTTGATTCATGCCTAGTCACATAACAACCGTTTGAAGTTACAAGAGACTTCAAAAAAGCTACTTACCATCTACCCTCAGAGTTAAAACTGCTGTACCCTGGCCCCTACGGCCACATGATTGCATTTAGGGCACTTGGCAACTGGCTTGCATTTATGACTGGTTGCAGCATCTCACAGTCATGCGACTATAAATTTGTGACTTTAAAGAAGAATATTTGTAGCTCAGGTTTGAAACGAGGTATCCTTGGTGCCCTCTGCGCCTGACGGTTTTCTTGCAGAGGTTTCATTACCCAAACTAGATTAATCTCATCAGTGCTGATGATATTACCTAGTTTGGGTAAGGAAACGTCTGCAAGAAAACAACCAAGCTCAGAGAGTACCAAGGACCCCTCAATTTGTGAGTTTTTTCCTGTTTTTGGCAAAAAAACAAAAACAACCATCGGATATATTGGATTTGCTTAACCACGTGATTCACTTAATGACCACATTCACATTCACTTCATGTCTAAGTCATGTAGTGCCTCAGCTTATGACTGGAATGACTTATGGCCAAAATTCTAGGCTCCACTGTGGTCATAAGGTAAGGACTATCCTCTTGCTCTGCCTGTACTTGCCCAGCGAGGGAGATTTGAAGGAAGGGCTGTGATTAGAGGATGGTTTCCTACATAGTGGTGGCCTTTGTTATAGCATCTACTGTTTCAGCAATTTTTGTCATTTCTGTGGAATAAAGTTCAGTATTAAAGAAGTTAGTAAACGTGAATGTATCCATTTAGATTGTTCATTATTGTTTTATTTCTGTAACTTTTAAAAGTGAGAAAGCTTTTAAAATTAAGGTAAGGCAAGTTTAAAAATGACAGATGCATCAGTAATGCCAATAAAAATAAGCCTATGTCAAGAACGTATGATGGTGGTTACATATATTTTGGTTTCAGAAATATTTTTGGAGAAAAACAATCTCAGTGTGTTATTTCTTAGAAAAAGCTATTTGTTGAGATTGTGAAGCCAGGTATAAATTGCTAATAAAGCTCAACTCCCCTCCACCCCCATCTTTCAGATATATTTTTGTTTGCTTTCCAAAATGAAAAAAAAACCCAAAGCATATGATGAAATATGAAACAGTTGGATTTTTAAAGGCAAGATTAAATCCTGACACAGAGTAATATTAGCCTGTCTCTCCACTCTATCAATAGCAATAGAACTTATATACCACCCCATAGTGCTTTACAGTATTCTCTGGGCGGTTTACAATGTCAACATATTGCCCTCCAAAATCTGGGCCCTCATTGTATCAACTTTGGAAGGATGGAAGGCTGAGTCAACCCTGATCCCTTCAGAATCCAACTCTGGACTGTGGACAGAGTTAGCCTGCAGTACTGCAGCTTAACCACCGAGCCACCAGGTGGAATGGGATAACATGCCACGGCCAACCTGCCACAGCCAACTCACTGCTGCCAATTTGCCATGACCAACTTGCCATGGCCAGTCACCACAGCCACTTACAATTCACCATGGCTAATTCGCCATGGGAAAACTCATTGCAGGATAATTTAACAATCTTATTTATTTAAAATAATTAAACATTTTTTTGAATTTTTGTCATTTACAGTTCATTTTGTCCCTTCTTTTGCATCCAATAATGACCAATAATCTCACCTTATATAAAGGAGCTTTCCATGAGACCAAAATTGACTTTAAAATACAAATAATAAGTGTTATACACAACCAAGCTAGCTACTCAAACCTCTAGAATTTAAGATAAGATAACCTTTATTGTCATTTTTTTTTTACTGTGGGCACAACAGCACACATCAAAAATGAAATTTAGTTGCACATACATGACAGACACCTAAACATACTATAAACAATCTATGTATAGACCCACCCCCCTATATATACATAACAAATAAATATTAAATACTGTCCATCTTGAATATATAACAGAAGGAGGAAGCTTGAGAGTTCACAAGGTTAATGCTATATGGAATGAAACTATGGCTGAAATTGGATGTTCTGCTGCAGATACCACAAAGCCTCCTCCCAGAAAGTAACAAGGAAAACAGGTCGTGAAGAAAATGTGTAGTGTCCCAGATAATCTTACAGACCCTGATCAAGTAACGCTTCTGTGCTATGTCCTGGATGGGAGGGAGGGAACTGCCAATAATCTTTTCGGCCATCCTCACCACTCTCTGCACCGCCTTCCTGTCTGAAGCAGTGATGCTTCCAAACCAGACTGTGATGCTATATGACATGATGCTCCCGATCGTTTCCCTGTAGAGAGTGGTCAGGACATGGGAAGGAAGATGTGCTTTTCTCATGCGACGCAGAAAATGCAGGCGCTGCTGTGCCTGCTTCATCAGTTTCTCACTGTTGAGAGATCAAGACAGCCTACTCGTTAGCTGCACACCCAGGAATTTTATGCTGGTAACCATCTCCACAGGTGAATCATTAATGCACAGAGAAGTGTGGCTGTGCCTGCCTTTTCTGAAATTGCCAATGATCTCTTTGGTTTTCCCAGTATTTAAAACTAGGCTGTTTTCCTTTTTTTTAATTGAAAAGTTTATTGAATGTACATTTAAAAACAAAAGTGGACATGTTTTCCTTACACCAGTTCACCAATCCCTCAACCTCCTTACGATAAGCTTCCTCATTGTCATCATGAATAAGGCCCACTACTGTTGTATCATCTGCGAACTTCACAATATGGTTGGTGGCAAACCTAGCACAACAGTCATGGATCAGCAGGGTGAACAGCAGTGGATTTAGGACCAACACTATCAACTGTGTTTAAAATAATAAATTATTGTTTATGGACAGATTTGCTAGTTTTTGCTGATTATTACATTGAGATTAATGTGTTTTAGAGTCCAAAAAAGTCAGCATATATAAAAAGGGTATGCTGCTTCAATCCACTAACAGCCTCAGTTAAAGACATGGGTATATTGTGAACTTTTCAGAGATGGCATACTAAGCATTTTCAGAGATGCCTCAAAATCTGAGGAAGATGCAGCACTTGTCTAAGTTAATTTAAATCTTTATCCTGAACTGTATTTTATATTAAAATTACATATATTCTAACCATGAGACAGCACTTCTATCTTAGATATACTGTTGAAGGGAGCATTCATAATATAATAGCACTATTTGTAATACATGTGTAAGATTCAGATTCAATGAACAGGCATATCTTTCCAACAATCCATGAAAGTAAAAAGATTTTGCAGAAGCCTATGTGATGTAAACAGTTATGTGCAATTAATCTTTTTTTATAATTGCTTCTACAACCTACAACATTAGTGTTTTTACTGCTGCTCTTTTAAAGCTCTTATTTAAGTTTTCAGTCTAATATGAAAACAGGTAATGACTCATACAACAATGGTTAAGAAAGAAGTAGTTACTAAGATTAACTAATATTAGCCTTCATAAATGAACAACAATTTAGCACCATTTTTCCCCTTCTTATTGTACTAACCTAACAATTCATTTTTATTTTTTTAAATTTTTTTAAAAATTTTTAAAATGGGCCTAACCATTAATTGCCAATACATGGGAAGAGAAAGAGTAGACAGACAGAAAATACTGGATCATTTCTTAGTCATTAGCAGAAATGAAGGAAATCTGAAATTCCAAAGAAAGTACAGGTGAAACTCGAAAAATTAGAATATCGTGCAAAAGTTCATTTATTTCAGTAATGCAACTTAAAAGGGGAAACTAATATATGAGATAGACTCATTACATGCAAAGCAAGATAGTTCAAGCCGTGATTTGTCATAATTGTGATGATTATAGCGTACAGCTCATGAAAACCCCAAATCCACAATCTCAGAAAATTAGAATATTACATGCAATCAATAAAACAAGGAGTGTACATAGAACAGTATCGGACCTCTGAAAAGTATAAGCATGCATATGTACTCAGTACTTGGTTTGCGCCCCTTTTGCAGCAATTACTGCCTCAATGCGGCGTGGCATGGAAGCTATCAGCCTGTGGCACTGCTGAGGTGTTATGGAAGACCAGGATGCTTCAATAGCGGCCTTCAGCTCTTCTGCATTGTTCGGTCTCATGTCTCTCATCTTTCTCTTGGCAAAGCCCCATAGATTCTCTATGGGGTTCAGGTCAGGTGAGTTTGCTGGCCAATCAAGCACAGTAATCCCACGGTCATTGAACCAGGTTTTGCTGCTTTTGGCAGTGTGGGCAGGTGCCAAGTCCTGCTGGAAAATGAAGTCAGAATCCCCATAAAGCTTGTCTGCAGAAGGAAGCATGAAGTACTCCAAAATCTCCTGGTAGACGGCTGCGTTGACCCTGGACTTAATGAAGCACAGTGGACCAACACCAGCAGATGACATGGCTCCCCAAATCAACACAGACTGTGGAAACTTCACACTGGACTTCAAGCATCTTGCAGTGTGTGCCTGTCCATTCTTCCTCCAGACTCTGGGTCCTTGGTTTCCAAATTAGATGCAAAAGTTGCTCTCATCAGAAAAGAGGACTTTGGACCACTGAGCAACAGACCAAGTCTGTTTTTCTTTAGCCCAGGTAAGACGCTTCTGACATTGTTTGTTGTTCAGGAGTGGCTCTGAGAAGAGGAATATGACATTTGAAGCCCATGTCCAGGATCCGTCTGTGTGTGGTGGCTCTTGATGCACTGACTGCAGCCTCAGTCCACTCCTTGTGAAAGTCCCCAACACTTTTGAATGGCCTTTTCCTGACAATCCTCTCCAGGCTGCGGTCATCCCTGCTGCTTGTGCACCTTTTTCTTCCACACTTTTCCCTTCCACATAACTTTCTATTAATGTGCTTTGATACAGCACTTTGGGAACATCCAAATTCTTTTGCAATTACCTTTTGAGGCTTTCCCTCCTTATGGAGGGTGTCAATGATGGTTTTCTGCACAACTGTCAGGTCAGCAGTCTTCCCCATGATTGTGATTCCTACTGAACCAGACTGAGAGACCATTTAAAGGCTCAGGAACCCTTTGCAGGTGTTATGGCTTAATTAGCTGATTAGAGTGGGACACTTTGAGCCTAGAATATTGCACCTTTTCACAATATTCTAATTTTCTGAGATTGTGGATTTGGGGTTTTCATGAGGTGTACGCCATAATCATCACAATTATGACAAATCACATCTTGAACTATCTTGCTTTGCATGAAATGAGTCTATCTCATATATTAGTTTCCCCTTTTAAGTTGCATTACTGAAATAAATGAACTTTTGCATGATATTCTAATTTTTCGAGTTTCACCTGTATACACAATTTCAGTTTTGGAAGTGATATTCAACACTAATTTTACTTAGACTGAATATCTGGGGCAAAATTAATAATTTAAAAACAAATGATACTGGTACTTACCTTTAAAGCCCTACATGGCTTAGGCCCGGGATACTTGCAGGACCATCTGCTACCGGGAACGAATTCCCATCGCCCAGTACGCTCACACAGAGAAGGCCTCCTCAGGGTACCGTCGGCTAGACAATGTCGGCTGGCGAACCCCAGGGGAAGGGCCTTCTCTATGGGAGCGCCAGTCCTATGGAATCAGCTCCCCCCTGAGCTTCGGATGGCCCAAGATCTCCAGTCCTTTCGCCGCGGCCTCAAAACACTCCTTTTCCACCTGGCTGACCTGGACTGACAGGCATTTTAATTATGTTTACAATTTTTAATTTATTTTTAATTTTTAATTTTAATTTATTGCACAGATGACTTTAATTTTAATTTTATCTTAATTTCTGTACTTATTATGTTATTGTTGTTAGCCGCCCTGAGTCCTTCGGGAGATAGGGCAGGATATAAGTCCCATTAATAAATAAATAAATAATTGCAGTAGTCAAGACGAGAGGTCACGAGCGCATGAGTGACCGTACGTAAGGCATCCCGGTCTAGATAGGGCCGCAACTGATAATTCCCATTATCAGTGAAGATTTAAATTTATAACTTCTTCCTCGACTTAATAAAATAGCATGTTTTGACTTTTAGGCCATTCTGGAATCTATATTTTACACTTTGATGAGAAAAAAAATATAGGTGGTTAAGTGCCCAAGATGGAACTACAACTCATGGTCTCCTGGTTGTAGCCTGATGCCTTAATTACTATACCAAACTGGCTCTGATATAAAATAACCATCTTATAACTGATTATAACAAATTAGCATTTCCAGCATATGAACATAATGGAAGATCATTTTGTATGCCATATTTCTATAGAATAAATTATTAATTAAACAAAAAACATTACTTTGCTTCTATTGGATATCTATGTGTCTTTTTAGAAAGAAATCAGCTCATTCTTAGTGATATAGTACTCAAAACAGAACGGTGGTTCATGTAATGAACTGCTAAGCTTGTAAGCCGCCCTGAGTCTTCGGAGAAGGGCGGGATAAAAATGGAATTTAAAAAAAAATAATAATAATGTGGCTGGTACTTTCACATACTGATTCTATTTTGCAAGTATTCAGATGTTGTTATTTCTTATGTTCTTTTGAATTATATACTAACAATTTGGAATCAAACAATGTAAGTCCATATTACATATTCTATGATCACTGAATAATTCATATTGATCTATCTATCTATCTATCTATCTATCTATCTATCTATCTATCTATCTATCTATTAAATTTATTTGCTGCCCATCTCACCGTGGGTGGATTACAACAATAAAATGGGAAAAAGTGCAAAATGTAAAATAACAAGTCTGGGGAATCAGAGGAGGAGGAGGTGCCTGGGGAGCCATCAGAGTCAGAGGAAGACTCTGATGAGATCCAGGACTTACAATCTGATGAAGAACCTGGCCCCTCCACTCGTGCTCAGGATGAGACTCAGATGTGCTGGGAAGCTGAGTCAGACTTTGAGGATGCACAGTTGGAAGACATTATAGATGCTCACAAACGCTGACAGGTTACAAGAGCAGGACAGAGGGAGGCAATGGGGCAGCTCCAGGGGAGGAGGAGAAGGCATTGAGAAGCCATACCTTGGGGGTGCATAATAAAAAGGGAAGGTGTGGGCAGTGCTGGTTGCTGAAGGCAATCATTTGCAAAGGACTCCAGTTTCAAGGTATCATGTTTTGTTTGCTTTGCTTGGGAACTATTTCCTGTTTGACTTGTGCTCTGTTTTGCTTTTGAACGTGTTCTGTTGCTTTTGCTTTTGGGACAATTATCAGGTCTGTAACTCAAATAAAAGGGGTTGGTTTTCCAGCCTACTTGTTAAAAAGAGGGATTTGTCTTTGTGAAGTAACAAAGAAGTACATAGGCTGGGACAGAACAGTTAGTTAGTCCAGCAACCACCTCTAATGATGTACTCCCCTGCTGGGCCCCCAGGTCAATAGGCAGAGCCAAGTCTTCAGGCCATTGCGGAAGGGTGGGAGAGTAGGGACAAACCTCACTCGAGGGGACAGAATGTTCCAGAGGGAACGCAAGGTTATACAGAATATTCTGAAGAACTCAGAAAATTTGAACACTCATTTTCTGACCTGGAATTCTGCTTGTAGGACTATTTACAAATTTATTAGAGTGTGTGTATAAGTTTGTGTGTGCTAATATATTAACTCTACATATATAATAGTTAATGACAGTGTAGTATTGTGAATAAGGTGTTAGGCTGGGAAAACATATGTTCTAGTCCACCCTTGGAACTGGGTGATATTGGGCCAATCACTCACAAGCAACCATAGAGTGTGAAATTGAATAACATCTACGAACTGCACTAGACCAGCATGGCCCATCACAATCTATGAAGAGGCCATTATCTTGGTGATAATTTACATGTTTAGTTTCCTTTTTCCTATTGTTCAGTAAACAATTAGGTAAATTAACTGCATAACATGATGTAAAGCTGTAAAGTTAAACTTTGTTTAGGACATCAAGGTGTACTTTGTGGGCTTCTCTCTCTTCCTTTGAGCAAAATAAATTAATTAAAAAGGATAACATTTTAAAGGGAACGGTTCATGTACTTCTGCTTGGAAACTGATTGTTAAAGAGCTATGTAATCATTATGATTGCCACCCAATGAAGGTGAAATGAACTAATACATATGCAGGATTATATTCTATCTGAGTGGAGAATCAATGTCCCTATTCCACTGGTATTATTCACATTGTAATTGCAGAGCTATTCCTTCAATCTGCAAATTTCATCAATTACTGCTATTGCAACAGTAATGGGCAGTATAGAAATTTGACAAATAAAAAAACTGTCCTTTTTCTTTGGATTCTCAAGTGTCCTTTTTCTTTGGATTCTTCAAGAACAACTTGAAGAATCTGAAGAATGGCTGGCTATAAAGTAGAAATCAAGAATTGCATATAACATTTTAGACAAAGAAATGTTTTTGTCTGTGCAGTCTGGATTAATTTAGACTACTTGTATATTTAACCATGTATTTGCCAAATTGTTGACAGATTAGGTTTAGAGACCATAATTTTAACTAAAAAAAATTTTCTAGTCTTTAGTAATAACTAAACTTTGTTGATCTATGAAAGTGTAGAATACTATATAAGTCTGCAATTTTCCTCTGCAATAACCAATAATTGTGAGCTTAGTAAGCAATGTGGTAGTGGGGGTACTGGTATTTTTGAACTAAAGTTCTAAATTTACAAGAAGTTGAATATAATAAAATGCAACATGCAACTATCCAGGTGATTTATTTCTCAGAATAATCGTTTGGTGAGAAATATAAGGCAGATGTATATTAATTTATAAGTCAAACTCTCAATGGTATGAACAGCTGTATAATAGATCTAATTACTGAGAGAGACAGAGCTGGTAGACATATATTAGAGTATTTAACTAGGATCCCTGCACTGAGCAGTGGATTCAACAGATTTTCAGCTCCATGAGTCACTGGATTCATCTGCTTCACCTTCAACTCCCAAGAATTCTCATGGAGAGGCAATTCAAATAACCTTAATGAAGAAATATAATCATTATTATTACTACTACTACTACTATTATTACTATTATTATTATTATTATTATTATTACTGTAATAATAATAATAATAATAATAATAATAATAATAATAATAATAATAATATGCAAAACATATTACTTCAAATAGGAATATCAATTCTGTTCCAAAAGTTTAAAGAAATTACAAAAAGAGGTAATTGTTTAAAATTTGAAAAATAGTTTAAAGGGGTGCTTAAGTATCATCCATATTTTAGCAAATGCAAAACATTTTAGTCTATTAAAATTTAAATCCCCCAAATGGCTTACTTTCCCACTTCTACTTTGTGTTCTAACTGTTCTATTAGTCATCTGAGAAAACATGTGTCCTGACCTGCCTAATGGAATCTTATTTTATGATATCTTTTAGGTATTCTTGCTAATGAAAGGAAGTATCAATTCAATGATCTAGCTAGGAAGATTTGCTTATTGCTATTAGAAGAAACAGTATAACTAACAATTCTATACAGATTTTTCCTTCAGTGATTGGCAACCATACATGACAGGTTACAATCTTAATGACAAAGTGCCAATTTCAATATTTGTTTTCAGATAAACTGGCTTGTTTGCTGAATTTCAGCTATCTTTCAGCTATTAAACCAGAAACAGATCTCCCTCGCAAGCTTATTTAATGTCTAAAATATATGTACCCGTATTTGTGGCTTTCAATTACCAAACCAACTACATCCTAAGCCTGCAGTTTATGTATTTTATGAATGCGAGCACATATGTGCCAGGTTGGCCCCTTTCCCAAAACTGTGCAAATGGAATCACCATCTCCATAGCAACAAGCTCTCATTTTGAATCAATATTCCTGCACTGAAAGAACACAGTATTAATATAAAGTCCAGGTGCTGGCAGATCGTCATGGATTCTTTAAGTCCAAACCTATAGCAAATTGCTTGTAAATCAAATTAAATTTATGAGATAATTTAATTCTACACAATGAGCAGCATACATATAAAAAAGACCCACAGGAGACAGTAAAGTTTTATTAAGATGATTCCCATTCAAAAATTTTGGTTATATGATGCAAGCTTACAAATGCCATGAAAAAGGTATTGGTATAATTATTACTCAGAATTAAAAATTCAAATGACTAAGCCTTTTGCCTGTGATGATAAATTTTAAGATTTATTTTAAAAAGGTTATGACTGTTCTTGCTTACGACTAACGTCTAATCCTCCAAATGAAGTTCCCTTTCCCTCTGTTCATGGTATACATAATGAAGATAAGATGAAATACAGAAGTCAAATTAAACATAGTTTCCCATGTGGCTACCAACTCCCAGAACAACCATCATTTAAAATACTTTTTAATATACTGGTTTCTTCCAAAGCTGATCATCACAGTTTAGATGAACAGGAACTTGCTTATCAAGATACAGTATAAGTTGACTGATGCATTAATACAAAGGAAAAAAGGAACACTGCATAGCAAAGAGTTTGGTCATATCTTGAGTGAGCAACAATTCACAGAGCTCTTTTCTTATAGAGCATTTCTGGCATGGGAATAGAACACGTGAGTGGAAAAATCATATGGGGAAAAATCATAACAAAGCCTGGAACAAAAATGCCTGGAGTTTAAACCTGCAGACAATCCACATGAGCAATTCAATATCAATTGGGATCCTGAATCAATGTTCTGGATAATGTTAAGACAATCTCTGTTAATTTGTTTGTATTATTGAAAAGAGTTCTATGCAAGACTTTAGGGAATGGATTTGTTGGAACTTGTTTGGGAGGAATGGAGCAACAAGTAATTCTTCCTGCACAATAGTCAAGCACATAGTCTCTGCAATCAACATGAATATGAACATCAGATACTTCAACATTGAGTTATGTGATGTCCTTCCATGAATTAGGATGCAATAAAACCACTCAGCTAGTGATGTGTTCAACCAGGAAAAATACCAATATAGCAGCATTACACTGCTTACCACACTAAACCTAAGCAGAAGTGTGAATTATAGAAGACTATCTTTCTAACATCTGTATACATGATCATAAAAATCAATACATATGCCCAAGTTTCTAAGAAGTTTCAAAGCTGACATTGTAATTATTATGTTTCTTGGAGGAAATGATAGCACAGGTACAATTACTGTATAAAACATGGAACCTTACACACACATTCTTATACAGTAATTATATCTATTCTTATTTACCATTAGAATGGAACAAGCTACAATAGAGCTCAGAATTTTTTAAAAAGTATCTGATGTAGAGAAACACAACAGCAAAGTAGCATTTGTACCCAAAATGTCAGCAGTTTACAAGCTCTTTTCTTTTGCCTGTTCTGAAAAGCGAGATAGCCTCCTGTGTGTTAATTTTCAAAGAGCTAGCTTTGAACAAAACAAAAAGAAGCACAACAAAATTATTGTAGCATAATTCAGATTTCCCCCAACCTATTATCCTCATATGACCTAGAGGGCACCAGTTTGGTGTAGACTTTGGTGGGTTTTTATCTACTACATCAGGTGTCTCTCGAGCAGGTTTACCCATATTTAAGCCATTGGTCTTGAAGATGCACTGAGTGGGCAAGGATGGTATGTAAGCTCGTTTTAATATATAAGATGTGAGTTTCTGCCATCATGTTTTACAGATGTTTTGTTATATTTTATTATGGTTCCATTGCTTCAAAAGGGTGCTGAAAGCCTTTGCCTGCAGCCTCAGAGATTCTTCAAAAGTTTCTGCCATATTTTAATTCTTCATGCAAAAGAAAGTGAACATTATTAAACTCATGGGAAATAACCATTAGAATTATGTGGATCTTTAAAAACAACGTTCCACTCCATCAAATTATATCAGCTACTTGGCTTTGATCTGACTGATAACAGGAGTTCTGTGCATATGGAGCATAAAAGCCTTCAATATTTCATCAAAAGTTAAGTGTGAAGTGCACAATTGCCTCTGCTTACCTTTCTTCCCTTTCTCTTTTTTGCTTTCGTGCATGACGATCCATGACACTTGTTTTGGTTCTTGTCTTTTTCCAGGAGTAGTAAAACTTTACCAAACTTGCTATTGATTTGTCAGGAAGCTGAGGAACACAAAATAACTGTTGAAAAAAGCACACATAGCGATATTGTGTCCAATAGTGATGCTTCTCAGCTATGATCCAGTATGAGCAGAAGCTGGCAATTAGTATCTTGGATTTCAAACAGAGCATCCTATTGCTTTCAAGAAATTAATCTGCTTTCAACAACTCTATTTTTTATTCTAAATCATTTTTTGTGTGAATTCTATAACAAAATAAAATATATGGTACAGATAATCTTTGACTTACAACAGTTCATTTAGTGACTGATCAAAGTTACAATTGCACTGAAAAAAGTGACTATGACTGTTTTTCATACTTAGACTGCTGTGGCATCTCCATGGCCACATGATCAAAATTCATATGCTTGGCAACTGACTCATATTTACGACGAATGCACTTTCCCAGGGTCATCTGACCTTCTGACAAGCAAAATCAATGGGAAAGCCAGATTCACTTAACAACCATGTTACTAACTTAACAACTGCAGTAATTCACTTAACAACTGTGGTAAGAAAGGTGGTAAAACGGGGCAAAACTCACTTAACAAATGCAACAGAATTTGGAGCTCAATTGTGGTCATAAGTCGAGGACTACCTGTAGCAGATGCTCAACAAGAAGCACACGTACATAAATATATGCTCTCAGATTCCCATAGGACGTAAGAATTAGGGTGAAGCTTCTAAAGACATGATTCATCTGAAACTGCTTGCTGTCCCATCATATGAATTCTTCAAATTAATTTTGGTGCCTCTTTCTTTCCTGTTTCGTCACTGGTTTACACTTCCCACAGTCAGTGAGAGATGGCAGTTGCCTATTTGACATTCTCAACATTCTAGTTGAGAATTCTAGCTCCTAAGTCATTTCCAGTATATACAGTGCAAAGTATACATGGCAAACATAGGTTAAAAAATGGTAAAGGAGTCCCTGAGGATCTTACTCCGCTAACCATTGCTGACTATAAGAGGCTGTGCTCATGTCCATTTCAACTTGGCTAGCATGACATCACAGAGGGCTGTTACTTTCCCACCAGTGGTACCTATTTATCTACTCGCATTTGAATGCTTTAGAACTGCTAGGATGGCAGAAGCTGGGGCAAGTAATGGGAGCTCATCCCATTGCGTGGCACTCAGATTTCAAACCTGGATTGCTGGCTTTCAGTCAACAAGCCCAGTATCTTAACCACTGAGTCACCACACTGCCTCAGGCAAATGTAGATATTATGACATACGAAGGCAACTGTTTAAACAGTAAAAAGCAAGTAAAAATACGTATCAGAGAGAATCACTGCTGCTTCCACTTCATTTATCTTTTAGACCGTGATTTGGAGGACTGACTGAATTCAATTATTATTTGCTTGTACAGAAATTTTTTTACTGGGAAAGAAAAATACTAGAAGAGTAATCCAAGATAATAATAAATAATAATAATAATAATAATAATAATAATAATAATAATAATAATAATAATAATAATAATAATAATAATAATAATAATAATAATAATAATAAGTTGGAAGGGACCTTGGAGGTCATCTAGTCCAACCCCCTGCTCAGGCAGGAAACCCTATGCCATTTCAGACAAATGGCTGTCCAGTCTCTTCTTAAAAACTTCCAGTGTTGGAGCATTCAGCACTTCTGGAGGCAGGTTGTTCCACTGCTTAATTGTTCTAACTGTCAGGAAGTTTCTCCTTAGTTCTAGGTTGCTTCTCTCGAGAGATGAAATAGTTTTCTTTCTAGTGACCATAAGACATTCCTTTTCTTCCATTAACACTATTTTTTCATAAAAAGTCTACATAGCTAGCCCTAAGTCTTATAACAAAAATATTTTATGCCATAAGATTATTTCCTGCCTGTTAAAAGACTAGCTTTATGCTATCAGAATGCAAATCAGCAGCAGAATCATAGGTCATATCATAGAATTAAGGGATGGAAGGGGTAATTTAGACCATGGAATACAACTTTACAGATATTCAAATCAAATTATCCTCAAAAAAGGGATGGCTTAGTCTTCAATGAGAGTGTTTTATGGATATCAGAAGCGCAATTCTTTAACTCTTTAAAACATTCAATAACCCGGAACAAACCAATTTGCTGGTTTGCAAAACTGTGAAAAATTCTTAAAGGCAGGCTACTAAATTGGAAGTCTTGGCCACAAACAGAGGAAAAATGGTTATTTCATCCAATTAACAGCTTGCAGTTATATGTGTGCCCCTTAAACTCCAGTGATTATCAATATAAATTTTTTATTCTTTAAAATATCTTCATAGAAAAACAACTCTGCAGGAAAAAGAATGTTTGCAGTGGTCGTGTCAATCAGATAATGAAGGTGGGTTTAAATGCAAGTAAAACTGATATTTAAACATCTCATACTTCTACCACCTTCTCTTTGAGTTTTATTTCAAAAATTGCTTAAATGTGGCCTGTTGCTAAGGTTTTCAGATATACAAACATGCATGGCACTATATTCAGATAGTGTGGAATATTTTGACAGACCATTACTGCAAAATGCTGCATGTACTGTTGATTTTACAAAACTGGAAAAATAATTTGATATTATTTTCCCTCTGTTAAAGACCTAAAAAATGATAATGAACTGGTCCTTTATAGTGCTAATATGCAGATACTATTTATTCTGTACAATGAAAAGTTTCTAATATACTACGTTATCATCTCCAAAATTCACTCAATCCATTCTTTTTCCTTGCTATCATCAATATGGACAGTACCAAAAGGCAAAACGATATGACGCTGGAAGATGAGCCCCTCAGGTCGGAAGGCGTCCAATATGCTACTGGGGAAGAGCAGAGGGCTAGTACTAGTAGCGCCAGAAAGAATGAAGCGACTGGGCCAAAGCCGAAAGGACGCTCAGCTGTGGATGTGTCTGGTGGTGAAAGGAAAGTCCAATGCTGTAAAGATTTTTTCTCCATAGGAACCTGGAATGTAAGATCCATGAATCAAGGAAAGCTGGACGTGGTCAAACAAGAGATGACAAGACTGAACATTGACATCTTAGGTATCAGCGAACTAAAATGGACAGGAATGGGTGAATTTAATTCAGATGACCCTCAGGTATACTACTGTGGGCAAGAATCCTTCAGAAGAAATGGAGTAGCCTTCATAGTCAATAAAAGAGTAGGAAAAGCAATACTGGGATACAATCCTCAAAATGACAGAATGATCTCAGTTCGAATCCAAGGCAAACCATTCAATATCACAGTAGTCCAAGTCTATGCCCCAACCACCAGTGCTGAAGAGGATGAAATTGACCAGTTCTATGAAGCACTACAGCACCTTATAGAACTAACACCAAAAAATGATGTTCTTATCATCATGGGGGATTGGAATGCTAAAGTAGGAAGCCAAAAGATAACTGGAATAACAGGCAAGTTTGGCCTTGGAGTGCAAAATGAAGCAGGGCACAGGCTGATAGAATTCTGTCAAGAGAATGCGATGGTCATAGCAAACACTCTTTTCCAACAACCCAAGAGACGGCTCTACACATGGACATCACCAGACGGTCAACACAGAAATCAGATTGACTATATGCTCTGCAGCCAAAGATGGAGAAGCTCTATACAGTCAGTAAAAACAAGACCAGGAGCTGACTGTGGCTCAGACCATGAGCTTCTCCTTGCAAAGTTTAGGCTTAAACTGAAGAAAGTAGGGAAAAGCACTAGGCCACTCAGGTATGAATTAAATCATATCCCTGTTGAATATACAGTAGAGGTGACCAATAGATTTAAGGAATTAGATCTGATAGACAGAGTGCCTGAAGAACTATGGACAGAGGTTCGAGACATTGTACAAGAGGTAGCAACCAAAACCATCCCAAAGAAAAAGAAATGCAAGAAAGCAAAATGGCTGTCTGAGGAAGCTTTGCAAATAGCTGAGGAAAGGAGGGAAGCGAAAGGCAAGGGAGAAAAAGAAAGATACGCCCAATTGAATGCAGAATTCCAGAGAATAGCTAGAAGAGATAAGAATGCCTTCTTAAATGAACAGTGCAAAGAAATAGAAGAAAACAATAGAATAGGGAGGACCAGAGATCTTTTCAAGAAAATTGGAGAAATGAAGGGCACGTTTAATGCAAAAATGGGCATGATAAAGGACCAAAATGGCAGGGACCTAACAGAGGCAGAAGAGATTAAGAAGAGGTGGCAAAATTACACAGAAGAACTATACAAGAATGACCTTAACGTCCCTGATAATCACAATGAGGGGGTCACTGACCTCGAGCCAGACATCCTAGAATGTGAAGTGAAGTGGGCCTTAGAAAAATTGAGCAACAACAAAGCTAGTGGAAGTGACAGTATTCCAGCTGAGCTATTCAAAATCTTAAAAGACAATGCAGTAAAAGTGCTACACTCAATTTGCCAGCAAATTTTGAAAACTCAACAGTGGCCACAGGATTGGAAAAGATCAGTTTACATTCCAATTCCAAAGAAAGGCAGTGCCAAAGAATGTTCAAACTATCGCACCATTGCACTCATTTCTCATGCTAGTAAAGTCATGCTTAAAATCCTACAAGCTAGACTTCAGCAGTATGTGGATCGAGAACTACCAGAAGTACAGGCAGGATTTCGAAGAGGCAGAGGAACTAGAGATCAAATTGCCAATATACGCTGGATCATGGAGAAAGCTAGGGAGTTCCAGAAAAACATCTACTTCTGCTTCATTGACTATGCTAAAGCCTTTGATTGTGTGGATCACAACAAACTGTGGCAAGTTCTTAAAGAGATGGGAGTACCAGACCATCTTATTTGTCTCTTGAGAAACCTATATGCGGGTCAAGAAGCAACAGTGAGAACTGGACACGGAACCACTGATTGGTTCAAAATTGGGAAAGGAGTCCGGCAAGGCTGTATACTGTCGCCCTGCCTATTTAACTTATATGCAGAGCACATCATGAGAAAGGCAGGGCTAGATGGATCAAAAGTTGGAATTAAGATTGCCGGAAGAAATATCAACAACCTAAGATACGCAGATGATACCACTCTAATGGCAGAAAGTGAAGAAGAACTAAAGAGCCTCTTGTTGCAGGTGAAGAAGGAGAGTGCAAAACTTGGGTTGAAACTTAACATTAAGAAAACCAAGATCATGGCATCTGGCCCTCTCAATTCCTGGCAAATAGATGGGGAAGAAATGGAGGTAGTGACAGATTTTATTTTCCTGGGCTCCAAGATCACTGCAGACGGGGACTGTAGCCAAGAAATTAAAAGACGCTTGCTCCTGGGGAGGAAAGCCATGGCAAATCTAGACAGCACACTAAAAAGCAGAGACATCACCCTGTCAACAAAAGTGCGTATAGTCAAGGCTATGGTCTTCCCAGTTGCAATGTATGGCAGTGAAAGTTGGACCATAAGAAAGGCTGAGCGCCAAAGAATTGAGGCCTTTGAACTGTGGTGCTGGAGAAGACTCCTGCGAGTCCCTTGGACTGCAAGGCGATCAAACCGGTCAGTCCTAGAGGAGATCAATCCTGACTGCTCTTTAGAAGGCCAGATTCTGAAGCTAAAACTCAAGTACTTTGGCCACCTAATGAGAAGGAAGGACTCACTGGAGAAGAGCCTAATGCTGGGAAAGATCGAGGGCAATAGAAGAAGGGGACGACAGAGAATGAGGTGGCTGGATGGAGTCACTGAAGCAGTAGGCGCGAGCTTAAATGGACTCCAGAAGATGGTAGAAGACAGGAAGGCCTGGAGGAATGTTGTCCATAGGGTCGCGATGGGTCGGACACGACTTCGCAGCTAACAACAACATCATCAATATTGGGTGGTTACATACTGAACTCTGTAAATAATAAACAAGGATAAAACAATGATACATGTATTTGGATAATAAAAACTAATCATTAAAATACATGTTAACTCCCTCATTTGTTTTTAAGTCAAGAACTTTGCATTTGCAATCTCTTGCACTTAACCATCCTTACCATTTGCTGAATTCGATGAAAAGTTTTTCCATGGAAACTGAAAGCTTGTTCAAACAATACTTTGTCTTCAACCGTCCACTCATCTGGGAAGGGGGTGAAATTCGGTAAATCTGCCAGAGATTTCTCGATGTTATGTTTGTGCCAAAACAGCATCCCAAGGGCCTGAAATGGGGAAAGATGGAACAGAAAGAAAAGCCCATAATCAAAGGAAAACAGTAATACGGTAATTCTAGCATGTTTACATTAAAAATAGCCAATCGCAGCACAGTTTTTATGGGCTGATCTGTTTAAGATACTTCCCAATTGTCCTCTGCGACAACAGTCACAATGCATTTTTATTACTGCTAAGCTTGTAAGCCACCCTGAGTCTTCGGAGAAGGGCGGGATATAAATGGAATTAAAATAAAATAAAAAAATAAAAAAAATATTACACAGACAACTAGAGAGACGGAAGGAAGCAACGTAGAGATTCTCTTAATATCACTTATGAACTTGTAGACATAGGACTCTTTATAAGCACTGTCATATTACAATGCTTTCTTTTGAAGTGATGAATAATACAGAAGACTTCAATCTAGAAATTTTGCAAAAATAGACAACAGGTTCTGAATGCTGTGAAGGCATTATCTTTCTTCTCCACTAAAGCACTATTGTATGGTGAGTATCCATGGGCCTCCGGGGTGTGTTTGTGTGTCTGTGTGTGTGGTGTCTTGAGGCCGCTGGTGCAAATTACTGCATCATTTTGACATCATTGTAACTTGTAACATAAGCCTACAACGGATATAGAAGTAGACTTCATCACTGAGTTGTTAATCTGCAAGTTAATTGTATAATTAGTATATAAATAGCCCCCTACAATTTGAATTTAAGAAAACTGGACGTTCTGTGAGAATGAATGGCCACTTTTGCATAAAAGAAATGAATCCTCAAAAATGCTCACAACTTTAATTGTGAGCATAATTTAATGTAGAAATACTTTAGGAGGAGGAGGAGGAGGAGGAGGAGGAGGAGGAGGAGGAGGAGGAGGAGGAGGAGGAGGAGAAGAAGAAGAAGAAGAAGAAGAAGAAGAAGAAGAAGAAGAAGAAGAAGAAGAAGAAGAAGAAGTAGTTGTTGTTGTTGTAAGTGATGTTGGAGGTCATCTAGTCCAACCCTCTGTTCAGGCAGGAAACTCTACACCATTTCAGACAAATGGCTGTCCAGGCTCTTCTTAAAAACTTCCAGTGTTGGAGCATTCACAATTTCTGGAGGCAAGTTGTTCCACTGATTATTTGTTCTAGCTGTCAGGAAATTTCTCCTTAGTTCTAGGTTGCTTCTCTCCTTGATTAGTTTCCATCCGTTGCTTCTTGTCCTGCCTTCAGGCACTTTGGAGAATAGCTTGATTCCCTCTTCTTTGTGGCAGCCTCTGAGATATTGGAACACTGCTATCATGTCACCCCTCGTCCTTCTCTTCGTTAAACTAGACATATCCAATGCCAGCACTGTTCCTTATATGTTTTAGCCTCCAGTCCCCTAATCAACTTTGTTGCTCTTCTCTGTATTCTTTCTAGAGTATGGAGGCATTTTATTTAATTAATTAAGAGAAATACTATCGTGTTTCATAAGGGCATTTTTGGGAAGTGTGAATAAAGGATATCTGGAAACCCCACTCCTTTCTAAATTTTAACCTAATTTCAAAAGTCTGTTAGTTCCTGTACAGAGCAGCACAAAAAGATAGCTCTACAGTACACAATAGTTTCTGCAAATCTATTTAATTCTGTAAATCAATGAATATATATGAAAAGGGGCTACTTATTTAATCAAAATTAAGCAGACATTCAAGCTTACTCAAGTAAAATCTTCTATTTCAATCAATTTCTGCAGTCATATAGAGAATCCACATATCTTGGACTAAAACTTTGACTCAGATAATTGAAAATGAAATGATAACTCTACCATTGGAGTTTTCCAGTCCTCCACCCATTTTGTAGGGAAGGGAAGGGAAGGGAAGGGAAGGGAAGGGGAGGGGAGGGGAGGGGAGGGGAGGGGAGGGGAGGGGAGGGGAGGAGAGGAGAGGAGAGGAGAGGAGAGGAGAGGAGAGGAGAGGAGAGGAGAGGAAAGGAAAGGAAAGGAAAGGAAAGGAAAGGAAAGGAAAGGAAAGGAAAGGAAAGGAAAGGAAAGGAAAGGAAAGGAAAGGAAAGGAAAGGAAAGGAAAGGAAAGGAAAGGAAAGGAAAGGAAAGGAAAGGAAAGAATACTGCTTAAAAAAATCTGTGGCCCTATCCATGTCGTTATGTTGTCATTGTTGAACATCTAGGGAGTTTTCGTTTTGGCATTTTCTTAGCATGATTTATTGCAAGAATTTTACATATAATCAGTAATCACAGGAAAGATCCTACCCTTTTCAAGTCTCCAGTAAGGCATGCCTCATAGAACATGAAATTACAGGTCTCTTACTTTGGTCACTTTCAAGTGTTTCAAAAAGGATGGGCTTCCCTATAATCTTTTCTTTAGACAGATTTAAAAGTTGAGAAATAAAGAAATCCAGATTCATCTAAGGCTTATTTCTTTTAACTGTATTAGCTGAATTATAATACTTATTATATCAGAATGAGAAAACATACAGTGGACCACCTTTTGTTCAACTAGAACTTCCAATATCCCTTATCATTGACCACACTGACTTAAGTTGTTGCTTTTATTTCTGGAGGGACACAGGGGCATTTTATAGCCAAGAGCTGTGTTGTTTTAGTGGAAAGTGTTTGGGAACCACATATTGATAAGGTTTAAGGTCAATATGTGAGAAAATGTTCTTCAGTTCTGTTCCCCCAGTCCACAAATAAACACTAACACTATTACATTGGTCCATCTACTGACCTGCTGATCCTTCCATTATCTTTCACCCTCCCTTACCATGTATTCTGTTAATCTACTCCTTCCCCAGTACTTTACTGACCCCACATCAGAACTCCTACATGAAAAATAAGCTCTGATTCAGAGTGAGGAAAACAGAACAGCTAGCAACGAAAATAAAAAGGCTAAAGAGAAGCACCTCCCAGTGTATTATTATATTAGTGTATTGCCTAAAAACTTCCAACCTTTATGCGTTAGTGGTTCATTTGGACCAGGAGTCCTCAAACTTGGCCACTTTAAGACTTGTGAACTTCAACTCCCAGAATTTCCCAGCCAGCTGGCTGGGGAATTCTGGGAGTTGAAGTCCACAAGTCTTAAAGTGGCCAAGTATGAGGACCCCTGATTTACCCCTGAGAATATATAGTGAGCACTCTCACAAAGTGATGAATATGGTGACTTGAGCCAATCCTAGAACATCCATACAGAAGGGGTCTTTGCAATCTCTGAAGTCAATGAAATTCTTCTGAGCTCTAGGTGAATGCATTACAGCAAATATAACTTGAGGAGGGCGGTTTGCTGAATGCAATTCATTTTTTTAATTAAAAGAAAATTAGAGAGGGACAGGAGCTTGACAACAGCTGTACATCACTTTAGGTAAGGTCATGGGTGAGTTGGACTATCTATAACTTAAACAAAGTGTGTGGCATTAGAGCAACACAAATTGATGGCCTGTAATTGGGCACACTTGTGCCTGGCTGCCAGCTTACTCTTCCTTCATCTTCCAACACCACAATGGTCCCAGGGCAGAGATGCATGCAATAGATTTTCTTTCCATCTGAAACCCACTTGGTTTCAAAACGTATGAAGGCTGTCCTTAAAACCTAGGGCAGGGGTAGGCAACCTTGGCTCTTTTATGACTGGTGGACTTCAACTCCCAGAATTCCTGAGCCAGCCACGAGTCATAAAAGAGCCAAGGTAGCCTACCCCTGCCCTACGGCATGATCTGCTTAAGAGACAGAAGATTATTCATTCTCCCTCACAACATAAATAGCTGTCTAAGTCTGTTCAGGAAATCTCTGGAAATTCTCTATAGAAAGTATTCCCAAACCGCAGAAGTGACTTGCTTTGTTTATAAGTCGGGAGATCTATTTCATGCTACCTTTTTAATGACTAGAGGCAGCCATTAAAAATTCTAATTTGATTTTTTTTAAAGAAACTTAAAATGAACATTCTATTTGGAATAATTCTCTGCATTTATCTGGGTAGTGCATATTCTTTTTTATTATTCAGAAATAAATATAAGGAGTCTGTGTTTAAACAGGAAATCATTATTTTGATGATGTTTGATTTTGTGACCCCTGATGAAGTGGACAGGATTATGGGGAGGCTGAGCTCCACCACATGTTTATTGGATCCGTGCCCTTCTTGGCTGGTTTATGCAGCTAGGGAGAGGACACGAGGCTGGCTCCAGGCGGTTATATCTGCTTCTTTGAGTGAGGGTTATTTCCCCACCGTCTTGAAGGAGGCGGTGGTGAGACCTCTCCTCAAGAAGCCTGCCTTGGACCCAGCTGTATTGAACAACTTTCGTCCAGTCTCCAACCTTCGCTTTCTTGCGAAGGTTGTTGAGAGTGTGGTGCCGCATCAGCTCCCTCTGGTCCTGGATGAAGCGGATTATTTGGACCCTTACCAATCGGGTTTCAGGCCCGGGTACAGCACGGAGACGGCATTGGTCGCTCTGGTGAAGGATCTCTGGAGGGCTCGGGATAGAGGATATTCCTCTGTCCTAGTCCTATTAGACCTCTCGGCGGCTTTCGATACCATCGACCATGGTATCTTGCTGCGGCGTCTCAGGGGATTGGGAGTGGGAGGCACAGTTCTTCAGTGGTTCTCCTCCTATCTCCTGGGACGCTCGCAGTCGGTGTTGGCAGGAGGGCAGAGATCGGCCCCTAGGTCTCTCGTTTGTGGAGTTCCTCAGGGGTCAGTCCTCTCGCCTCTCCTGTTCAACATCTACATGAAACCGCTGGGTGAGATCATTCGTGGTTTTGGAGTTGGGTATCATCAATACGCCGATGATACCCAACTTTTCATTTCGACCCCAAACCACCCCAGTGATGCCCTCGCTGTGATGTCCCGTTGCCTGGAGGCGGTTCGGGTCTGGATGGGGAGGAACAGACTTCAGCTCAACCCTGACAAGACTGAGTGGCTGTACTTTCCGGCATCCCGGGACATTCAAAATGTTCCATCGCTTTCTATGGGGGGTGAGCTCTTACCCCCCGTGGATAGGGCTCGCAACTTGGGAGTCCTCCTAGATTCACGACTTACTCTGGAAGATCATATAGTGGCCGTGACTAGGGGGGCTTTCGCCCAGGTTCGCCTGGTGCGCCAGTTGCGGCCCTATCTGGACCGGGATGCCCTGTGTACGGTCACTCATGCGCTCGTGACCTCTCGCCTAGACTATTGTAATGCTCTCTACATGGGGCTTCCCTTGAAGACTACTCGGAGGCTCCAACTGGTACAGAATGCGGCCGCGAGAGTTGTCTTGGGAGTTTCCCGGTACTCCCATGTTACACCTTTGCTCCGCGAGCTACATTGGTTACCAGTTGTCTTCCGGGTGAGGTTCAAGGTCTTGGTTATGATCTTTAAGTCCTTACATGGCATGGGTCCGGGATACCTCGAGGACCACCTGCTGCCGGCGTCAACTCCCCTCCGCCCTGTGCGTGCCCACAGAGAGGGCCTCCTCAGGGTGCCTCCGGTCAGGGAATGTCGACTGGTGGCCCCCAGGGGGAGGGCCTTCTCTGTGGGTGCTCCGGCATTATGGAACCAACTGCCGGTTGAGCTCCGGATGGCATCGGACCTTTGATCCTTCCGTCGTGGGCTGAAGACCCATTTATTTGAATTAGCTGGTCTGGCCTGATGGGGGTATATGGGTTTTTTAATTGGTTTTTATTATTCTATCATTGTTGTATTTTAATTGGGCATTGGTTTAATTTTCTTTTAATTTTTTTGTACTGCTATTTATATATGCCCTGTGAACCGCCCTGAGTCCCTTGGGAGAAGGGCGGTATAGAAATCAAATAAATAAATAAATAAATAAATTTGGCTTCCGCTGTGCAACTGGCCCTGTCTTTGGCTGTCTCTTTTATTGAGCTTCCCGGAAGAGCTCTAGTTTCTGCATACATGTTTTAATCAAGATTTTTGTGTAAGAGTCCAACTTGATATTTTGAATAGGCAGAATTAAAATGACTGCATAAAGTTCTACGTATGCAAATATCATACACACTAAAAATACGGTAACATGGTTAATAAAAGTCACCTAAAGCCAAAATCAACGTACTGAAAGTTTCTATAGTTACTTCTGCTTCTCTTTTACATCATATTTTGTATTTACTGAAAATAATAAACCAAGTTGTCAAAAAAACCCACCCCTGCCCCAACTGGAGAAGGGGAGAGAACACATTTAAATATTTTCCAACTGTTTATTACCTGTTCCATGTTGTACCCATGTTTTTCTTTTGCAATAGCAATGTATTCATCCACTGAGAATAGAAAATAAAAATAAAAATTAGAAAAACAAATCTATAAAGATACAAAAATTGCTTTTTATATAGCAAAGGTAACAATTGCATCTAGATAGTGAAATCTTTGGGAAGCTTAAAAACCATGGCTATAGCTCCAAAATCAAATACTTGAAGCCAACTTATAACTTGTCTTATTTAGAATTTGTTAACCAAAGGTTTCCAGTTTGAAGATGCTATAAAGATAAGCACATCCATGTTGTAATTCTATTCCCCCATGCATATACCAGAATGAGATAAGTGTTACTGTATCATTAATGTGTTGTCTAAAAATTACTAATCATTCTACAAATTATGATAATGGTTTCAACAGTCTAATTTCCAGTTTTAAAAAACCCAACATGCAAAGTAGGGGAAAGGAAGAGGAAGGGAAACAAATACAGGTACTTGTGCTAGACATTTCACAACTTTTCTATTTTATCTGATTGGATAAAGTGGATCATCCTGACTCTATCCTTCAATACAACTTCATTCCCAACTCTTAACTTCCTAGTAGATGGATAGAACAATGGCATATCTTTTTTGTGCCAGAGCAACTGGCAGCTGGTTTTGTGCGTTCTTCCAAAATGCAAAAAAAGAGCAGAGCTTCCTGCTGTTACTTGTTCACAGATGGAGCCAAGCTGGACATCCTACATCATAATGTTTTCAGGAGTGACAGGGGCTAGACATTCCCAGTGGTCTATTAGCAAGGAATAGTCTATCTCTTCTGGGACTTGTTTAAATCTGCAGATGAAAGCTAGTCCTTAGGAAATATAAGAACTGCCATCCTAAGATCGATCAACAAATTTAGCTGAAAGAGATGCCTGTTTAATTAGTGGAGGGGATAGGTATTTTGCTCTAAACTGTAATACATCCAACTGTAGTAATGCAGAATATACCATTCATACATTACAAAAACAATGTGAGATTTTTGTAAATCAAAAAGGCTCAAACGTTTGAAGATGTGGCCAACTACATACTATTGCAGTTATGGTACAACAGTTTCTTTGTCATTATTGTAACTAATACAAGTGACCAAAGACAAAGAAGAAAATGCCCCTTATGTCTGCCTTGTAGCTGAAAAAGGAAAAGGAAGAGCAAACTTCCTACTAGTAGAAAGAAGCATCAACAGGATTGACACAGTGATAAGATGATCTCCAGGGGAATAATCTCTCACCCTAATCTTCCCTAACTGCAGAAAATCTCATACATACACAATCTTGGTGACACTCATCAAATCAAAATTACAAGTTTGCTTTTAAGAAAAGTATTTTAACCATCACAAGCTCACAGAAACAAATCCAAAAGAGTCAGCTGAGTGAACAGATTTTTACTGGGGTGATACGAAAGAAGCAGACTTTGTTTCCTTCATCTAATATCATCTCATTAATTCCACACTGCAGTGCCCACGGCCTAACATTACAGCTTACAGTTTCTCCTCAAGATTTGAAGCAGCAGTTAAGGGTTAAACAAAAAGAAAAGATTTGAGTGTGTCCAAAGAACTAAAATTGGCATGATACAGATCTGCCCAAGTACTTAAGTTTATATTTTTTTCAAGTGCCCACGTTCTAACCATTTCATCAAGAAATTTAAAAATGCTTATAAAAATTGTGACAGATAACAAAACAGTAGCAGCTTTCAATGGACTAACTTTGCATTAAAATGCCTTCATACCTCAAAACCCCAAGTTTACTTTACAAGGAAGCAGGAACAGAATCAATGAAAGCTTTTTTTTTTTTAAAGTCTTAAACTTGTCACAGAAAGTGGCTTTCTAAGGGAAGGAGATTTAAAGGGAGTCTAAGACTGCATAGTCCGTGTGTGCTGTCTCTTACTGCAGATTATACATCTATAAACCTCATCCTCTAGATGTATTGAATCTAATGTATAGTAAGTCCTCAACTTATAACCACAATCGAGCCAAAAATTATGTTGCTAAGTGAGACAGTTATTAAGTGAATCACTGCAGTTGTTAAGTTAGTAACATGGTTGTTAAGTGAATTTGGATTCCCCACTGACTTTGCTTGTCAGTAGGTAGCAAAAGGGGACCACATGACCCTGGACACTGCAACTGTTATAGCAAAAGCACTTAGCAATAGCGCTTAGACTTATATACCGCTTCACAGTGCTTTACAGCCCTCTCTAAATGGTTTACAGAGTCAGCATATTGCCCCCAACAATCTGGGTCCTCATTTTACCAACCTCAGAAGGATGGAAGACTGAGTCAACCTTGAGCTGGGGAGGACTGAACTGCCAAACTGGTGGCAGCCCTCAATCAGCAGACGTAGCCTGCAATACTGCATTCTAACCACTGCACCACCACGGCGCATGAGTCAATTGCCAATTGTCTGAATTTTGATCACATGACCATGGGGATACTGTAATGATTGTAAGTGTGAAAAATTGTCATAAGTCACTTTTTCCAGTGCCACTGTAACTTTGAACAGTTATTAAATGAACTGTTGTAAGTCGAGCACTACCTGTACAACTCTTAAACTTAGCAAGGAACTTGCTAAGAACTGTAGTTCTAGGAGGATGCTGAATTAGAAAAGGTTCCTGTACACCAAGCTTCCACCTATAGGTATCTTTGACTAGATGCTTCACTATCGGGTACATATTTTCTAAAAAGGCCACAGAGATATGAAAGAAATATCACTCAACCGTAACATATTGAAGAATCTTACATTCACAGGAACAGGAGCAAACCAAAGACGACGCACTACTCTCTCTGCAATCATGATTCTGTATCAGGGTGGGTAAACAAAGATTCAGATCCAATCTAAACAAGAGCGTGTGATTCAAAGGCTGATTGATTCCAGGACTGTACCATCTTTGGTTTTTGACAGAGATGTGCTCTAGCGGATAAAGCAGCTTCACAATCTAGGAGTCTCCTTTATCTCCAACTCCAAGAGCAGGTGAAAATCAGGCCCAGGAGGGCTTTTGCACAGCTTTGGCTGATGTACCAGTAGTGACCTTATCTGGAGACATTCATTCACTCTCTTTTCATCTCTAGATTAGATTACTGTAACTCACTTTACATAGGGCTGCTTTGAAGACTACCTGGAAATTTCAGCTGGTCATGATCAGTCATGATATTGCACCTTACACCTCTGCTGGAGTTTCATTGGTTACTAGTATTGCCTTTTTTGTGGGGTTGGAAGGGTGCCTTCTCTGTTGCAGATCTTGCCCTCTGGAACAGCATCTGCCCAGAAATCACTCTCCTGAGGTTTCAAAAAACCCTTCAGACTTAGTGTTGGGTGTTACACTTGGGCTTATATTTGGGGAGGGTTTGCACTGTGCTTTAATGGCTGTTTTTAGTCTTTATGTTTTTACTGTTTTATCTTCTATTAGAATTTGGATTTTGTAAGCTGCTCAGAGTTTGTTGAAATGAGCAGCTATAATAAATTTAAGTACCATATTAAGTAAGTTATTGATCAGTAGCTATAAAGGTAGCTTAGATGATAGATAACTTAGGGTCTACCTTTCCACAATAATTTCTGCCTGTTTCACCCAAATAAACAGGGAATGCCACTAAGAATCCCCACCTAGCAGGAAGTATTGCAAGATGGGGGCACATCGCAGGCGTTCTTTACAGTAGCTCTCCACCTTTGGAACAGCTAACTCCTAGGAGCAAGGATGGCCCCTATCCTCTTAACCTCTGAGAAGCAAATGAACACCTGTCTCTTCTAGAAAGTCTTGTAGAAGATTTCTGGGGAGCCATTATAACCAGCAGCACCATATTAAACAAAGGTAGCTTATTAATTTTAGCATTTATTTGGAAAATTAGATTTGGAGTTGTATTAATTTAAGCAATTATAATGTTGGTTTTTATATTATATTTTTACACTGTAAGTTCTGTAAGCCATAAAAAAATTACATGAATAAATAAAGTTTTTCCACTTACTTCTCTTGGTTTCAATACTACAAGTGAACCTACTACAGTAAAGAAGCTGAAACAAGAGTTGGAGGGGAAAGATGAATGAAAATGAAAAACTCTGGTTTTCGTGATTTCATTCCACTCTTGGATAGAATAAAATTGTCATTGCTGTTTTTTAATATGGAGCTAAATCACGTGTTGTGGATTTTGTTTGCTCTGTGGATTATTTTTAAAGTGGAGATTAAAGATTTCCTTTTGCAAATTAAACTCTTAAACATTCTAATTTCACTAGCAACTAATCAGAAAGTTTACTGTCCATTAAAGCTATTCTCACTGCCAATGTAACTCAAGTATATGAGGGGAGAAAGAGAAAAGCCTTCTATGTTAATAACAACCTTAAGACAAATTTCAGGGAGTCCACTGCAAAATTCTTTTGTTCCGCATAAAATATTACTAGCTATATTGAGTAGCATAGTTGAAGTTGAATATGTTAATAAGCAATGAAACAAAAAACAGCTCTTGAAAGAAAAAGAGGGTTGTCATCTATTTTTTTCATGACCTGGAGATTACTGATAATGTATTAGACCATTTTGTTCAGCTTTTACAGATTTCCGCAGGCAAATCTTTGCAAGCAATTGCTTGCTCTGTTACTTGTTGCTGTTAGGTTATATGAATGAAATTAAAATTTGAAGCTGTATAACTTCTCTTTAAAATAGAAAACAAAGCAACATTAAAAAGGACATGCATTGCACCATAGAAAGAGAGTTCAAAATATTAAAGCTTTTTCTACTCTATGTCGATGCTTCTAATTGTCATCTAACTGTTCAGAGTTGACATCAGTATGTCAAAATAGCCCATGAAGCACACTGTAATGGAATGTTTGGATGACCTTGGAGGGTGAGGGGAAGAGATGCCGCCTAGGAAACAACCAGACGAGAGAGGAAGGAACTCCTAGTGGCTCAAGGTCAAAGAAACCTAGGAAGGACCGGACCCCGCCCTAATTGATCAGATGGTTAAAAGTAATGGTGGGAAGTTTGTAAATTCAGACTTGCAAGATTATGTTAATGTAACCTTACAACAAAGTAGTCTAGTTTACCTGGGAGAATTGACAACCTCCCTTGATGGACTGCATGAGAAAACATGAACTCACATATGCACGCATGACATGAAAACCTCTTCAAATAAAATGGCAGCAAGGCATGATGAACGGTTGCTTTCAACAGGGGGTCTTCTTTTAAAACATGGCAGGGTTCTTTGCTCTGAATTTGAAATCTGCAGTATGGACTTTAAATACCCTGTTTCCCTGAAAATAAGACCTAACCAGAAAATAAGCCCTAGCATGATTTTTACGTTTGCGCCTAATATAAGCCCTACCCCTGAAATAAGCCCTAGTTAAGAGGCCGCCCAGTCCATCCCACTGTCTGGTTGCTGACGGCTGCAATGGGGCAGGAGGCCACGTGGTACGCAGGTGCCGCCACCACAAGGTGAGGCGAGGCAGGTGGTGGGGCTTATCTATGGTGATAGTAAAGGCATTTAGTAGCTACCCTGAGAGAAAAAAATAAAAATAAATCAAGGGCTGTATAGACTTTTAATATGATCCAACCTATTCTCATGTATTTTCCCCCAGTTATCACACTGTTAAAAGCAGCATTGGAATAAGACTTTGAATATTACAAATTTTAATCATTTGCAACATTTATCCAGCATTTTCTTTCTGTTTTATCTGAATACAAGTGCTTTTCTCTATTATTTATTCTGCAACTAGTAGAGTTGCCAGTTGCAATACTTAAAAGATATAAAACAGGAAGCTTATTTAATACTATTAACATCTGATCTCTCCAAAGCTATAGGCAAACTAAAAACCACTGTCACATATTAAAATACAAAAGAAATCCAAAATATTATATAACAGTGAAGTCTTACTTCTCAAAAATTCAGTCTAAAATAATGAAAACTGGCTTTAAAAATTAGTCTGTAAGGATCATTGCTATCTGAGAAAAAATAACAGCCTTCTTCCAGTTTTGCTGCCTGAGAATCTTTTAAATGGAAATAGAAAGGTTTTGAATTTGAAATCTTTTGCCTGCAAATAATGTACTTTAATACAAAACAATAGCTCACAATGGTTTACATTTCTCTCTAAAAATGGTGAGAAAGTCTTAGTGCTAAAGTTACCAAACAAGTAAGCTTGCTCTGACTGTGGCTCAGACCATGAGCTTCTCCTTGCAAAGTTTAAGCTTAAACTGAAGAAAGTAGGGAAAAGCACTAGGCCACTCAGGTATGAATTAAATCATATCCCTGTTGAATATACAGTAGAGGTGACAAATAGATTTAAGGAATTAGATCTGATAGACAGAGTGCCTGAAAAACTATGGACAGAGGTTCGCGACATTGTACAACAGGTAGCAACCAAAACCATCCCAAAGAAAAAGAAATGCAAGAAAGCAAAATGGCTGTCTGAGGAAGCTTTGCAAATAGCTAAGGAAAGGAGGGAAGCGAAAGGCAAGGGAGAAAAACATAGATATGCCCAATTGAATGCAGAATTCCAGAGAATAGCTAGAAGAGATAAGAATGCCTTCTTAAATGAACAGTGCAAAGAAATAGAAGAAAACAATAGAATAGGGAGGACCAGAGATCTTTTCAAGAAAATTGGAGAGATGAAGGGAACGTTTAATGCAAAAATGGGCATGATAAAGGACCAAAATGGCAGGGACCTAACAGAGGCAGAAGAGATTAAGAAGAGGTGGCAAAATTACACAGAAGAACTATACAAGAATGAGCTTAATGTCCCTGATAATCACAATGAGGTGGTCACTGACCTCGAGCCAGACATCCTAGAATGTGAAGTGGGCCTTAGAAAAGCTGAGCAACAACAAAGCTAGTGGAGGTGACAGTATTCCAGCTGAGCTATTCAAAATCTTAAAAGACAGTGCAGTAAAAGTGCTACACTCAATTTGCCAGCAAATTTGGAAAACTCAACAGTGGCCACAGGATTGGAAAAGATCAGTTTACATTCCAATTCCAAAGAAAGGCAGTGCCAAAGAATGTTCAAACTATCGCACCATTGCACTCATTTCTCATGCTAGTAAAGTCATGCTTAAAATCCTACAAGCTAGACTTCAGCAGTATGTGGATCGAGAACTACCAGAAGTACAGGCAGGATTTCGAAGAGGCAGAGGAACTAGAGATCAAATTGCCAACATACGCTGGATCATGGAGAAAGCTAGGGAGTTCCAGAAAAACATCTACTTCTGCTTCATTGACTATGCTAAAGCCTTTGATTGTGTGGATCATAACAAACTGTGGCAAGTTCTTAAAGAGATGGGAGTACCAGACCATCTTATTTGTCTCTTGAGAAACCTATATGCGGGTCAAGAAGCAACAGTGAGAACTGGACACGGAACCACTGATTGGTTCAAAATTGGGAAAGGAGTCCGGCAAGGCTGTATACTGTCGCCCTGCCTATTTAACTTATATGCAGAGCACATCATGAGAAAGGCAGGGCTAGATGAATCAAAAGTTGGAATTAAGATTGCCGGAAGAAATATCAACAACCTAAGATACGCAGATGATACCACTCTAATGGCAGAAAGTGAAGAAGAACTAAAGAGCCTCTTGTTGCGGGTGAAGAAGGAGAGTGCAAAACTTGGGTTGAAACTTAACATTAAGAAAACCAAGATCATGGCATCTGGCCCTCTCAATTCCTGGCAAATAGATGGGGAAGAAATGGAGGTAGTGACAGATTTTATTTTCCTGGGCTCCAAGATCACTGCAGATGGGGACTGTAGCCAAGAAATTAAAAGACGCTTGCTCCTGGGGAGGAAAGCCATGGCAAATCTAGACAGCACACTAAAAAGCAGAGACATCACCCTGTCAACAAAAGTGTGTATAGTCAAGGCTATGGTCTTCCCAGTTGCAATGTATGGCAGTGAAAGTTGGACCATAAGAAAGGCTGAGCGCCAAAGAATTGAGGCCTTTGAACTATGGTGCTGGAGAAGACTCCTGCGAGTCCCTTGGACTGCAAGGCGATCAAACCGGTCAGTCCTAGAGGAGATCAATCCTGACTGCTCTTTAGAAGGCCAGATCCTGAAGCTAAAACTCAAATACTTTGGCCACCTAATGAGAAGGAAGGACTCACTGGAGAAAAGCCTAATGCTGGGAAAGATCGAGGGCAATAGAAGAAGGGGACGACAGAGAATGAGGTGGCTGGATGGAGTCACTGAAGCAGTAGGCGTGAGCTTAAATGGACTCCAGAAGATGGTAGAGGACAGGAAGGCCTGGAGGAATGTTGTCCATAGGGTCGCGATGGGTCGGACACGACTTCGCAGCTAACAACAACAACAACAAGCTTGCTCTTCTTTGAAACAATTTCAGAAGCAATCCAATCAAAACAGTGACTTAAGAGTCATCGTTTTTCTCCCATACCAGTTATCATTTCCAAAAGAATGGGAAACCTATAGTCCTACAAATGTTGTTGGATTGGAATATCTCTCCCATCACCTCTGACTTCTCAAGATAGTTTGCCATGCTGCATGATGAGTAAGCAACAACTTAAAGGCTGCAGAGTGTCCCATCTCTTATCCACATGGCTGTGCTGCAATGGACTGTATAACTAGCAACACAAAAATAGGCATTAATTAATTAATTAGGGTTAGGGTTAATTATACATACATACATACATACATACATACATACATACATACTCGATGAAGCCCTGAATTTATGATTGAAATTGAAGTTGTACTGACATTCAGAGAGCATTCCATAATTATTGGATTGGTTACACTAAGAACTATCTTGTTATACTTAAAATGCACTTTTTCCCAGCAGTACCACTTGACCAGAGAACCATGATGGTACAAGCAGACACATTCATCAGAAAGCCACATCATGTCATCTTAAAATCTGTGATTTCTAGACCTAATATGGGTTACAAGTAACTGTAACAATTGGAATGCATTAATTGGTCACAATTCAGCAGATTTTCTCTCTTTAAGACTACAAAGTTTCCATCAACTACTACCTTAATATTTTTTAAATCAGGATTTTCTCTGGATGAAATAAGTCACTTTACCCTGCTATTTGTATTCTTCTAAATCTTCTATTTTTTTTATTGAAAAGTTTTAACATACATTTTATCTTTATCTTCTATTTGCAACAAATGTCTCCTTGGAACTAAAAATAGGCAGCAGTTGCTTTTTATCTGTTTTGCTTGTATCACATTTTTAAAAATGTTGCACAAAATTATTAATATATTTTGATATACCTTCTGAGCAAAGACCAATGCTGCAAAATTCAGAAAAGTATCAAAATGAGAATAAGCTCTGGTCTATGTTACTAGCCAAGGAAGCAGAGCTAATCTGCTTAAAATCTGGGCCAACATTCCTAAACATCTTTAAACACATATGAAGGATGAAATACTGTGTATACAATTACTGTCTAGAGCAGGGGTCCTCAATCTTGGCAACTTTAAGATTTGTGGACTTCAACTCCAGAGGAATTCTGGGAGTTGAAGTCCACAAGTCTTAAAGTTGCCAAGGTTGAGAGCCCCTGCTCTAGATAGAAGTTGAAGCCAATTGGCAAGTACAGATATTTTCTTTCTTATATGCAGTGAAGACCACAGTATGGTAAGTTTAAAAGGGCTGCAAGTATGCATGCACATAAATGCACTGGATTCATTATTCAAAATGCCAGGCATGCATGTCACGTAATATATATAAAAGTTTTTCACATTTACAAACATTCAAATCCATTTTCAGTGATTTCATTTGTTAGCATTATACCATCTTTTTTCACTCTAATCTTTCTAACTCATTATGTTAATTATGAAAAATTGAAAGCATAAGTAACCATCAGCAATTGAGATTAATTAGGGAATAATCAGTAATTTTTCATAAACACAAGTTCTCCACTAATTTTTTTTAAAAAACTACTGCATACTAGCAAAGAGCTGGCAGCATAAGGACTAATTTCAGAAAGGGACAAGAAATGCACTCTGCTTTGCCTTAGAAGTTGGAATGCTGAAGGAGTTGCAACATATTCTAGACCAGGGGTCCCCAACCCCCGACTGGGACCGGTCCGCAGCATACCAACAAGTGGGCCATCCTCTGGATTCAGGCAGTATTCAAAACCACACACCCCTCTGGTCCGCAGAAAAATCTTTCTCCATGGCATCGGTCCCTGGTGCCCAAAAGGTTGGGGACCTCTGTTCTAGTCTGTGACTCTATTTTTCTGTCAACATTCTTCTCCTGTACCAAACTATAAACATATAGCTTTTACTTATTATAACTTCTGCTCCTTTTAATTGATTTAGAATATCTTTCTGTCCTATTCTGCCCAGAGCTCAGCCCCTTTAACTTTTACCTTCCCAAATCTGTGCTCTTCCAGGTGGTATCAACCACACTTCCTAGAAGCCTGTACCTCCCTGACCAGTGGTGAAGCTTGTGGTCTTTGATTATGGGGAGGGCCAAAACTGGAGATCAGCTATGTATACTTCATACATTCATAGCATCTCAGAATCAAACATGGCAGTATCAGAATCCATCTTAATATACACAATGCACTAGTTAAATCACCAACACTCATTTGTAAATACCTCTCTCTCTCTCTCTCTCTCTCTCTCTCTCTCTCTCTCTCTCTCTCTCTCTCTCTCTGTGTGTGTGTGTGTGTGTGTGTGTGTGTGTGTGTGTGTGTACTTATTTGTGTGCAAAATGCCGAGTATTTTCTATTTTAGACTGAATCTTTTGGAGAATGGAAAAGAAAGTCAGAAAATCTACAACATCAAGTAATGGGAACAGGACTGAGAGTGATTCAGAGGATGTGGAGACATTCAGTGCTAACCATGTGGATATAAGAAAGAACAGGTTAAATTATTTGTATGGGGAGTATACAAATCAAACAGAAAGACAAATATTATTTAGTTGTATTATTACATTCATGAAAGCTAGTGGGAATAGGTCACTCAAAATTGGACAAGAATTGGCATATGTGAAGGAAGTGTAATCATGTATCCAGAAATTTGAGCAGAAAGATATAGCTGACAGTATTTGAATAAGAATACAGAGAAGAAACAACAATAACATTTGGATGGCGTACTAGAGACTACAGGCAGACCTTAAAGCAGGAAGAGGATGCTCCTAGTTACTGAAGTTTCAAAGAAGAGAGACATACTAATAATGGAAGACTTTAACTATCCAGCTATCTATTGGAAAACTAACCCAATCAAATTCAAAAAAAAATGTTGCTCCTTGAAAGTTAAATAGAAACAAAGAATTGATGATCTCACTCAGTGGCTTCACGTAGATGTTAAAAAGAAATAGAGAGAGTACTGAACCTGCAGCACACCACAAAAGAACAGCCATGGGCTGGATCTCTCAACATCAATTGGAACCAGCCTTAGTGAGAAAAGCCAAGTCAATGCAAGGCTGTACTGTTAAGTCCCAAACCCCATAGCCAGCTCAAAAGGATACATGGTCGATGGTACTGAAGGCTGTTGAGCAATCAAAGAGAGCAAGGATGGTTACCCTACCCCTATCCTGTTCTTGCCAGAACTTATCCACAAGTGTGACCAATGCTTTCACTATTCCATAACTGGGCCTGAATCCTGACTGGAAGGGCCCCAGATAATTGATTTCATCCAGGATCCTCTGAAACTGCCAAGCAATCACCTTTTCTATCGCCTTCCCTAAAAAAGGAAAATGAGAAACTGGACAGAAATTGTCTGGGCATGTTTTTTTAAGGAGTGGGAGAACCACGGCCTCCTTAAAAGGCCTTAGGAACAACCCCTCCTTCAGTGAAGAACTTATCACTGCCTGAATTCACCTGACAGTTACCATCTTGGAGGCTTTCACCAACCAGAAGGGTGAGGAATCTAATTGGCAGGTGACTGATGGCATCAAGGCCCCTGTCCACTTCCTCAGGACCAACAGGATCAAACTCATGTATGTTGTATCCTTGTATAGTAATTAGGGTCACAACAACTATTCTTTAGAACATCAAACATGAAGGACTATTCCAAAGTGTCAAAGGCCTTTCCAGAAATCATCTTGAGTCTCAAGGTACTATATAAAGGCAAATTGGATCCCAGTCGTACCTTCATGGTAAAATTTTAGGACATCAACTTTAACTTGAAAAGGACTGGAAAAGATTCCATGGACAAAAGTTCTCAAGTCATAGAGAGCATTACAAAGTTGAGAATTCCTAAAACATGCAAAAAAGAAAAACAAGGGAGCAAATGAGGAAACCATAATGGATGCAAGGGAGATGTTTGACTGATCTAGGACTTAAAAAGAACATGTAGAGACATAAGGATGAGTGTAACCACTACAGTAGCATATCAGTAAGTAGCAACTGCAGAAGAAAAGTTTGAAAACCAATGAGAGCCTAGGCTTGCAAATGAAAAGGAAAGGGCTGAAACAACTCCTTGGAAAGATGATAACAGAGAGAGGTCCTCAACTCCTATCTGTGGTCTTCTCCTAAAGAAGTGCTTTGTTCAAATATACCTAACCGAAAGAACTAACACAAAGAGAAAGTTCAGAAATAGACCTGAACTGTCATAAATAAGTTGAAGCCTTGAGAACCAAATTAATTCTAGCCAAAAGCCTTGAAGCTTTTGGATATCATCTTGCCACCTCCTTCTCTGTTCTCTGAAAAATCATAGACAACCAGAGGACTGGATGCAGCAACAGTGGACTTCTGCTGCTTCAGTACTGCCATGCCACAGCCCTATCATGATCAGCTGTGGTCACATGATCAATATTTTCAACACCTCCTGACAGCTTCCCAAAAGTCAGTGGGGAAGTCAGCAGGAAGTGTAAACTCAATCATGATTGCCTACACTCCTTGCCATTCTCCCACTAGCAAAGTCTTTGGAAGCATCAGTAATGGAGAAGCCACCAGGGAAGGTTGGAAGTTACTTGGGTAAGTCTCTCCCATCTGTGCAACCTCCCCAGTCTCTCTGCGCTCCTGCCCTGCCAACCACTCATGCAGCCCTGTGCATCCTTCCAGACCCGTGCCATGCCCTCTTAACCTACACTGTGTCTTCTGCACACACCTGTGCACCTTTCCCAACCCACACCTCATCCCTGCATGCCTTCCCTGACCCATGTGGCACCTGTTATTTTTTACTAAGTGAATGGGGAAACTGACAGGAAGTCTAGACTTAATGTAGCAATGAGGGAGGGAAAGGGATTTCCAATTCTCGCTGCAGCTTCCCATCAGTAAACACAATGGGAAAGACAACAGGAAGTGAGAAGTCACTCCTGCTCCCAATTAATTTTTTCCTGCTCATGATCATTTTGTTTCCTTGTTTAGGTAAGGAAATATCTCTAAAATGATGACCCAACAAGTCATAGATTGTCTAGTATGTTATTATTTCAACAGTTCTAATATATATAGTAGCTAAACAGTGTATGTGATTGAAACACCACCTTTGATGTGGGAGAAATCATACTTAGTACCTACCTTATCCATAGGGATCCTTGGGCAAACACCCCCTAATGTTTCTCCTGCTTACCTCAAAAAATATAAGTGACACAAACTAGGAAAATCATGCTGGGTCAGAGGTTGCCCAGATTAATAAGGTCTGCATTGGGGAACCAGGACAATCTGATGACTAGTGGACTACCAGAATAAACTATACATGGATGAGACAAGAGAACTTGGAATTGATGGAATGCTACAACAGCAGACCCAATGAAAGGGGATGTATGAAATATATGAGGGAACTATGGATGGACAGAAAACCTGCATCCACACTAACTGAGAAACAGCTAGTTACCCAATGCTTCAAAATAGTGAAGAGGAAGCTGCTCTTGCAACTTGAGACACACCAACTACATACTAGAGCCCATACTCAAGAACATTTGGAAGAACAACTGGATGTGCCAACACCTAAAGCTGGAATCTCACTACCACCTTTTCCATTACAGAACACAGCTGCTTATATGAGACATAAGATCATGGATAAATTAGCTACAGCCAACTTTCAAGACCAATTACCAAGGCTCAGTAGAGAAGTACCATCAAATAGCATGTCAGAAGACAACAACAGCAATACTGCTTCACAGTGCTTTACAGCCCTCTAAGCAGTTTACAGAGTCAGCATATTGCCCCCAACAATTGGGTCTTCACTTTACTGACCAAAGGCTGAGTCAACCTTGAGCCAGTGAGAATCGAACTGCCAAGCTGCTGGCAGTCTGCAATCAGCAGAATTAGCCTGCAATACTGCATTCTAACTACTGCACCATCATGGCCACCACCAAATGCCAACAGAGTCCTCACAACAATCCCTACTAAGTCCTTTCCTGGACTTACTAGACTTATGCGGAAATATACTAGCACGGATTTGTGTGCCCTCAGGGGAGCCCCCCTCTCCTGGGTGCGACCCGCCTCTTTAGACACCTTTAACCTCGATGACGGGCCCGAGTTTTGGGACCCTGAGAGATGGCCGGGCAGGGGCCGTCAATATAAAGTTAACAGAAGGCCTCTGATCATTTTTTTATCTAGATTTTTTATAGGGTTAGGGAGGGGGGTGGGTGATAAGGGTTGTCTGGCCTTGGGGGGTGGCCAATCAACCATGGTTCAGGCCGGACTTGGGTCTGACCGCGCGGCGGGAGAACGGGGTGTCGCTGTCTCCGGAGCTCACGAGCGGGTCGTGGGATTACCAATTCCCACGACGGGGAATGGCAGCAGGCGGATAGACAGGGGGCCGCATCGCTACCGGGAGGGCCATCTCCGCTACTTGCAAGCGGTGAGGCGCTCCGACCCTCTGCTTCTTCCCCGAGGTTCCGGGAGCGAGGATGTGCAGCCTCCTGAGCTCCGGCTGGTGTATCTGAATGCCAGGTCCGTGGTTAATAAAGCTCCCCTCGTTAGGGATTTAGTTGAGGGTGAGCATGCGGACCTGGCCTGCATCACGGAGACCTGGTTGGGCCCAGAGGGTGGGGTCCCTTTGGTTGACATTTGCCCACCAGGCTTCCGGGTGCTGCACCGGCCAAGAGCTCAAGGTAGGGGTGGGGGAGTGGCGGTTATTATTAGGGAGACCTTATGTCCGCGGGAGACCACCGTTTCTCAGATAGTCGGGTGTGAGTCTCTCTTTGTGAGATTTGGTTCTGGGGCGCAGTTGGGTTTGCTGCTGACGTACATTTCGCCTAGTCGTACAGCGGCAGCCCTGCCCGAGCTGCTTGATATCCTCTCAGGGTTGGTGGTTGAGTTTCCCAAACTTATAGTTTTGGGAGACTTCAATCTACCATCCCTGGGAGGCTCATCTGAGCTAGCTCGGGAGTTCATGGCTTCCATGACGGCCATGGACCTGACGCAAGTAATTTCTGAACCAACTCATGAGGGAGGCCACACTCTTGACCTGATTTTTTTATCTAGACGGTGGTTGGATGATCTTGGTGGGGGCTCTCCATTTATTATGCCCCTGTCATGGACCGATCATCATCTCCTGCGGATGGTCTTCCGTTTTGCCACCCCCCGCCGTGGGGATACGGAACCAATTAGATGGTACCGCCCCAGACGCTTAATGGATCCTGATAGATTCCAAGCGGCGCTGGGGTCCCCACCTGCCTCCATTGCTCACAGCTCGGCGGATGCCTTAGTGGAAACCTGGGAAAGGGCAGCCACTGAGGCACTTGACCGGGTTGTACCCTTGCGGCCCCTGACCCGGCGCAGATCCCAGCGAGCTCCATGGTTCTCCGCGGAGCTCCGGGAGATGAAGCGTCGGAAACGGGGCCTAGAGAGCTGTTGGAGGTCGAGCCGATCCGAACCCGACCGGTTGCGGTTAAGAACCTATATTAGGTCTTATCTCGCAGCGATGAGGGTGGCGAGGTGTAATTACTTCTCTACCCTCATTGCGTCCGCAGATAATCGCCCGGCCGCCCTGTTTAGGGTGACTCGCTCACTTCTTAATCAGGAGGTGAGGGAGGATCCCTTGCAGGGTCGTGCCGAGGAATTTAGTCTATATCTGTCGGATAAAATCGCTCGGATTCGGACCGGTTTGGACTCCAGCTGGGCAGAGTCAGGCGATCAGGACACGGACGGTCTTGTCAACGTTATCTGGGAAGAGTTTGATTCTGTGACCCCTGATGAAGTGGACAGGATTATGGGGAGGCTGAGCTCCTCCACATGTTTGTTGGACCCGTGCCCTTCCTGGCTGGTTTATGCAGCTAGGGAGAGGACACGAGGCTGGCTCCAGGCGGTTATATCTGCTTCTTTGAGTGAGGGTTATTTCCCCACCGTCTTGAAGGAGGCGGTGGTGAGACCTCTCCTCAAGAAGCCTGCCTTGGACCCAGCTGTGTTGAACAACTTTCGTCCAGTCTCCAACCTTCGCTTTCTTGCGAAGGTTGTTGAGAGTGTGGTGGCGCATCAGCTCCCTCTGATCCTGGATGAAGCGGATTATCTGGACCCCTACCAATCGGGTTTCAGGCCCGGGTACAGCACGGAGACGGCATTGGTCGCTCTGGTGAATGATCTCTGGAGGGCTCGGGACAGGGGATATTCCTCTGTCCTAGTCCTATTAGACCTCTCGGCGGCTTTCGATACCATCGACCATGGTATCTTGCTGCGGCGTCTCAGGGGATTGGGAGTGGGAGGCACGGTTCTTAGGTGGTTCTCCTCCTATCTCCTGGGACGTTCGCAGTCGGTGTTGGCAGGGGGGCAGAGATCGGCCCCGAGGTCTCTCGTTTGTGGAGTTCCTCAGGGGTCGGTTCTCTCGCCTCTCCTGTTCAACATCTACATGAAACCGCTGGGTGAGATCATTCGTGGTTTTGGAGTTGGGTATCATCAATATGC